>NC_138508.1:74176643-74488536 GCF_964252035.2 Podarcis erhardii | reverse complement strand
GCTTTGGATTCCTCCCAGAAGGGAGTATCATTTGGATTGAAGTTACTGACATGATGTTATGATCCCATACAAACTAATGTTTGGTTTATGTTTCACTATGTATTGATGCACATTTTTTTGCTATTGTCTCTTACGTAAGTGATACACACGTTTATATCTAATCAGTAAGGTTTCTGTCAACAAAATGGGGGAGATTTACCAGCAAAGGGGAAGGTAAAGGAAGAGCAGGAATTGCCAACAACTGCTTCCTTCCCATTGATGGAAAGCTTACTATCAGACAAGTACACCATTAGATGCAACCCTTAAAAGCCTCTTACAATGAATGCTCATTAATATACTGATCAATAGCACACTGTGGTTGAATGGCCCGCACTAAACAGAAGTGGTGTTAGATTTTTCTACAGTCCTCTTGAACTCTTTTTTTCTGGCATTTTGTACAATCCAAATAACTTTATTGTACTGGCAGTTGGCAAGGATCTGTTCCAGACATCTTCAATAATGTTTAGGCACTCCTGAAGGCTACTTTTAGAACACACACCCTGGCTTCGACCCACCAACATTCCCTGTTTTAACTTCAGATAACTTTTATAATTTCTCTCACATGTTCAAACAGCTAAGAGAGACTAGCTACAGAGTTAAAATACCCAAATTAACAATGCAGATTCGCCTTCAGTCTGATGTGTTTTCCTTCTAGCTTCTCCGATAAAATTATTTCACCAAAATCTACTTCGCTACGCTATGTTGCTAAATTGTAGGGGGGTTTTTTTGGCATGCATCGATATAATCAGGTCATGCCACTTTTTAATCTCTGGATGATGACTTTCCTAGCAATTTACTCATTTTCATCAGCAGAGCACTAAGCAGTCGACGTAAAGTAGATTACACAAATCAAAATGTTACCAACGCTTTTTGGGGGGAGGGTGGGAGCAATTGACAAAAACACCATCCAGGTTTTTAAAGTGTTTTCATTTCCCTTTCAGGCTGTACAATTCCAAGCATGAGTTTCAGACAAAAGAGGCACCATCTAAATAAAACTGAATACAACTACAAAATATTTACTGAATGTTAGCGACAGGTTGTACAAAGCACTGGCAATAATATTTCTAAACTGCATTAGCTGGACAAAGTGGTACAAGAACACAGTGCGCAAACTATTACTCCAAACACTGATGTATCAAAACAGTAAAAGGAACAAACAGAAGTGGACTAGTATCCTTGGAAAGTAATACAGTGGTACCTCGGGTTACATACACTTCAGGTTACATACGCTTCAGGTTACAGACTCCGCTAACCCAGAAATATTGTCTCGGGTTAAGTACTTTGCTTCAGGATGAGAACAGAAATTGTGCTCCGGTGGTGCGGCGGCAGCAGGAGGCCCCATTAGCTAAAGTGGTGCTTCAGGTTAAGAACAGTTCCAGGTTAAGAACAGACCTCTGGAACCCGAGGTACCACTGTACTGGCCTACGTTATAGGCTTGTTTTTGTAGAGATTACCATCACATTATGAGTAAGGAGCTCTAAAGTGCTCCTTCTTGATATCATAAGAACAATAGAAAAGTCTGAAGGATGAGGCCAGTGGCCCATCTACATATAGTGTTTTCACAATGGCCAAAGTTGCCTGCGAGAAGCCCACAAACAGGACCTGAGTACAGCAGCACTCTCTCCCCCCACTCCCCTATTTCCTCTGTGAGGAAAATGCAAATCTTATGATAATAAACATATCCAAGACGAAATAGAAACATAACTTGCTTATTATGCAGGGACGCGGGTGGCGCTGTGGGTTAAACAACAGAGCCTAGGACTTGCCGATCAGAAGGTCGGCAGTTTGAATCCCCGCAACGGGGTGAGCTCCAGTTGCTCGGTCCCTGCTCCTGCCAACCTAGCAGTTTGAAAGCACATCAAAGTGCAAGTAGATAAATAGGTACCGCTCCAGCGGGAATGTAAACGGCGTTTCCGTGCGCTGCTCTGGTTTGCCAGAAGCGGCTTAGTCATGCTGGCCACATGACCCGAAAGCTGTACACTGGCTCCCTTGGCCAACAAAGCGAAATGAGCGTCGGAACCCCAGAGTTGGCCACGACTGGACCTAATGGTCAGGGGTCCCTTTACCTTTACCTATTTATATAGCACCTCAGCCTAGGGGCTGTGACTTAGGAACAGTAGCTTACTTAAAGCCACTTCAAACTCACACTCTTACAGTGTAACTGTAGGCATGTTTACCTGAGGTCCCACTGTATTCAGTGGGGCTTACTTTCAGGTAAAGCCCTGGCCATCATGCTACTGCACATCCTGTAAGGAGCACCATGGGCATTTGCTGTTGATTCCAATGCCTCTCTTCCTTTTTTCCTTGCTAATGTTCCCAAATCAACACCCTTCACATTTGGAGGGTGCACAGAAGACCAAATACAAATCAATGCAATTAGTAAATGTCCACTTGCTTTAATAGCACACCACCCAACTATTTAATCTCATTTCATTATCAAAAGCAAACCATTACAAACAGTTAGTGCAGCTTAAAGTGCAGTTTTAACGTAATGCTTTTTCAGGAATGACCTCAATCCTTGACCCTAGTCATAAAAAGCTTTTTTGCAAATGCAGAAAAGCCTGTTAACAATTTAAAATCAATATAAAATTCACAGAACAAAATGGGTGTAGTTTGCAGCTGTTGGGTTTTTTTTAAGCGAAAACAAACAATTGGCTCAATAAAATATGTTTGTAGCAAAAGATTAAATGTACGTATTCTAGCTGATGCAGCAGCTAAGGCCATAAATATAGTGATTGTGTATAACCTGCCTATTGTTATATACAGTGGTACCTCTAGTTACGAACTTAATTCGTTCTGGAGGTCCGTTCTTAACCTGAAACTGTTCTTCACCAGAGGCGTGCTTTTGCTAATGGGGCCTCTTGCTGCTGCTGCACTGCCAGCACACAATTTCCATTCTCATCCTGGGGCAAAGTTCTCAACTTGAGGTAACTCTTCCAGGTTAGCGGAGTTTGTAACCTAAAGCGTTTGTAACCTGAGGCGTTTGTAACTCGAGGTACCACTGTATCTAACTGATTATCCTGCGAACTTGAGTTCTCTAGCATCAAGTAGTACTACACAGAATTAAGAATTCCCAGTGAGTTAGCGGCTGAATGCCAAATATATATATATTGTGTGTGTGTGGAGAGAAGAACTTTTTAAATATGTTAGAACAACCAATTTTCCTTAGGAATGATAAGGTGCAAATGAGGGCAGTGTCCAAAGTGTGACAGAAAATGTACCTCACTCTGGAGGGTTGCTGAGGCAAGTAAAGCTAAACCCACTAGGGTAAAGGCTTGTTTCAAGAGGTTGCACAAGTAAAAGCCTGAGAACTGCTATAAAGGGTTGGTACAAATAAATACATTTATTTACCATAAAAAAATATTTACCATGCAAATAAATTGGGGAGCTGCGGGAGAATAAGAAAAACATGCTTAGACTAAAAGGAGGTTCCAGGTCTGAAAAGACTACTGCTGTTGAGCATCTATACTGTAAAGGACCTTTGGATGGTTAAGTCCAGTCAAAGGCAACTATGGGGTGTGGTGCTCATCTTGCTTTCAGGCCGAGGGTGCCGGTGTTTGTCCACAGACAGCTTTCCAGGTCATGTGACAGCAGTGACTAAACTGCTTCTGGCACAACGGGCTACCGTGACATAAGCCAGAACGCATGGAAATGCTGTTTACCTTCCCACCACAACGGTACCTATTTATCTACTTGCACTGGCATGCTTTCAAACTGCTAGGCTGGCAGGAGCTGGGGCAGAGCAACGGGAGCTCACTCCGTCATGAGGATTCGAACTGCTGACCTTCTGATCGGCAAGCCCAAGAGGCTCAGTGGTTTAGACCACAGAGCCACTCACGTCCTATACTGTACTCTTGTGGTAGCAGCCGCTAGCAGCTATTTCCTTCATGCACATGGTTGTGTAGATTTATCTGATATTTATGAAAGACTTGAGGTCATTTTCTTCCCAAAAGACCTCCAGGGCACAACAATCAGAACTTGGTAAGTGTAAGAACTATGTTCAGCTGCTGTTTGAAGAATAGGTCAGACAGTGCCTATAATTTCCTCCACCCAATTAAGAATGCACTTTTGCTCAGTAAACTTAAGACCCAGTGTGCACATAAACACACAGATCCCAGGATTGGCTTTACATAAGTGCACCTACATACACAGCATGCCAAACACTCTTTAATCTGGTCCTACACTGCGGTATGGTACACTTCTCTGCAAGGCATCCAGGTGTGCCACCCGTAGCATGCCAATGTAGGTTGTTCCTGCTTCGATCACACAGAACAAGGCTGTGTGTGGCCAAGGAGGACTTGCTTTGAGACAGAGTTGGCAGGGAACACCTATGCAGGTGTTATTTGGAGGGGGGGAAGGTGCCAGTCCACACCATGAAGTTGTTACAGTAAGTGCCACATTTTTAACATTTGGGGGACGGGGGAAGATGCCGATGCTGTATACCTTTGAGTACCCCCAGAAAAATATATACTGATTATAAGCAAGTTAATAGCCAGGAAACAGCTGGGTGAGCAGGTGAGTTTTAAGTAGGCATAGAAAACGCGACTCAGGTTCTACTTCTTTAACATAGTCTGTTCTGCATAAATAACCTCCAACCAAGTCTTTGTTCATTCAAGCTTCCTCTTCATGCATAACAGTTTCATCATATAAAACTGTAGGCTACAATAGAGGATGGCATTTCACTAAATGTACATGATGAGAACAATTAAAAAAAACTACCAGAGTTTATGTAATCATGCATGTGGGAGAAAAACATGTAAAATCACCTGACGTTTGCTGGATGAAAAGAAGCTGGAGGAGGCAACTAAACTGTTCGTAATTTATTATACTGTATATTCTCAAATATTTAGGCCACAAGCCAACAGTTCCTCTTTGCACACTGAGCACTGCAGCTGCAGGGAGTTAATTTTCTTTTTTGAAAAGGAAGCAGTTGTGCATGCTTAGTGTAATCTTTCTCACAGAAGACAATTAGAAGTCCCTGAACATGCAGGACCCAGGCTAGGTTTTTGTTTTTTTTGTTTAAAAATGCACATTATTATTTTTTAAATCCTAATGTATTCAGAGTAAAATTAATTTTTGCTCTTAACAAAGCTTCTGAGCTTGTGGAGCAACTGCTAAGATGTAGCTATTTGGCAAACCAAGGTAGATTCAGAGTCAGTGAAGCTAAATGCAATTAAACACACACACTACAATATGTCACACTAACCTGTTAGTGGACCCGTTGTAGCAGTAATTCGGAAGAAAATCGTAATTGAGCTCCCAAAAGACGTGAAGGGTGATTCTTCCATACGGAGCAGATACATTATGGTTGGCTTCTCTAAACATGGCATCAAAACTGTCTAGAGTCATGTATCTGCTCAGAAGCTTGTGTGTCAGCTTGTTTATTTCAACCAGTCCATCCAATTCCTGAGAAGAAGCAAAAATAAATAAAGAGGGAAGGAAATAGACAGTGAGAGGGAGGGAAGGGCTCACTGAAAAACTTGCCAAAGTCTACAACAAAACAGAAGCTTTAAGAATGTGACCACAAAAATCCGGACATGTTTATAAGCCAACAGTCAAGTATTATATGCTTTTTAAAGATAGAATAAAATCCACCATTCTTTCGTATTTAAAAACGCTTCCTAATAGCAGACAACTTTAGTTTTGCATGTGAAGGGTTTGTTTATGTGTCTCCGCAGAGACCCAATTAATGCCCACAGGTGAAATGTCTATATTTTATTAACACAGGTTTAAGGAAGAGGAGCTTCTTGAACTAAAAACTACACTTCCCGACATTAAGAGCTCTTCAACTTTTGCTTCCCATTAGCCGTGCCATAAAACCAGGCTCACAAATATTGGAGTTGTTTCACCTCCTCTCATCCCAAGTACATCTGAGCAGTCAAGGACAAGGTAACATTTGACGGGGGGGGGGGGGGGGAGAGATGTGCCATGTTACAAAGAGTTCCCCCCTTCCCTTCATTAACCTGCTGCAATATTAGGAAAGCAACGGTTTAAGACACGCTGCTGAACTTGAAATCTTCAGCCAATTCCTGACCTCACATGAAACTGAGCAGCACTCATGTGCCTCAATACTTACGACGATGGAGGTCAAGTCCTCACTCTCAAACCGACCGATGGCTAGTTCCATGGATTTGTACATGGCTGCTGAAATTCGCTGAGTGATCAGGCGGTTCAGATCTATTGACCGACCAAGAAGCTGAAGCAAAAGAAATTCCAAATTGTTGTATCAAATTAAGAGGTACACAGACACACACAGAGAGAGACACACAAGTTTCCCAAATCTATACAGAGAATGCAATCCTATATAGGATACAATCTTGTTTACATCATTGTTAAAAGAAAAGAAAAAAAATCCCACCCTGCCCTGATCATCTTTGACTGCAGCAGTGGCTCAGCTAAGGCAGAATTAGGATTGCTCTATACATTACAGTAAATTAATGAGCAAATTATGAATATTTAACAAATCAAACTGCACAGAAACCTAGTTTCTCTGTGTAATGTTCTGCCTACTTACTTCCAGCTCTTGCCTTTTAGAGTTCCTTGTTGCTTAGCACTGTTACATACATGTATGTAAGTAGGACTTTCACAATTGCTATCTTAAGGAGATCTAAATTCTGTAGTGCAAAAAGGCAGATGGGTTGCATGAGCAGAGGCTGTGTATTCTGGTCCTGATTAATATAAATCAGAAGATGGGTAAACTACAGGCTTGAAGGATCTAGAACAAAACCCAGCTGGTCCAACAACTGGACTCTGGTGCAAAACAGTAGCTCAGTGGGACAGCATCAGCTCTATCAGGAATGGCCAGGGATGTTGGGCATTACAGTTCAGTAACATTGGAGAGCCAAAGTTCCTCCTTCCTGATTTGGTGGGAGTAATTATTTAGAATTAAGGTGCCTCCAAGGGCATGCTCAGTCTAGGAACTGGTTTTCAGTACCAGAACTGGGCTTGAAGTCCTTTCACATCCAAATCCAATCCCTATTCCTTTCCCTTCAAGCTCTCTGCATTTCAGCAGCCTATTTGGGTGGAAGCACAGAGCCTTTTTGTTATTTGTTGCTATCATTAAACAAGGAGTCAGAAACATTTGCCAACCTAGAGTAGATCATCCTGTTTGATCTTCCATCCAAAGAGTCTCCTGAATTGCAACTATATATTTTAATTACACCCAGTTAGAATGCTTGCTTGCTCAGAAAACAAAGATGGAAACTTTAATCAAATCAGTGACTTAAACCAGGACTTAAAACAACCCACCTAGCTGCTAGGTTTACTTTCAGACCCTTTCGTGAGAGACTTTGCCAAAAGATTTCCAAAGCCAAGTTGATCGAAAAACAAGCTTGTGTCTCGTACATTTAAGCAATTGTAAGATGGGCCTCAAGCATCAACACAGTGGGGTTGAAGGGGAGATAATTAAGATGGGGGGTGGGGTGGGGAAGAGTCCAAGAATGCCATATACTTACTAACCTGAACATGTCTCTGCTTTAGGAGTGTATTATACCGGTTAGATGTTAGCAAGGGAATCGTTGCTCCCTGATTCTTGCATTCTGATCTTAACCGTTTATCTAAAAGCAGGCTATTTGGAAAGAGAGAACATTTGATGAACAGTTGATGAAAAGCTGCATTTCAAAACTCATAACATGAATGCTTAAAAAAGTTGCTTAACACGACTACTTACCTTCCTGCCATCACCTTGTAGTATCCAAATATCTGGTCTGCCAGCTTGTAGACAAACTGATCAAAGCACAAATTGACCTGAAGATGCAACATATGAATTGTTCAGTTAAAACACGGTGTTTACTTACGCACATTTCCCTTTGGAAATCTACTTCTGCAGCCTTTGTAGACTACATTTTCCATTTGCATCAGGGCCCCCCTTTTAGGGTGTAGGCAATGAGTATGTGTGCATGAAGCGGGGGAGAAACAGGACTGCCCTGAGCCCCATACACGAAGGGGACACCACATCAACACCAACAAGCAGCACGCATGTGCAGCATTGATCTAGAGAGGCACAGTCTGACCTAGTCTAAGGCAGCTTCTTATGCTTGTATAGGCCTTTGCACATCCATGCAGCTTCAAGCACAATTCTTCTTAATGGAGTCAGCTCAAACTCACCACCCAGAGAAGCTTGGTCGGTACTTGCAACTGGGTCTTTTCTGCTGCAATGCCCAACAGTGGAACTCTCTCCCTTGGGAAGTTAGGGCTGGAGCAGCTTTAGGTGGGCTGTAAAAACTGTTTCATTCCACCTGGCTTTTGATGGGCTGTAAATTCCACTCTCTGGTTTTAATAACGGCTTTGTTCTACTAGGTATTTTAACCTGCGTTGTTCTGCCTAAACGGTACACTGTCTTGGGGGCTTTTATGAGTAGAACTGCAATGAAAATGCATTTAATAATAAAATAATATCACACATGGGTGGCACTGGGTCGCAGGAAATCTTGTTCCAACGACCTAGACATGAGGAATGTCTTTGTGCTAGATTCACTACTGCTTGTTCCCTGCATACAAATTATGAACATGCATTTGTGTGCCTGTCATTCACTCAGGTTCTCCTCACACCATCTCTTCATCTTTACCTACTAATAAACTCAATCGCATGTGCTGATGCTGAACAGATTTTCAACCATCAGAACAGATTCAATTATCTTACCTCTGCCTCAATTTCATCATAGAGGAACTGCTTCTTGAATTTGGTAAGGGCGTAGTGGGCACTGTCATTATAAAGATCTAAAGAATACAGCACGTATCTAAAAGAAGACAATATGTTATTTTTTCAGGCACACGTGTAAAATATTCCTGTCCCCTGACATAATAGACTTGCCACGGATGAATACAATAAGTGTATAAATGGGCATTAACAAAACGCAAAAGTTATCCATTCCAAAATTCTGGTAACTAGCAAGCATATAGTTGTGCAAAGCTGCTGATGAGTCACAATGTAGAAATACTCCAGTTCCAACCATCATGACTACAAGTGGGAAGAAGGGATGCTCCGATATTACATACATTACCCAAAACGAAAAGGCCGTGGGAACTTCTGTGGCACAAAGACTGACTAGAGGTAGCTAAGAATGTGTCAAGAGTGTTCTTTTTTGAGCACTAGCAATCCAGTACCCTAGCAGCTCTTCTGAACCAAACCAAGGAGCTCTAAAGTGGTTGTTAGAAGTGGAGGAAGAATGTTGCAAGCAGAAAAAGAGGGAAATGACTGGTAAAACTGAACCCATCCTTAGCCCATGAGTAAAGTGGGCAACGGAGTTCTTGAAAAATCTTAGGCCAAAGTACTGAAGATGACCTGAGAAGGCAACAGAGCCCAGCATCCAGGAGGTGGGGGGATGTTTGTCTGCTCCGACAATCTGAAGTTGGGTGAGTGGAGAGGAGGTAATTCTGGGGGCCACCTGTCCTCCTTCAACTTCTTACTTGAAAAGGAGGTTCCTATTCTGCTTACCTAGACTACCCCACTAAGCCTCTAATCTCATCGTCATCAGAATTTTCTGCATCTACTACTCAACAAGAAGTGATAGAATCACATCAGGCTTACTCCATCATCGATGCTTCCTTGGTCTCCAAAATGTGGTCGGTCAGAATCCAAGGCATAGACATCTCGATGGGAAACTGGATCCTTCTGCCCATTGTCAACTCCAAAAAGAACTCCCTGAACCACAGCTGGGATAAGTCACAGCACTGCTGCAGGGTTTCTTATGAAAGAAGAAATGATACCGAATCAATACTCTTGTGAGGGAGAAAATAAGCACACGTACACACAGAAACAGCACTATTCTAGCAGTGCAGGTGTTGTATGAATGAGCAAACAAAAGTGAAAGATGGTGACTAGAGTTATGCATGGAAAGGAAACCAAAACCGGTTTTCAAATGGAGAACCTACAAAGTTAAATACAGCTGCTATCAACAACCACCCAGCAGAAGCATAAATGGTTTCATCACTGAAAACACTACTGGAAGAATGGCCAACTAGACAATTTAGGGGCACACACATGCATGCCCACACATTCTAAACTGGTCTCCCAGCTTGTGCTAGTGCCATGAATGCCACGTTTCCTGGCTATGGTTAATAAGGAAGTGCAGAAGAGAGGGGACTGTCTTGCAACATCTGTCATCCTTCTATTCACTCAATTAAATGGTGGAATTCTCTCACTCCGTATGGTATGTGCTGATCAAAATTAGTACAATTTTTTTTTATATGGAGGGGCAGAAAGTAATTACAGCAAGTGGAATTGCTTGTAAGACACTATCAGATATGTCAAAGGTTCCTTCCAGCTCGTCATAGCAGCAGTGTTTTCAGTCGACTAGAGCAGTGATTCCCAAACTTCAAAAGTGCATACCTCAGACCTCTAAGGAGTCTCCTTTTCAGCCTTGGCAATTCATTTACTAGGGCTGGGTACAGAGAAATTTCCAGCAACCTCTCTGATGTGCGCATATAGGAAGCCTTGCTTTTATGGACATTTATTGCAGCTGGCAGAAATGAGCAAAGATTGTCTGCTCTGTTGTCATTCTGATTTGTGCTACCCCAATATTGCTGGTGGTGCACCTATTTAAAAAGGTACTAGAGGGTCCCGAATTCACTGTTTGGGAATCACTGAACTCGGGAAGCACATCAAGGGCACTAGGGCTAATGAAAGAGAAGAGCATTACGCTTCGACAACACTATAAACATGAATAAAGTCTTCCTCCCATCCAAAGCAGAGTTCCAATAACAGCATGAGTTGAAAAGACAACACAATGTGGTACGACTAGACTAGAGACATGTCAGTAGGTGAATCCACTAAAACAACATGCTTCCGATTACAGCCAACAGTAGAGAGAATGGCAGCCCAAACAAAGAAAATTGTTTTACCCAAGGCATGGCATTAGGTTTCTCTCTTTAGAAGAAGAAGAAAAAGGACTTAGCAGACACGTTTTTGCCATTTTAAGCAGATTTCAATACTGGGACCTCTTATTATGCTGAATTTTTTGCGAAGAAAGAAAGGAAAGTCGTGCCAACTGGAAAAGCATATGAAGCATCTAACCTCTTAATTCCAGTGTTATTTGCAATGTTCCAACACATTAAGAACATAGGAAGTGCCTTGCTGGATTAGACAAGGGGTCCATGTCGCCCAGAATCCCGGCTTCTAAGAGCAGCCAGGCGATCGTTTTAAAACAAAAGTAAGCCACACAAAATCGGAAACATATTCCCAGGTTATGTTAGAGGTATTAGGACATGCTAAAGCTGGACACTGATCATCTGTGTATCTTACCACTGAAATTTATCAAGTGAGTGTAGAAGAAAGACTCTCGGTGGAATTTTTCTATGTCCAATATGGTGGGCCCCTCAAGGCTACTTCTCAAAGTTTTCTTGGAGCCACTTTTGTCAGCAATGAGGGACTCTAACATGGTTCTCACCATGTAAAGCTGTGTTATTGAACAGAACATTCGTGACAGGGGGGAAAAACACAATATGGAACATTAGTTCAGCATTACGGATGCACACTGCCCAATGCAAAGACTGCTCCACTTCAAACTGAAACCTGATAAGGAAGTTCAAAAGTCATTAAACCTAAGGCGGTGAGGGGGGAAAGAGAAAGAAGAAGAAAGCCCCACAATTTGCAATGGAACAGTTTGTGTCACCACACTATTAAAAAATAATAAGTAATGCCTTACCACCATAGTTTAAAAGAGTGGGATAGATGTAGGACTGCCTCAGAAACTTGTTTATCACATGCAATAACTTTTCCATTCCCAGAGATCTGAGCTGCTTCAACAGCTCAGCAGAGTTCAAGGACTCTGCCATAGTGCGGACCATGTAGAGCTAAAAACCAACAGAAAAGGAAGAGGCAAAAAAGGGGGAAGAAGAGAGAGTCCGTTAATTAAAAAAACAAACCACATGGGTAAATAAGAAAAGGAGAAAATACAAAACCAGAAGAAATGTACGGTATATTAGTTTGTTAAGACAGGAATAGCAAGACAGTGAAGTATGCGGAAGCCACCCTGGTCTACATCAAAGGTGGACAGGTTTGTTGTTTTGCCTGTTCATTTTGTAAAGGCTGAGAATGCTGCCCATAAGACGATGCCATTTGGACTCTTGTATCCCTACAAGTCATAAAAGATACACAATGCCTTGGGCAAAATTCACTGGGAATTTGTTTCCCCAGTTACAAAGATTTCTAGTTGCAATACAGCAGGATGCTACCTGCTGTAGCACTAAAATCTCTTTGGAATGTATTATGGGAAAGCGATTCATAAATTAAATAAATAGCAGCAATGCACAAAACTACACAGCAAGATGGCTCCAAGGCTGCTGTGTTTGGAATGTTCTTATCTCTCAAAAATGAACAGGCTGTTATACTATGAGAAAGAAGAAGAGCTGAAGGAAGGAAAAGATAAGGGTGGAACAGACTGTAAAAAGGAGAACCACAGGGAGGTGGGGGGTACAGTGATGACAAGTTTATACTACAATCTATAAAGCTACTACAGCTGCACCCAAAGTATTGCAGCAACAAGAAATAGTTCACCACCACCACCACCACCACCACTGAACCTCAGAGTTTCCCTGTCCATCTGTCTCCATTCCATATCACAATCTGATTTTGAAAAGTTTTAAGGTTTCAAAACTCTTTCACAGCACAGCATGGGTTCATGATGAACAAATCCAAAATGCTATTGCTTATTGTGGGACTGGTCACCACCTCTGCATTGTGGCTAAGCCACATGTTTACCATGTTATGTGTTCAAACTTTACACTGAGTTTTAAAATATTGAAGAAGCTACTATATCGCATATTACAATTATTACAGAGTTTTCCTAATATTAGATTTTTGGGGAAGAGAGAGAGTGTGTGTGTGTGTGTGTGTGTGTGTGTGTGAAAATCAATAAACTCATCCTGTTCAGCTAACCAATCAAGACAGTTGGGGGTGGTATTGCTTTGTTGTTTTGGTTTAGTTATTTACTTGTGTTTATCTTGTATTTTATTCTGTGAACTGCCCTAAGATCATTTGATGAAAAGTGGCATATTATTATTATTATTAATAATAATAATAATAATGATGATGTTACATTCCTCCTCACATTAAGGGTAGCTCAATAAAGTCAGATGTTTGAGATCTCCCTTCAAAATAGTAGGGAGAGCAATATGGCTACCAAATTTGGGGTGCTTAATGCAAAAGGTGGGGAGATGGTGCAGGAAAAATTTCAGACACCTTACAGATTGTCCATGGAATTCTCCTGGATCCCTTTCATGGGATGGGGATCGGGAACCCTGTGTTGCAGTGGATCCTGTCCTATGTCTGGGACCGAGTCCAGAGAAGAGCATTAGGAGTGTTTTTCAGCTCCCTGGCAGTTATGCAATGGGGTGCCACAGTTCACTATTTCATCCCAAATAATATTCAATATCTATTTGGAGCAGTTATTAAGAGATTTGGGTCTTAATTCTGCACAACATCTGAATCAAGGAAAGGCTATGGTGCCCTAACAAAGGGATGGAGGGTGGAAAATAAGGTGAGCCTGAATCCTGGGAAGACAAGAGGCACTGTGAATGAATGGTTCCTGCATCTAAGAAATTGGCCAATCGCCAGTTGCACTATCCTTAAAGGTGCAGATATGCTTCTGTATCTAGCCCCCGCCCCCGAGGCCTAAGTAGCCTTGATAGCTAGGAACATCTTTTACCAGCTGAGGCTGATGTGACAGGCGTGGCCATTTCTGGAATGGAAGAGATTTACCACAGTAGTCCAGGCACCAGTGACTTCAAAACTGGGATTACTGCAATGAATCCTGAGTGGGGCTTCCTTTGCACTTGGGTCCAGAAACAGCAGTTAATGCAGAATGCTGCAGCACCATTGGTGGCAGGAGTGAGACCTTGTCAGTACATTGCAACTCTGCTCAAAGATCTGCACTGGCAGGCTGATCAGTTAGTAGGTGTTACTATTGGCAAAATAAAGCCCTGAACAAGTTGGGACAGGTTTATCCCCTATGTGCCACTCAACCACTTCAATCTGCGGAACTGGGATATGACAAATAATGTTTATTCCACACTTGGAAGGAATCAATCCTTCTTAGTGGCAACGTTTACATTTTGGAATTCTGCAATGTTTCCAGCGTCTGCTAAAAACTACCAACCCTACCCAGACAGGAAAACCTGATAGATGTGTGATTTTAATGTTAGTTTTAAAAACTGGTTTTATTTTTATTTTTATTAGATTCATTTGTTTTTAACTTCTGGTTTTATTGGTAATTTTGATGTGTGTGCTATATTTTATATAAACCACATTAAGAAGTTTTGATGATTAAGCAGTATGTAAGTCCTGTTAAATAAAATTAAATGACTAAAATGTATTTTATAATCACAAAAAAATAAAAACAAACAGCTTAATTGTACTCACAAGTACTGATGGCCCGATCTGCCAATTTTGGATTCTGATTCTCATCCTTTCAATCTTCAGTACACTCCTAACTGCTGTGTCATTTTGTGATTTTTGTTTTAAACACAGCATTAAAATCCTAATGCGTTTTATTGTGCATTTGTCCCAATACACACATTCTGCAAGCAATTTTCCCTGATGCAGTTTTGCACATTGTTTGTATGTTGTTTCTACTAATACACACATTTTTGTGCAGTCTTCCCTAATACAGTGGAACCTCAGAAGCCAAATGCCTGTGAACTCAAACATTTCGGCTCCCGAACAATCGAAAACTGGAAGTGATGGTTTCGGTTTTCGAATTATTTTTGGAAGTCAAACGTTTTGGAAGTCCAACCAACTTCTGGAACGGATTCCATTCAACTTCCAAGGTATGTCTGAACAGGTGTATGCACACGTTTTAGATTTCAGAACAGCACTGCAAGAGTGTGAAGTTCGAAAGGTAGCTGCATTTCAGCTCACATATTGGTTTGGGAAATGCCAATTAGGGAGGTTCACAATTTAAAATGCAAGCAGAGCAAATGCCTCTCCCATCTCTACACACGAGTAGAAACAGCCAAGAAAAGATTTTATCAGAAGAGAATACCCCAGCAATAAACCACAGTAGGCATAGGCAGAGAAAAGTCATTACATGTGTATATGTGTGTACACACACACACCATACTGAAAACAGGTATATACCATTTAAGTGCAGGAAGATAAACACGAGGGCATCAGACATACAAACAACTAAAACTTTGTAAAAACAGAATTTAAATATAGAAGCATTAATCCCACAGGAGCTACATGCTGTAAAGGAAAGGCTTGTGGGAGGGGGCATGGAAAGGGAATAATCAGCGTAGAAAATTAAAATGACAGTACCCCTGCATGAGATTTTTTTTTTTTTTTTTTTTACTAATCCAGATTTACACGGGATTTATATAACTAATCTTTTTAAATGGGTTCATTCCACAGTAATTCCTGTATCAAGTCAGTGACACACATAGCAGAATTAAGAGAGAGAGAGAGAGAAATTACCTGGGTACTGGAGGGGCCCACTGCTCGTCTTGGGACTTTGACATCAAAGCCACTTTTGGGATCTTTCTCTCCCCTCAGCGCAGGGTCATTAAACGGCTCACGGCCACCTTCCCAGTCGCACACAGTCTTTCTGATCGCCTGGAGAACGCTAGTCATGATCCAAGAGGGCATGTGAGTTCCTGATAAAAGTGTGAACTCTTCCATAACAACCACAAGCATCCTGACACATGCATTCTAAAGTCACCACACATTCCACAGACGGCTAAAACTGTCATATCGAGAACACGCCTCATTTTCCACCAACGGACTGGCTAAAGCAAACATTCCATATCCTTGTGAATTCTTAAGCCTGGAAACCTCTGCTTTTAAATAACTGAGAACACAGCAGGTTTCTTTCAGATTTACCATTCAAGTGCAAGTAACGCCTTTCCTTGTGTCCTGTGTCAAAGGGTCAAGTGACTTCCCAGACCTGCTTCCAACATCCACACACTGAGCATGAATATCTGTAGCCCTTACTCCAACACACAGACATCCATGTGCATAAACTTTTATGGAAGGTGGAACCTTGTGCTCACCCCTTAAGATGCCCGCACTCAACACATGGCTGTTGTAGTGAGGAGGGTAACTGTATAATGCCAGTGCTTGGACAAGTTGCACAGGCCTGCTGTTTCTTCAATGTGTGGAGGCCCCTTCACACATATGAAGTGCTGTTATAGCTCCAGGGGCCTACTGGCAGTTCTCTCACTGTGAGAAGTGAAGTTACAGGGAACCAGGCAGAGGACCTTCTGGGTAGTGGGGCCCGCCCTGTGGAATGCCCTCCCAGCAGATGTCAAGATGATAAATAACTACACAACTTTTAGAATACATCTGAAAGCAGCCCTGTATAGGGAAGTTCTAAATGTTTGATGTTTTATTGTGTTGTAAATATTTTGTTGGGAGCTGCCCAGAGTGGCTGGAGCAACCCAGCCAGATGGGTGACATATAAATAATAAAGTTATGATTGTTGTTTTTATTAAAATTGCAACTGTGATGTGGACCCTTGTGAAGGAAAATGTTACTGGATATGTATGGTTTAGCTTTGTTTAACAGGCATCATGCAAAGTGACTTTGTCATTACTTTCTCTCAAGGGAACTGCAGTTCTGGGAAGAAACGAATTCCCAATAGCCTCACTAAGGATGCAATCTACAAAGCCCTGCCAAAGAGATATGAATACAGCAACCTCTTCCTACTTTCCTAACTAATGCCAGGCATATAATGCCAGTACATTGCCACCCAATATCTGATCAATGGCCAGAACAGTTGCAGAGTAGCTCATCAGCAACTGTGGGAAGTATGGCGTGAGAGAGCTTGCAACGGCCGCCATGGAGCTGTCCAACTGCTTGGACCAGTTGCAGAAGCTCTGGCAATACTGCACAGCTGCTGGGCCATGTGGTCTGTAGGACACTGGGTAATACAGGTGGCCAGGAGATGGAGAGCCATTGCACACAGCAAGTTTTGTGGATCCCATCCAAAAAAACATTCTCAAGTTTCCATTGGGAGAATTCAAGACAGTCCCACTGCATTATGACAGATGCTCTCAGGTGCTATGTTTTCCTTTAACAAATACTGCGCATCTGAATGAAAAGCTAAATGGCACGAGAGGGCATTAGCCACACCTTTGGATGACATTCTTCTTCTTCTTGATGGCCTGTCTCAACGGTTCTCTGAGTGTAATCTGGGCGAAATCCTGGAGCGCAGCATAGATGGTATGGCGAATGGCATGATTGAAGACGCTTTCCATCCTCCCCATTAAAACCTGCAGCCCTTTAATCATTGCTATAACCTGCATGGGAGGGGAATTGGTTTTCACATAATTTAGACAAAGCACAAGTCATGAAGAGAAAAGAGGTGGGTGATCGTGGTCAGAAGGCATTTTCTCTTTCTTACCTCAACAAGAGCAAACTTCTCTTCACTGGTATAATTGTATCGTGTTGCTCTTTCGTACTCTTCTGCATTGTCTGGACAATCTTTGTTGGAATATTTGTCCGTTGGGTGCACCAGCTTCCAAGAATACTGCAATTGATGAAGGGGGTTAAGAATGGCCAGAACCGACAAAAATTGAACTGAGAAACAACAGTAACAACTGCAATACACCACTAAGGCTGAATGAAAGCTTATATACTATTGTGCTTTTGAACAAGCAACTACATCTCATTAGATCAATACAGTGGTGCCCTGCAAGACGAATGCCTCGCAAGACGAAAAACTCGCTAGACAAAAGAGTTTTCCGTTTTTTGAGGTGCTTCGCAAGATGAATTTCCCTATGGGCTTGCTTCGCAAGACGAAACGTCTTGCGAGTTCTTGCGAGTTTGTTTCCTTTTTCTTTAAGCCGCTAAGTCGTTAATAGCCGCTAAGCCGTTATAAGCCGTGCTTCGCAAGACGAAAAAACCGCAAGACGAAGAGACTCGCGGAACGGATTAATTTCGTCTTGCGAGGCACCACTGTAGTTGCTAAGCCCTAAAATAGGAAGTTCAACACCCCAAGTTAACAAATAAAGTGGTGTGATGTGAATACAGAAGCAAGCTTCTGCGTGTGCAGGTAATGTATTGATATTTTTACCAAGTTTGCCACATGTAGCTTTGGCACTGAACCTTGCATGATGGGGAACTCTTCCACAAGGAAGTGTTTCCAGTGGCTTCTGCAAAATGGCCATAACAGTAAAACAGTGGTTTTTAATCTTATATTCTAATATGAATATTACTAAGAGGAAGGTGGACAAAAACCCCACAAAGATCTCATGCCAACTCAACTAGCGGAAAAATTCCTTCACAGCCTACAAATGTGACATTCAGATACATGCTCCACATAATAGTTTTGAGTCTATTTGAGATCTTTAACTCATCCAAGTAAGGGTGCAAACAGAGTATCACATGCTGTTCTATAATATGCCATCTAAAGATTACTGTGAAAACAAAACATTTCCACTCCCCCTCACGGATGCTTCTCTTTAGAACTTTCCACAGCCTGCCCTGCACATACCACTTCCATAACATGTGCACTCCACTGAGACAGAAGTTGAAGACCTTGGAGAGAAAGGTCAAAGAGCTTCCGATACTCAGCATCAGTCTTCTGAGCTTCTTGGCGGCCTGATCCAGTCACTACCTGTAATGAAAAGCATGCTTGTTAAAACATGCAGTGCATATATGACTAAACATGAATTGTTTTAGAGTGCGGAACATAACCATCTGTGTGTGCTTTTCAGGTTTCATAAAAAACATGCTGAGGCTCATTTTCCATATCACAATATTGGAGCCACTTCCCCATAGTGTAGCCCCATGCTGGTCCACCCAGCACCCACGGTGTCCCGTTGCGCCAGAAGCGGTTTAGTCATGCTGGCCACATGACCCAGAAAGCTGTCGGTGGACAAATGCTGGCTCCCTCAGCCTGAAAGTGAGATGAGCACCGCAACCCCATAGTCGCCTTTGACTGGACTTAACCGTCTGGGGTCCTTTACCTTTTACTCAGTACCCATAACAAGCTACAATTCGCAGGATTCTTTGTGGGGGAGACATCAGCTTTAAATGAGTAGTGTTTTAATTTATGATGAACAAGCATTTACACCACTATTTTCCCCACTGGTCAAGCTGACTCTGGTCTGGAACTCTTTCCCCATAATAAGAGGGTAGGGAACAGAAAGACCCATAGTTAAATATACTAATGTGCTCTTTCTCCATCTTACTTCACATAATTTAGAACTGAGGCTGAAATATACCGTATTTTTCACTCTATAGGACGCACTTTTCCCCCTCCAAAATTAAGGGGAAATGTGTGTGCGTCCTATGGAGCGAATGCAGGCTCCTTGGCTTCAGTGATAGCAACGTGAAGCCTCCGAAGTGCAGAGGGAGTGCTCCCTCCGTGCTCCGGAGGCTTCGGATTGCTTTCGCTGAAGCCTGGAGAGGTGCACACCGACCTCTCTCACTCTCCAGGCTTCAGGGATAGCCGCCTGAAGCCTTTGGAGCACAGTGGGAATTCGCGCTGCACTCCAAAGGCTTCGGGTTCCTTTGGCTGAAGCCGGGAGAGCAAGACTCTCCTGGCTTCAGCCAAAGGAACCCGAAACCTTTGGAGTGCAGGGCGAGGTCCCGCTGCACTCCAAAGGCTTCAGCCACGCGCCTGCCTGGAAGCCGGAGGAGGAACAGAAGGGACTCCTTCTGTTCCTCCTCCACCTTCGCAGCGAGGCGGCTGTCCTGAGAAGTCTGAGGAGGAACAGAAGGGTCTCCTTCTGTTCCTTCTCCAGCTTCGCTTGAAGGGGCACTGCACAGTTCTCCCTCTCTGCGCAGTGCCTCTCCTTCGCAGGAGAGGCGCTGTGCTGAGAGGGAGAACTGAGCAGCACCCCTTCAGCGACGCTCCTGCCCTGGCTTCTGCCTTAGCCGCGCACAGCCTCTTTGGGCAGGGGGAGCCTTCATCCCGCTACCCCGAAGAGGTTTTTTGGCGCAGTTATCGTAGAAGCCAGAACAGCCACACGGTATCCCAGAAGCCAGATCCTCTTGCTGTTCTGGCTTCTGGGATTCAAAATATTTTTTTTTTCTTGTTTTCCTCCCCCGCAAACTAGGTGCGTCCTATAGAGCGAAAAATACGGTAGTTAAGAAACGAGCCCTGTGATCAAATTAAGTCCTGGGTAATGCACATCATATGCCTTGTGGCCTTTTCAGGCTACATATTTTCATAAATAAACTTGTGCCTAGTTGTTGTTTTTAAATAAGTATAAAAATAACCTGGTATGGAACTCGTTAGAAAACTGACACACACAAATGTGGAATTCACTAATAGCACTTTGCCACTCAAAAGGGTGCAAATGTTTTACTGACACCACACAAGTGTAAGACTAACACTACTTAGTCTGTACGAGAAACAGGGGCACATTTTTATGTTTAGAACTGCTAATGTAACAGGTTGGGTGCATGTAAAACCTGATTCCATCCAAAGACTCATGTCCTGCATTAATCTACACACCTCACTATTGCTGTAACGAGCCAGTTCCGAAATAAAACGCATGTGGTCATCTCTTATCTGGATCATTTGCTCACAGATATTGTACTGGGGACTGCTGCTGGAAGAAGTGCATGTCCACCTAGGGTAGGGGAAAAAGAGAAAAGAAAGCATGAAAATAAAATTTATACAGTCCCATGGCAAAAAGATCCACGCCCCACAGATGAATTTTCTTTAAGTGAACTGCAAGAATGACTTGGAGCAATTTTGTAGTTCTTGGAAAAAGCAAGCCAGCGTGTCTTTTCAGTTCTTACCGAGATTTATTTTCTTCATAGTGAGCACTAGTCTTAATGTATCTCGCCAGTTCAATCTGCATGTCGCCAAACAGTGGAACTACTTGCAGCTGCTGGACTCAAGAGAAAACAAATTAAACGAAATTAATTATGTGCACCTTATGGTTTCATTCAGGACTTAGCCACACAATCAGCAAATACATAAGCTAACTCTACAATCCTATGATATGCAGTCATGACTCTCCGTGGAAAGAATATTATTTTGTAAAGGTACCAAAAAAGAAACCCCCTGTGGTTTGTGCTGGCAAATTACAACATTCCCAGAACAGAACCAACACCTTCTGCTGGCAATAGGGCCTTCAACACACACACACATCTGGCTTGAAACATCAGGACAATACTAAGCATCGGGGAATTTGTCATCTGGACATGCTGTCGACTTGAAATATAGTGGGTTGCATCCAACAACATATACTTACACAATAAAACATCCTCTCCCCTTAAACCCCCACATCTGGTTCTGGAGGTCCCCCAAACACTTGAGAACAGATTTGGAGGGGCAGAAGGTAAGAAAAGGGAGGGGAAGTTGCACTGCACAAGCAGAAATCATTGTGCAAAAAGGATTACTTCAATGGATACAAACCTATGTATTTTAAGAATCATAGGTAGGAAACCACCTTCATGATGTAATCAGAGCCAGGAAAGTTTACATGCCTAGTCACTCAGGTGACCAACCACCCACGTACCTAAGTAATATATAACCACTCCCTTTTCAAAAGACAGACAACCTTCTTAACCAACCTTAAAAAACTTGTCAATCTTGTTCAGATTTATCCTTTTCTTGGCATCCAGCTTATAGATGTTACTGACGCTGCCATCCATCAGATACAAACCAAAACCCATTACCTGAAAAGAGAATAAAATAACATTAAGACCTGTCGCCTGATTCTTAACTTGATCAATGCTGAAAGCAACAAAACCTTGTAAACCTTCCTCAAAATAAAGTTTATTAGAGCATAATGGCACAAGCATCATAAATATGATTCACCATTTTATTTTTCTACTACCGACCAAACTCTCTTTTCTAATCATGCATATGCACGTAAATTTCTATTATTTAAGTACCCCCAAAGTCATGCTGGACCTTTGCCTTGAGGCCATGATGAGCTGACATGATGGCTGATAAACCAAGGATGTATCCCAACAAGACAGAGGTGTTGTGCCTCAGGGATGCTCCTTGATAAAACATGGACACCAAAAGCCCACTTTCTGTGACTCAGAGTGGCTAATTGCAGCTAGAGTTAGGGTACCAGCTATGCCTATTCCTGGTCCAATATAACCTGTCCAAAGCTATCTAATCTGGAAGCCTCCCAAATCAGGTTACCAAAATGTATTTTATACAGGGCTTTATTTGATGATGGTTTAGAAGCTGCAGCTAGTACAAAATGTGATGGCTCATTGAGATGAGACCATAGCACATCTATTTTGAAGACTTTGCATCAGTGGCATATAGGCTACCAAACTCAATTTAATCAGTTAGCATTAACATATAAAAGCCCTAATCAGCTTGGAATCTGAAGGAGCACCTCTTTCCATCATCAGACTGGCTGTGTGTTAAGATCTGCAATAGGGCTTTCTTGTGGTCCCACCATCAGCAGAAGCCCATGGAGATATGACACAGCCTTCTTCATGATGGCAACTCAATGGGGATATTTTCTTCCCCCAAGAATCAGCTAGTGCTGACATAAATTGCTTCTCGGTGCTGGAGGACCAAAATATATCCCAGGTGACTCACCATTCAGACTTGGGGGAGATTTCATCCAAGTCTCAAATATGGCAACCATTGATGTCCAGAACAAAACACTGAGATCACCAAATCTTCCCAAGATAAAATGTTGATCATTTTTACAACCATGAAAATTCAGATAGGTATATGCATGATGTACATATACATTTTTCTCATACCTAGTCATCTTGAAGTTGTTCATGTATAAATCTTGAAGCTTCTCTTATGAAAAGAGCCCAGTTTCTAATTTAAAGTTTTCATAATTGTAATATATTTGGGAGACATCAGAAGCAAGTGAATTACAAAACTATCCTTCCTAAAATATTAAAATCAATCATTAACTCTAAACACAGAGTAAGACGGTGCTTCACCAGAGGCCACAGAAGCAGGCACCTGGATTTTTTAAATAAAACACAGTCAAATATGTTAAGAATAAGCACAATAAGCTCTGGAACCCTTAGAATATCCCAGCCACATTTACCTGCTACATTTCAGAGCTATAAGCATCTGAAGGATAAATGCTTCTAATTATTCAAGTATGGTAATCAGATTTGAAAGCTGTTAAACTAGCTTTCCTGTGCAGTCCTAGATATGCTGCAAAAAGATTCATAGGCACAAATAAACTACCCTTTTCAACATTTTTAAAATTACTATATTCATTTGGCTAAAAACCAATGGAATGAATGCATACGGAGCCATTTGGAGGCACAGTGCCGAAAAATTCCTGGGCACAAATACATTGCTTTTTTTCAACATTACTATATTCCTTTAGCTAAAAGCCAATATAATGAATGCCGAGCAATTTAGTTCCTCTAAGCATTGCAAATGGTAGATTTGCCTCTGCATATCTTTTACCCAATATGACAAAATGACACAAAAACGTTCTAATTCCATTTTTGCCTTTTCTCTACCCCCTTCATTAAAATCATCATTTAGTCCCTGTGCATATAGAAGTGTGGAGGGAGGGAATTCACATACATAAAAGAGAGGCTGAAAATACTTCAAAGAGCATACCAATTATTCCAAGTTACTTGACAACGAACCTCTAACATTTCAAGAGTATTTTCAATGCTCACCCAGCATTCCTCCCCTCCAACCCCCCCCCCCCAATGCTGAAATGCTTCAAGCAGCATATCTTACTTTTAGGAGCATGTGCTTCTCACTGGGCGTTAGATACATTTTGTTTTCATAGTAATCCACGCATAAATTCACAATATCAGCAAGCAGCTCTTCATAGCCAGGAATCACCTCAAGTTGCTGCTGTAAAGACTAGAACAGAAACCAGTTTAACTTTGTATATGGCAACAGGGGGTGGGGAATCAAGAGAGAATATTTGTGGAAATCATATGTATGGAAATAGCTGGATTTTATTATATTATTCAGCACGTAAGATACCGTGCTCTGTACAAGAATAAGAAGGGAACAATGACATCATAGTTTTGTTTACTTAAAAACATACCTGCGTGATCTTATTGTGATTAGCAAGAAACATGGAGAGGTTCTGGGATTCTTGGATAGACTGAGGGTCGGCCATTTTACGCAGAAATTGGGCAGCCCTTCAAAGGAAACAGGAGAAAAAGAAGTTAAATCTCGCAAGAACGATAGACAGAGAGCCCCTATAGCTATGTCACTGGCCCCTGCAAGAAAACACATTACTGCAAAGCCAAGTGTATGAATGAAGGACAATTGCTGTATCTTAATGATTCATTGTCCCTGGATAAAGACGACTCTGCTGGCCTCCACCAGCTTTTCTGCTGCTAGAGAAGAAGCCAGCACACACGTGTGCACATGCATGCACACTATGGTGTGGCATCCAATGTCACACCTTGATGAGCAATGTAGAAACCAATAAATGTGAGTGCAGTGGGCAGGAGACTCAGGTTGTTGTCCTGACACACTCAGATCTGTCATTATTTTCCAGCAGCAATAATTTGTGATGCAACTGACTCACGGTTGCCGGCAGAAGGGCAACTGGTGCATTCATGGAGACTGATCCTGCAACAGTGGCTTTCCACAAGGATCAGTTCTGACAGGGTAATTAGGCGGAGCCACTTCTACTTTGGAATCAACTTTCAGCAGTAACTACCTAATTTTTAAATCATTCTTGAGGAACCATGCAGAATGCAAAACAGGTGTATGTCAAGAATACCACCCAAAATCAACTTAATTTTTTCCTTCCTGAACCTTTCCCTTTTTTCCACCTTCCTTTTTAGGCAAAAATCTTTGCTTATTTTATATTTCTAATTTACCCCTCTTGAGTGGACAACAAATTTTAAGACATGCAACAATATAAAAATACACCGAGAGGCAAGGACCTCATTTATGGTTGGAAGTTATTACAGTAGATTGACATCATACAGGTAACAAAGAGAAAAGGTTGTGAAATAACACTCAATGACTGAATGGCACCTCACTTAAGACAACAAGTCAAACCATGCAGGCAAGAGCATAAAGAAACCTCCTAGAACTTAGTATACACCCATAAGGGGTGCAGATCCAAACTACCAATTTTTAACAAATCATTAAAGTGGGAGTTAGCTGGGTGTGTTGTTTTCAGCTGCCATCTGAAGACAGAGCTCTTAGAAAACTGCCTTCTCTCTTTGCTTCCCCACCCCCTCTCACTCACACACTACCCTTCAGAAGTCCAAAAGCAACAGCACAGCCTGAATTGCAAGCGGTTTTACACTCAGACACTAGGTGGTTGTCTTCCCCGCTGCACAGAATGGGATTTTTCTGAAAGGAGCAGTGTGGGCTTAATGAAGCTATTCATCATAATTAACATCATAATCAACCACCCAGCACATTTCCGTGGGGCATTGTTTTGCAGGTGTTATCTCAGAGGAACAGCCGCTTGTTGCCTACAAGATTCTCTAGGAACCCAAGCCTATGCACTTTTTTACAGAAGCAAGTCTGTAAAAGGTATGAACTGCAGGTGACTGCAGCATTAAGGCACAGAACATAGAGATAACACACTTAGAAGACAGCAGTATAAACATGTGATTGCATGAGATGAACCCAGAGCTTGATTTTGTTATTTATTTTTTAAGCTGTGCTGGTGCTTAAACCTCCTTACAAATAAGATTGCATCCTTGTGATGCTGCAATGTGCCAGAGGTCCATCCCATTGTAGCTCGGACTAGGTTCCTCATTGCAGTGGCAGAACACACTTCCCACTGAAGTTAGAAAGGCTCTGATTTAACAGGTTGCTAACTTTAATTTCTCGGGGGTTTTTTATAAGCTACAGCAGAATTATAAGTTTACTCAAGAGCAGTTAAGAGCAGTCATCTATTTTATTTACAGAGGGTTTTTTTGTATACTGCTGTAATACTATTGTGATGTTCAGCATTTTATAAAAAATTGTGATAAATAAATAAAATCAGACCTGGCAAGACTTGCAAGGTCCCACCATGAGCAGAATGGAATGCCACTTACATGCAGTGGAATGTCTCCTGCATTCCATGCCCTCTCCCTCGCCCCCCCCCCAGCACACTCTCAAGATCTGGCCATGAGATACTGGGTTCTGCCCCAAAGCTTCAAATTATGGTGCATCAGAAATGAAGGACTGTACCCAACAAGCATGCTTCGGAGGCTCTCTATTGACGTGGTTCAGAACCGGATATGGGCACTGAAATTGTTCCGAGGCTGAGCCCCAGCTCTAAATAAGTTCCACCAGAATTAATGCATTTTCCAGTGCAACATTTTTCTTCAACCTTTCTTCAACAGTTATCACCGTTGGGAGTGCTTTTGCAAAGATGCTCATGGAGGCATATTGTAAAAGAAACGCAATTTCAAAACGGGCAGCCCATTTGTATTCCACCCCTCCAGGAAAAAGATATCCACACACAAAAGTCATCTCTTATCTGCCTCATGCACATTTCCTGGAGAAACAGGTAAGAAGAATGTCACATTGACACCAGTCCCCAATCCTGTGCAATTTCTAACCCGAGTCCACCTCTTCTTGTTTCAACTCACTGTGAGAATATTTTCCAGGACACATTTTATACCTTTTTGGGGATGGGTGGAGGGAAGATATATATTTTAAAAGTATACACAAAATGTGAATATAGCATATAGCAAACAACTAGTGCCATCTTGTGGCCACATTGTCTTGTGGCGCTATAGGCAACTTCATATGCCAAGAGAAAAAGAATGTTTCCTTTTCCATAGGGGTAAATGCTGACAGAAGACTTAATCTGAAACTCCTTGCAGAGAATGTGCCCCTATCAAACACTGTTTCCAGTATATAAACACCCTGAGGGTTGTCCGACATATTATACTTTTTTTGATGATACACAAAATATGTGCACACAAGGACTGCATTTTTCTAGACACACATTCCTATAGGCATGTATGCTAGGAAGCTAGTATGTCTCGCAGCAACCTGCCACAGAGGTATTCGGAGATGAAGATATGCTTGCCACCATGCAATCGGTGAAGTAGCCTTAATTCAACAGGTATGACAAGGCATACGCAATCTCGGCCCTTCAGATGTTTTGGGACTACAACTCCCATCATCCCTAGCTGACAGGACCAGTGGTCAGGGATGATGGGAATTGTAGTCCCAAAAACATCTGGAGGGCCGAGTTTGCCTATGCCTGGGTATGACACTCAGCAACTGCGCAGGGCAGGTGTGAAGAACCTTTGGCCCTCCAGATGTTGATGAACTCCAACATCAGCTCCAGGAAGCATAGCCAATAACTAGGAATGATGGGAGTTGTACTTCAGCAACATCTGAAGAGTCAAAGGCTCGTCACACCTGGCATAGGGTTACAGTGATCCACTATTTCAAAGCAGCTCAGACGCAGAAGATTAGAAGAGACGTTGCACTGATAAAACAGCAAGGTAAGGTAAAGGTAAAGGTACCCCTGCCCGTACGGGCCAGTCTTGACAGACTCTAGGGTTGTGCGCTCATCTCACTCTATAGGCCGGGAGCCAGCGCTGTCCGCAGACACTTCCGGGTCACGTGGCCAGCGTGACAAGCTGCATCTGGCGAGCCAGCGCAGCACACGGAACGCCGTTTACCTTCCCGCTGGTAAGCGGTCCCTATTTATCTACTTGCACCCGGGGGTGCTTTCGAACTGCTAGGTTGGCAGGCGCTGGGACCGAGCGACGGGAGCCACCCCGCCGCGGGGATTCGAACCGCTGACCATGCGATCGGCAAGTCCTAGGCGCTGAGGTTTTACCCACAGCGCTACCTGCGTCCCCTCGATACTAAAAAACACGATACTAAAACTCTTTACTAGTTGGCATGATTCACAGTAACAACATAAACCAAATATAGAAAACGCTGCCCCACCCCCACCCCACAGAGCATCTCACCGTTTGTAGGCCGAATGGTCATTCTTCACACTGCACTTCATATTTTTCAGCTCATCCAAAACAGCAAACATGTTGATAAACTTTCCAAGAGTGATCAGATATGCTTCAGACACAAAGTCCTTCCTCCTCTCGGCATGACACAGACGCTTCACCTCTCCACAGAATCTTTCGATTGCATTTCTCTGTTGATAAAAACAAATCTCTGTGTTGCTGTTGTTTAAAGTAAGAGTGCTACCCACAGGTTGTAGTGATCAGATTTGTCCATACACTGCTGGTACACAAAATGACTCTCCACGTGAACCATTCATTAAGTAATGAATACCACACATAACTACCATGGAACAGACAAGGTAGGCAAGGAAGGAAGAATGCTGGGGAAAGCAGAAATCACGGAAAGCACTGGGGAAGAAGAACAACCATCAAGTTAGCAACCGATATTCGTTTACCTGAAAGTACATAAAATTCATCAGTTTTGTGACCTCTGGTTCCAGCACTTCCACTGTTTTTTCATAAATTTCCACTCTGTTTGGCTGCTCATTACATTTCACCTGAAAAGGGGAGGGCAGAATTTGTCAGATTATATACTCTTCATACACATCTTTCTCACCTAGTTATAAAAAAAATATTTATTTAATTTATATGCCGCCCTACACCCAGAGGACCCAGGGCAGTTCACAGAAGAAAACTTCCGCACACAAAAATATCTATGTCAAAACATGCAAGCTACACTATGTCAACATAACACACCTTCTTATTGAGCACTTGATTCAATAACTATTCTACCAAATCTGAAGAAGTGTGCAGGTATCTGAAGAAGTGTGCATGCACACGAAAGCTCATACCAAGAACTGACTTAGTTGGTCTTTAAGGTGCTACTGGAAGGAATTTGTTTTGTTTATTCTACCAAATACAACACACTTGAGTCAAGCGCTGGAAAGGGCTTGTCTAGTAGTTCAATAACAGGTTGGTGGTATCTTTTACAAAGATCGAGAGGGGGTGAGTAGAGTTTCACATTGATTCTGCCTCTAGTACTACCAAAATAGAGGAAGGATCATCTCCAATGCCAGCACCTGCCCTCTTTCCACTGTACAGCACTTCCTCATTAATTTTCTAACGTTGTCCTCTATTGCAGTAAAAAATATGTGTGCTGCGAGAACGAGAAAGCGTCCAAGATAAAGATGGGAAGTGGGAAGTGGTTCCTGTACACTGAGACATGCGCACACACCCTACAGGCAGGTAGACAGGTGCTGAGGAGGCAGCTGTCCCAGGAACCAGCTGTATGGAATGGGAGACACAACACATTTGTAATAAGCCAAAATGATAGAACTAAAGAGTCCATGTTGCTCCATTACCTGAGGAATGGCTCTTGAGCAGCTTCTCCATGTATACAGCATGACAGCATATTCTTGCCCTTCTTCCAACATTTCGTTCTATCGTAAAAATAAAAGCTGTTATTTCGATGAAGAAGGTGCAGAGGTGAACACAAAGGGAAGTTTACTGGAGCTAGCAGTGATGTAAAGAAAGAAATAAAACATCTGCCTGGCATCTCATAAGTGATAAGCTAAAAGCTTTCATCAGAACACTGTCCAAAATTTTGCTTTGACTATTTCTCCAGCTCTGAACATCGCCAACTGGGAATTCTAAGCCCTGGTTTTTCCAAGTAATTGTACTTAGGAACATAGCCAAATCTTTCGCTTTCAACAATAACGGTTACGGCTTCAACAAATCACTGAATGAATCATATCCACTAACAAACGGTGGAAGAAAAAGGTTATTGGGATGCTTAATTGGTATGTGCCCAATACTAAACTCTCACATTTGAGCAGAATCATAGAACAGTCTAACTGCAGAAACATAGGGTGCTGTGTTATTTATACCAGGTCAGACTGTTAGTCCATCGAGCCAACTGCCTCCTCTGACTCGCAGTGGCTCTTTAGGGTCCTACACAAAGGGTCTTTCACATTGCTTGCTACCCAATCCTTTCAAAACTGGAGATGCCAGGGACTGAGCCTCAGAACTTCCACATGCAAATCATTTGCTCTGTCACAAAACATGGCCCCTCCCTTAAAGACAAAGAACCTGGGACCTCTAGCATCCTAAATGAGAATCATGCATCCTCGACCAACCTTCCCTAGCCTGGTGTCTTCCATGTGTTTTTGGACGACAACATCCATCCGCTCTAGCCATCAAAGCTTTCCCCTTTAAATTGTAAAAAGGAAGGCTAAGCAGCAAAACTTGCCAATCCAGTATATAACTAAAGAATAATGTAACACCAGGTGGCTTATTTTAGCAGAATCAAGGATCACTTGAGACAGTCTACGTCAGCATTTCTCAGATTTTTTTTGAGTTAACTCCATCCCCTTTAAGCTTCCTCTATATTCTGGTACCTCCTCCTATAACTTACATTTACAGAACTTCTAATGAACTTTTTTTTTTTATTTGTTGGACCTAAATAATCACAATGCTACAAACTGAGAAAATACACATACACACACAAAATAAAAGAATGAAATTAAGCCCAAGTTTCTACCACAGAACAGGTGAAAGTACTAAAAATTATCCAGAACACATGCAGAATATACACATATAGTTTAACACTATTTTTTTTAAAAAAATGAATTTTCCAGGTTGAAAGAAACATACTAACATAATTTCCCATTTCCTTCTAATGTAATCAGATCCTGACAAGAGGAAATTGTTCAGTTTTTACCATGCTACCCTTCCCTCACTTGCCCGTATTTTTTATGTTGTTGCTGTAAAAAAGGAAGGAAGGAAAAACACAATAAAAATATTTACCATATTAGAATGAACAGTTGCCTGTTCGATGTATCTTGCAATGCCTGTGACAAATGCATTCCTGTCTTCAAAATTGGTGTTGAAATTTGGCTGCATGAAAAGAAATAGACACCAAAATGATCAAAGGTCTTGAAGAAGTTTATTCAAGTGGTGGTCTTAAACTGGTCAACAAATATTTCATTTTGCAGATGCCATACCTGATAAAGCAAGGATGATGGAGGGGGCTCAATACATGGTTGTTGGTCTGGTAGTGGCAATTCTTCCAAGAGATCGACATTGGACAAAGCGTCCTCCAAGGTAACTTGGGCAGTCATTTTGGTTCTATAAGGAGAAAACACAACTTTAAACTGGCAAAATCCATAACAGGTAAAGATGACCTGCAACATGCTGTAGACCAGGAATGGTTAATCTTTTTCAGGCTAAGGGCCATTTTGACCCATGGGCCCAGTCGTCAAGGTATAGCATGTAAAAGAGGGCACAGCAAAAGCAGTTGTGGCCAGATGGATGAAACCACTTCATTTCCTTTAAACCCAACAAATCTGAGGAGGATCTTTTTGGTGGTACAAATGGTTTCTGCCATCACAGTATCACAGCAGAGTAGTCAATAAAAGAAAATTGAAATGAATTTTGTTTTTTTAAATTAAGACATGGAAAAAATGGGGGAGGGGCACAAAAAACATTTTGGCATCACAACAGCTGCACTGTTCAGGGGCAGAAAAACCCTCTCAGGGAGTTCAGATCCTGCAGGATAGGCACACACACACACCCAATATTCTGGACATAAAGGTGTCTGGTGTGTGCAAAAAAAGGAAATTATGGGATCCAATTCCTTTTGGGTTTAAGCATTAGCCTGGAAGCCACAGGCAAAGAGGAATTCTTTGCCCGCAAGTGAGTAGGTTGGTGGAGAAGGATGAAGAACTCCATCTCTCCTCTGTATTGAACATAAAACCATGTGAGATACTATAGGAATGTAGCCCCATCTTCCACAACCAGCACAGAAATACAGGCCTCCTCCCTTCCTCTGCCAGCCTTCAGGAGTCTTGTAAAACAAATAACCAAATAAATAATATGCAGTATAGTGGTTCCTGTGGGCATATTTACAAGGCTGCCCTTGTGTTCGTATTTCACAGAGAACAGTCAATGTGACATAACTTCGGCCTATCGCACTCGTAAAGAACGACCGAGATGTGAGGAGTACCACATCCTGGGGAGCTCTCACTCACAAGTTTACCACATGTAGGAAACGTTCTGAAGAAAGATTCACCAAAGATGACAGGCAAAAGTCATAACATTAGTAGCTATCACAACAACAAAAATAATAATTGAAAGGTTCTTGCTTCGCACACCACACACTGTCTATCTCAGGGAAGGGGAAAACTCTTCCGAAAGCCACACCCTTAGAAGTGATGCTCCTCACTATAAATATATCATTACACAGCCTCTTGCTTGATTGAAAGGAAGTTGGAGAGGGTTTTATAGGTGGATAAAACCCAGTAGCCCCTCTGACCCTGCCCCACCACTGAAATGTGGCCCCCAGAAGATTATTTGTGAGCGAATGTGGTCCCTGGACCGAAAAATGTTCCCCATCCCTGGTCCAGCTAAAAGAGCCCAGTATTTAATTTCCAGGTGACTAGAAGTCTGCTTCCAAGTCACCTCCTTTGACCTGGAAATGCAGATGTGGTGGGATCTGCTGCAGTTCCTCATTTATTGTTATTCTTAGAATTGGTAGTGACCTCAAAGGTCATCTAATCCAATCCCTTCTGATGCAAGGAGACCCATTGCTACATAATTCTTATCTCACTGCTGAATCCTGGAACTGCAAAGGGATTCTCAAGTTAAGTTCTAGAGTGTCTTGGCTCAACTTAAAACCTTCTACAATTCCCACATCATGGCTTCTTACTTGTTATGTTGCCAAACTGTGCCTGGTGAATGATTTCTTATGCCTCTTGCAATGACAAACCTAGCAACTTGATTTCTACTTTACTACAGTGGTACCTCGGGTTACAAACACCTCAGGTTACAAACACTTCGGGTTACAGACTCCGCTAACCCGGAAGTAGTACCTCAGGTTAAGAACTTTACCTCAGGATGAGAACAGAAATCGTGCGGTGGCAGCGGGAGGCCCCATTAGCTAAAGTGGTACCTCTGGTTAAGAACAGTTTCAGGTTAAGAATGGACCTCCAGAATGAATTAAGTTCTTAACCTGAGGTGCCACTGTATAGCCTCTACAGCATCCTTTCATCGCCAGCATTCAATATTGTGCCATTATACCTTGACATGACTCTTCAGCTCTGTCACTGAGTAAGCAGGGCTAAATTTAGTCAGCCTGGTTACTGCCAACCTACAAACTGCATAAACTCACTAATTTAGAAATAGTGACTCACTTTCAAATGGTTTGCCTGTACTTGTGCCTACATACTGGAAGAAAAACAAAGGACGACCCCACTCATAGAAAAACAGCACCTATTCATCATCAACGTCATAAACTCTCAATATATGTGCAAATTCAGCCAGTAAGAACTATTGTTGTTGTTTCATTGGCAAGAGGCTAACCAGTACCCTGGCTATTTCCTATATTAGAACAAATTCAATTTTAATTCAACAGGCAAAATTTTAACTCACCAAGCAACTTCTCTAAGCTTGGGTGTTGCTTTCAGGTAAATACTGAGAAATTCAAATTTTAATCTTGTAAGCATTTTTAGGGCACAACTGTCCATGACCGCCCTGGCCCCATTTTTAAAACGGGGATGAAAAAACAAAACACACTGTAATCCAGTAACTGCTTGGGAGAGAGAGATATCAGAATGAAAACATGTGTGCATACTCAGCATTCCATTCTGTGCTTCAATTTCAAACTCTCTCCATTATTTTTCAATGATGGTTAAGGAAAGTTGTGAGGAAACTACACTGGGGTTATCAATATAGTTTGAGATCACCAACTAAAGACTGATATAACCAACTAAACCTGGTACGCATGTTTCCATCATAGTTCTCTGCTTGAAGTTCAATGACCAGTTTGATCCCTGCTCCCTTTTCTAATGGCAAAGTGGAAATGGCCCAAGATACATGTTGTTATAAATATCTGAAGCAAAGCCTCTCAAATATTGTGCTGTCCTTGACTTCAAGTGGGACCAAATCTGCTTCAAAGTACCGTATTTTTTGCTCTATAAGACTCACTTTTTCCCTCCTAAAAAGTAAGGGGAAATGTGTGTGCGTCTTATGGAGCGAATGCAGGCTGCGCAGCTATCCCAGAAGCCAGAACAGCCAGAGGGATTGCTGCTTTCACTGTGAAACGATCCCTCTTGCTGTTCTGGCTTCTGAGATTCAGAATATTTTTTTTCTTGTTTTCCTCCTCCAAAAACTAGGTGCATCTTGTGGTCTGGTGCGTCTTATAGAGCGGAAAATACGGTAATTTACAGCTCAACCCTAACCATATCTACTTATAAAGTTGTCCTATGGGATTCAATGGATCTTACTCTGGTAAATGGGGTTAGGATTGCAGCTTTCACTGGATTATCAATTGGTTTTAAAGTCAATTTATTCTTGCATGCCTCATTTAAACATAGTCAGAAGCATGTCTTGTATTACTAAGACCACTATGGATTTTCTCTTTGGTTTGTCTGGGCACATAGACTGGAAGTGGGGTGAATGGAACAAACCTTTTGTAGTTTCTCTTCAAGAGATGTGCATACGTCTTACACTTCCTTATTTTAACTCTAAGCAAGCAAGAAAAATCAGCATTTGACTGATAGAGAAACAACAGGAAGAGCGCTCATCAGCACAAAATACTGTGATTCAAAAAAAGAAAGAAATCAGCAGATTGTCACATAGCTACGCCTTGTCTACACTGCAAGCCTATTCAGTATTTTTTAGCTTATTCAGGATTCTAAGCTGTGGATGGATGAGGCAAAGTGTACCCCTCCAGGCCCAGCACAGAAACACAAGAAACGGCAGAAAGGAGGGACAGGGTACTTTGCCCCTACTCTAGCATGCAACAAAACTGCGAATATAATTCACAAATAGTTCAACTCAAGGCTGCAGAATGTTCTTCCTGAAGATGGCTCCATCACTGCCCACCTTTCACTGAAAACGTGATTATTCTGGAGGGCTTTTTATTTATTTTATTTAATATTTGTTACTGTGGCCTTTTGGCTGTGATGTTTTAATCATCATAAATTGTTTTATAGTTTTTTTATTGTTGTAAACAAACCTGTAAAACTTTTAGTTGGAAAAGAAGGGACCTAAACGTTTCAAACAAATAAAAAGGCATCACAGAAGAATTCTGCAATAAGATTTGCCATGTACATACAAACATGTTGAGTTCTCTTCTGAAAGCACTTTTTTTTTTTTACTATAAACAAGTTCTCAAAGACCCTGAAGAAATTATTTCCACCATTAATGAAGGCAATTATGGTCCCAACAAAGCTGAAATTTCTCAACAGAAACCAGCAAAGAAAACCTAAGAGCAAAAAGCCCTAATATGTGACAAGTAGCAGATCATCTGAACCATCAGAGGGTTGGACTTTGAGATTCCTTGCAACTCTGATTCTATAAAATAGCAGTCATGCAGCACAAAGTATATTTACAGCTGGCTAAAACCGGGCACATAACTTGCACATCTAAGATCTTTAGATGAAGATTCCTTTTTCACATGCAAATTTCATACGCAGCTTAAGAGAAATACAAAAAATAGCTACTCCGTGCACAACTTCCTCTCTTTCACTTCTGCTCAGAAAATTCTTAACCAAGGACAGATGCAGTGAATCCATTCAGAGAACCTTAGAATTACAGAGTTGGAATGTACTGGAAGAAATCAAGAGAAGTCTATGGATGCTTGGAGACAAAAGACTTGAGTGGCAGAAGGCGGAGGGGAAGCCTTAGGAAAGTGAAAACTACAGTGTACACTGCAAAAACTGCATGTAATATTCCACTATTTTTTTTCCTGATGGGAAGTTTCCCTATCACTATTTTAGCCAACGTAGTGCTTTCCAGATGTTGCTGGAATACAACTCCCATCATCTTAAACCATTGGCCATGCTGGATAAGGTTGATGAGAGGGCACCACATTAGCTATCCCTGATCTGAAGAGAACACAGGTGTGGAAGAAAAGCCACCGAACCACCAATAATTCCAACGGAGTACAGCACACACACACCTAAAAACTTCTTGTTTCTATATTAGTTAAAAGAGTCCATGTAACCTGCAACACATTCACTAGTCACATTATGTGTGTATATGTATGTGCATGCTTATTAGCTTCCTACAATCTATCACATTGGTTTTAACTTCTAATAAACAAATAAATGCTAAGTACTATGGTATCTGTATTACGCCAAATACCTTATTCTTCCTTAAGTCATCTTGCAGCAATATCCAACCATGTTAAAAAGTGCAGGTAGATTGACATGAATGGATGCCCCACAAACAAGTGAGGGCATTGTGTTATTTAAGAGCTAGCCTACAGCCTAGAGTTGTGCAGACCTACAAGTTTAGATCCCACTGAGAACTAGATCTTAGAAACACAAGTAAAGTGCAGCTGGATGAGGCCCACGTTCCATTTAGTCCTGTTCTTACAGTGGTCAACCAGACGCCTATGGAAAGCCTGCAACCAGGGCATGTGCTGTCCCCAGCTGCAAGTTCCCAAATTCAGAGGCCTACTGCCTTCGCCAATGGAAAAACAGTCACTGAGTCATCTATAGCCCTGTCCTCTTAGTGGGACTCCTTATGTGAATGGCAGGAAAACACAAGGTGTTACTGGTAGTCACTTTCAGGAAGCTATCACATATTCATGGCTATATGTTGGACCTTGAGGGATGGAAGACGAGAACATGACAAATCCTCCTGAAGTCCCTTTTACAACAATGTCCCTTCCAAGCAACAGGAGACTAAGCTCGGGTTCAATTTTTATATTCCATAGAGTATTTTCTTCAGCTCCTTTTTTGTCCAACTGCTTTATCGGCATTTAACTGCAATATTTTGATTGTTCAATATTCTCTTGAGAATCTCTTGCAGTACAAAGGTGGACTTCATTAATGAATAAAAAATACCATATTGTAAGAGCAGCCCTACTGAATCAGAGTGAAAGCCAGATGCTATTCTAGCATCTTGTTTTCCACAGCGGCGCATCCCATTTAAAAGCAAGAAAGTTCAAAACAGTTCTGGCAAGATTAGCAATTAAAACTAATGGGAGTATGCAAAAATGGCAAAACTTACCAGAAGAGTAAGAAACCAAGAAGAAAGACTTTTAAAAATAGAGTGGGGGAAATGTGTTATCTGAAGATGCATTGTAAACAAATCAAAACATTAGCAGGACTGATATAAACATGTGCAGTAAGAGATAAACTAGGGAAAATTGGTAAAAAGATTTGAATTGGATATGCAGTAATAAAAATATATAAAATAAATAGCTGCAGAAAGGAGGGGAGGGAAGTCGAAGGGAATGTAAACTGGATCTGTAGATTTGTTTTAAAATATTTGTAAAATGTCTAAAAGAAAAAGAAATAAAAGCAAGAAAGTTAACTGGCATCCAAACAGATTGCTTAAAACAGCAAAACATGAGCAGGTGAGAGTTAAGTGAATTTGTGTAGGATGTTAATTAAATAGTTTGAACACAGGAATTATTGACCTGTTCTTGATCTCCATTCCTGAATTACCATGTGAAAAATATTGGAAACACAGTATCCTAAATATAGAAAACACTGGGAAGAGTAAAATTAAGAATAGAGCTAAACATAGCTAGTAGACATTATAAAATAATTTTGCATAATGCTGTGGCCAGAACATTAATGTAAATTATGTTCACTACCCCAAAACCCAACTAAAGGGTTCATAATGAAGTTAGTTATGCCTGAATGCTCTAACCCATCCCTAGAATTGAGGCTACTAAAATCAGCCTAAAATGCAACTATTCCAACTCCCCGTGTCATATTTCAGTGTTTTGCAAGTTCAACTTTTGTATTAGGGTAGTGAAATGTGAGTGCCTCTCAATGAAAGACACTGATTTTGGAACACCTGAAACCTACACTATATAAACTGCTTACTGCAGAAATTCAGAAAACTACAAGAGAAAGGCACACATTTCTGGAAAAGCCTTAGGCCTGGCCACTATAAAACAAGTTCATTGTTTTTAATGATTAGTTGCTAGTTAATGACTTCAGCTGCTATCCTCTATGCATGTTTATTCTGAAACAAGTCCCATTAACTTTGAGTAGGTCTGCAATGGATTAGTCAAACTCCACTACCTTGCAGATTAAGGGGTGTTTACCAAAGATTCACTTTCTCACTCTTTCAATGTGTATTAGTACATATCCAAAGTCTCCTGCAAATTAGACCCTTAGCAAGTTATGATACTTTCAAGTTTCCGCACGCTTTCTGTTAATATTCTCAAAATAGAGGACTGGTCTCTCTCTCTGGTCACCTAAGACCCACAAACGACTAACGAAACCTATGTGCTAGCAATTTGTCTGGGCTTCTTGACTATGCTGAAGAGACTTACAACTCTGCATACTGTGCAGGCTATACGACTCCACAATGAAATTTATCTTAGGTCAAGTTGTGCAGGGCGAACATACCACCTTGAGCGTTTACCAAGCGATGCAGGGAGATCTTGCACGCGTGTCAGGAGAGCTGGTGCGCGGAAGTGCTTTCCAAATTCCTGTTTTTACACCTTCCCCACGACCTTAGCAAGCTGCCCGAGGCCGCTGCTCACCACGGGCAGCAAAACGACACCCGCAAAAGCCCGCCAGTGAACCGAGCCTTGCCCTCCCCAAGCCCAAACCCACCCTGGGCTTCCTCCCCTCACCCCCTTGGCTGCTCCGGCCCTCGGTCTCCTTCCAAAATGAGGCGAGGCAGCAACGGCGACGCTTCACAGGCAGCGAAACTTCCAAGGAAGTTTGGAACGCAGCGCCGAGGCCCGCCTCAAAACCCACGGGCAGAAACTCACGTCCGCCCCTCTGCTTAGGCCATATAGCGGGGAAAGGAGGGCTCGGGTCTCTGGCACGCAGCCGAAGCTCTAAATGCCCGGCATTTTGTTGCAAGGGAGGCAAAGAGGAGCAGCTTAGCAGAGGGCAAGTTCCTCCCCGGGCGGATAAGGGCGCGCCTCAAGGAAAGTTTCTCTCGCGCAGCCTGCAAGGGCGAAAAAGGCCCGCGGCTTACCTCCGCTTGGAGCCCGCGGAGCCCCCGGCACTGCTCTCGCGGAGGCGCCGCTTCCCCCCTCGAGCGCGACGGCGAGAGGGTGCCTGTGCGTCGGAGGAGGGGGCCTCGCCAGGGCCGCTTTCCTTTTCCCAGGGCCGCACGAAGCAGGGAGTTTCCTGTCTGAGTCACTCAAACAAGGAAACCGTGCCAGGAAACACCCTTTCCTGCAGCTCCTCCCCCGTCCCGTCCCAAACCCGCAGCCATTCCTCTCCAAGGCAAAGCTACCCTGCTCGCTCGCCGGGCCCAGCCAGCCAGCCAGCCAGCCTCCGGCTCCTCCTCCCTCCCAGCCAGCGATTCTCCTCCCACATCTTGCTCACACAGCCGTCCGGTTTGCAAAGAGAATAAGGGAGGCTGGAGGCGGCGGGCGCTCAGCTCATACCCCGGATCGCTGTGAAGTTAGGCACTCCGCACAAAAACTCTTGAACGATTTTGGCTGCACGCATCGTGCCTTCTTTCATTGCAAGTTTAGAGATTTCATGGAACATACCCTTTCTAAATATCCTAGCGTCCTCTCATCCTAGCGTCCAGCTGAGGCAACTTCAGAACGATTCTTAAGGTCACAAACGTTCCGCCTGGAATTTATAGACACATGAGGACAAACCGAGTACATCCTTTTTGTAAAGAGCAACGCCTATTTTATACCTCGGCTTGTGCTTTTAATAGTCTTTTTTTAAAAAAAAAATCTACCCTCATAAAGCAATCTGGAACTAATGCATACGTTGGATCAAATTTGTTGTTGTTGTTTAGTCGTGTCCGACTCTTCGTGACCCCATGGACCAGAGCACGCCAGGCCCTCCTGTCTTCCACTGCCTCCCGCAGTTTGGTCAAACTCATGCTGGTAGCTTCGAGAACACCATCCAACCATCTCGTCCTCTGTCGTCCCCTTCTCCTTGTGCCCTCCATCTTTCCCAACATCAGGGTCTTTTCCAGGGAGTCTTCTCTTCTCATGAGGTGGCCAAAGTATTGGAGCCTCAGCTTCACGATCTGTCCTTCGAGTGAGCACTCAGGGCTGATTTCCTTAAGAATGGAAAGGTTTGATCTTCTTGCAGTCCATGGGACTCTCAAGAGTCTCCTCCAGCACCATAATTCAAAAGCATCAATTCTTCAGCGATCAGCCTTCTTTATGGTCCAGCTCTCACTTCCATACATCACTACTGGGAAAACCATAGCTTTAACTATACGGACCTTTGTTGGCAAGGTGATGTCTCTACTTTTTAAGCTACTGTCTAGGTTTGTCATTGCTTTTCTCCCAAGAAGCAGGCATCTTTGAATTTCATGGCTGCTGTCACCATCTGCAGTGATCATGGAGCCCAAGAAAGTAAAATCTTTCACTGCCTCCATTTCTTCCCCTTCTATTTGCCAGATGGTGATGTGACCAGTGGCCATGGTTGGATCAAATAATACAGCTTTCAATCTTGAAGGGAAGAATCCTAAACCCTATCTGGGAATGAGAGCTGCATGGAGCCAGGTCGGAACTAAACATTATAAGTTAAGAGCATTTGCAGATGACCTAGTTTTGACATTGCAACAGCCAGAAGCCAGTACAAAAAGAGTTCTGGAATTAATTGAAATATTTGGTCAAGTAGCAGGTTTTAAATTAAATAAACATAAGACAAAGGTGCTGGAAAAAAAATCTAACGATGGGGGGAAAAGATAGTTTCCAAAGAGAAACCGGTTTGGAAATTGCAAAAAGAGTGAAATATCTGGGGGTGAATTTAACATCTAAGAACGTGAACCTATTCAAAGATAATTATGAGAAATGTTGGTTGGAAGTGAAGAAAGATTTTGATATATGGTCTAGGCTGAGACTTTCCTTGTTAGGCCGAATTGCTGTTATCAAGATGAATGTATTGCCGAGATTGTTATTTTTGTTCCAGACACTGCAAATTTTAGACAAGATGGACTGTTTCAAGAAGTGGCAGAAAGATATATCTAAATTTGTCTGGCAGGGCAAAAAACCCAGAATAAAATTTAAGATTTTGACTGATGCAAAGGATAGAGGGGGCTTCGCCCTGCCGGACTTAAGACTTTATTATGAAGCAGCAGCTTTTTGCTGGCTGAAACAATGGCTACTTCTTGAGAATACAGATATCTTGGATCTGGAAGGCTACGATAACAACTTTGGTTGGCATGCATACTTATGGTATGACAAGGTAAAGGTTCATAGAAACTTTAAAAACCATATTGTCAGGAAAGCACTGTATAATGTATGGAATCGATATAAAGATTTGTTGGAGAGTAAAACCCCCAGGTGGTTGTCACCAATGGAAGCTAAGGCGGTAAAAAGACTGAACATGGATTCAGACTGGCCAAAATATTGTGAAATTATAGAATATGATGGTGAAAAGTTGAAACTACAGAGTTTTGAGAAATTAAAACCTAAAGTCCGAGACTGGTTACATTATTACCAGATTAATGAGACATTTAAGCAGGACAGGAAACTAGGATTCCAGAAGGAGAGGTCAAAGCTAGAAACAGAATTGTTAGAACCCAATACTAAGAATTTGTCTAGAATGTATAATCTGCTGCTAAAATGGAACACACAGGATGAAACGGTCAAATCAGCTATGATTAAGTGGGCACAAGACATTGGTCATGATATTATGTTTGCTGACTGGGAGCAGTTATGGACCACAGGTATTAAATTCACGGCATGTAGTGCCTTAAAAGAGAATATAATGAAAATGATCTATAGATGGTACATGACCCCAGTCAAGCTTGCAAAGATATATCATTTGCCCAATAACAACTGTTGGAAGTGTAATGAATGCGAAGGAACTTTTTATCATCTTTGGTGGACCTGCCCGAAGATTAAGGCCTACTGGGAAATGATCTATAATGAAATTAAGAAAATCCCTAAGTGGACATTTGTAAAGAAACCGGAGGCTTTTCTCTTGGGCATGGTAGGCCAAATGATTTCAAAGAAAGATAGAACATTTTTTATGTATGCAACAACAGCAGCAAGAATTCTCTTGGCAAAGTATTGGAAGACTAAAGAACTACCTACTCTGGAAGAATGGCAGACCAAGGTGACTGAATTTATGGGACTGGCAGAGATGACTGGCAGAATTCGTGACCAGAGGAGAGAGACAGTGGAAGAGGACTGGGAAAAATTTAAAATTTATCTTAAAAACTGTTGTAAAATTTCGGAATGTTAAGATGTCAAGGGATTTGATATAAAGAATTACAGCTGTAAAAATTTAAGATTAAGAAAATTTTTAAAGAGAATTAAATATAAAAATGGATGAAGGATTGCTAAAAAATTTTAAAACAAGGATGCAGTGAAGGGGAGGTATGGGGAAGTCGTGTTATGTTTGTTTGTTTTTTGTTTGTGTTGTAAAATTAATAAAAATTATTTTTTTTAAAAAAAAAAGAGAGCTGCATGGAGAATTGAGCCAAGGCTGCATCCTAGATCCTGTCATTCATGCTAGTCTGGACAAAAGTTGGTGGGTGGTTCTCTCTTTTGCTCTAGGTTGCCACAGCAAAAGGGCCTGGTGAGGCTCACTGGTAGTAGCTGGACTGGTTTTCAACCCAGCAAATCCCTTCCATGTCCTGTTCTGCCTTTCCCTACCTCACCCTCACTCTCCCGAGTGTCCTGTGGCTCCTACTGGCAGTAGCTTCCGCCCACCCACAATTTTGGTGGCCAAAGGGTCACATCCAAACTCTCCAGCACCACAGATTGGACTTGCTCTGTAAGGTCTGAAATGTGAAACAGCTTTTAAATAATCAGCTACAATACAGCAACATCAGCTGTAGCCCATTCAGAAGGAACATTTTTTTAAAAAAAGGCCAGCCACATGATTTTATACGATTTAAAAGTTGTGCAGTCACCCCACCCCCCAAATGAAGCCACATTGTTAGCACTGTTCCGTATAATTTTCTTTCCACGCAAGCATTTATATCCCTAAAACTGTGATACACAGTCCCCAGGTTGCTGGAAGAAACCTGGCCAATCATTCCTTTTCTGGGTGCCTTTGGAAATGGTTCGGAAGCATCAGCTATTGCAGTAATCAACAACATGCTTCTTGAGAGGTGGAAACTAGTTCTCTCATATTTCACCTATTCTAGAACAGAATGTACAGACTCATTTCTTTCCAGCTCCAATTCAAGGCTTTGGATATCAAATCCCTAAAAGGAGCTTCTGAAGGAGACAGACACACACAAGTTAAAATATTCTAAAGACATCCTGATCCTGTTCTTATCTTCTATAGAACCTGTGAAAGGAGCAGGCAATCCAGTCTAAATAAAGCATATTTTTAGCCCCATTCTACTAGCTGAAGACTGTTTTCTTCAAGTAGGCCCGGGACACTGCTGCTGCCGCTTTGCCGGTGAGTCTTGGGGAGGACCGCTCCCCCTGCAAGCCCATTCTCCACCTTGGGCCTTGGAACACCACTGCTGCCGCTTTGCCGTGCGTGTGGGGAGGGCTTCCCCCTGCTAGCCCATTCTCCATCTTGGGCTTGGGGACGAGCCCCAGACTCCACCTCAGCATAAAAGACTCCAAGTAGGCCCGGGACACTGCTGCTGCCGCTTTGCCAGTGAGTCTTGGGGAGGACCGCTCCCCCTGCAAGCCCATTCTCCATCTTGGGCTTGGGGACGGGCCCCAGACTCCACCTCAGCATATAAGGCTTCAAGGAGGCCTCGGAACACCACTGCTGCCGCTTCGCCGTGCGTGTGGGGAGGGCTTCCCCCTGCAGGCCCACTCTCCATCAGGCCTTGGGGCGGGGCCTACGCTCATCACTGCCGCACCTTTGGGGACATTGGTGCTGCGGCAGCGGTTGTTTGAAGTGTTTTTATATGTTTTAAACTGTGTGGGTTTTTTTGTTTTGTTTTGCTTTGTTGTACCACCATAAGCGGTGATTTTTATCCATGTATTTTTATTTTGTTTTGGTCTATTTTGGGTTGGGGTGGGGTGGTTGTGGAGTGGGGTGGGGATTGGCTTTATTTTCGTATAATTGTTTTCGTTTGTTTGCTTTTATATTCTGTAAATGGAGGTGAGCCTGAGGCTTGGGATTCCTACTGTGGAGGGGCAAGGGAGGTATGGCGGTGGGGGCAGATGTCATAGGCGAAGGGGATCGAGATACGGATATGCTCGTACCCCTTCCAATCTGCGCCCCATCCCGAGAGACGAGGGTAGGGTGAGCAAGGATTACTCACCTCCGTCACTGGTGTTGTGCAATGCCAGGTCTATAGGCAACAAAACCGCCACCCTGCGAGATTTCTTCACCTCGCAGGGGGTTGACCTGGCATGTGTGACTGAGACCTGGGTGCGCGAAGGGGATACTGTTACCTTACGAGAGATGGCGCCCCCGGGTTTCTCCGTCCTCCACCAGTCGCGGACTGTGGGCCGGGGGGGAGGGGTGGCGTTATTAATCCGGGAAGATTGTCCTTTCAGGGCTCTACCATCGCCATCGATCCCCGGCATTGAATGTGTTGGCCTAGTGTGGGGCTCCGAGGTGAGCTTGGCTGTCTGGCTGGTGTACCGGCCACCCAGCGCACCAGCAGCCACCCTGTCAGGCCTGCTGGAGGCGGTGGCCGGCTGGGCCTTGGAGTTCCCTAACCTATTGGTATTGGGGGACTTCAACATCCATGCTGATGCCACTCCCTCCTCGCAGGCTCTGGACCTGGTGTCTTCCATGGCGACACTAGGGCTCTCCCAGTTTGTTTCGGGCCCCACACATCAAGCAGGCCACACGCTGGATCTGATCTTTGGCATCGGTATAGATGTGATCATGTTTCCTTCGATGAAGGTGCCATGGTCTGATCACTATGCCCTGAAAGCCAGGATTGACGTTCCACCCCCACCCTGCTTGGGTGGCGAGCCAATTTGGGCTCGCCCGCAAAGGCTGATGGACCCTGATAGATTCCGTCAAGCCTTGCGGGACCTTTCTCCCCCTGGCGACTCATTGACTGAGCTTGTTGAGGCCTGGAATACCCAGCTCCTGGCAGCCATCAATGAGATCGCACCTAAGCGCCCTCTGCGACCCCGCAGAAACCGGGCTCCCTGGTTTACCGAGGAGCTCCGGAAAATGAAGCGGGACCTCAGACGGCTAGAGCGAGTATGGCGGGGTGCCCGTGACGGAGCCTCAAGAACATCTTATAGGGTTTTTATGAAAACCTATGAGATGGCAGTGAAGGCCGCTAAGAAGTCTTACTTCTCGGCCTCCATTGCATCCGCTAGCTCTCGCCCGGCGCAATTATTTAGTATAATTCGGTCTTTAACGTCCCTCGAAGGACAGCCAAATTTAAATAACAATTTGCCACACAGCTGTGAGGCATTTGCGAGCTTTTTTGCGGAGAAGGTCTTGTTGCTCCGCCATGACCTCCCTGCCAATTTGGATACAATAAAGGAACTGGAGGCCCCTCGACTGCCCTCGGGTTCAGTATTGGACCACTTTGACCGGATATCCCCAGCCGATGTGGACAGACTCCTCCGAGCTGGAAAGCCCACCACATGTCCTCTCGACCCGTGCCCGTCCTGGCTGATCAGAGCGTGTCCAGACGAGGTGCGGGCCCCCCTGGGGGATATCATCAATCTGTCCCTTGGCACCGGGACATTCCCAGGGGAACTGAAGGAGGCAGTGATGCGCCCGCTCTTAAAGAAAACATCTTTAGATCCCTTAGATCTATCCAATTACCGCCCGGTTTCGAATCTTCCATTCCTGGGTAAGGTGATTGAGAGAGCGGTTGCTGAACAGCTTGGTAGGTTTCTGGATGAAACATCGGCTCTGGATCCATTCCAGTCCGGCTTCCGCGCTGGTCATGGGACTGAGACGGCTCTGGTCGCCCTAACAGATGATCTCCGCAGGCAGCTGGATCGAGGCGGGTCGGGGCTGCTGATTCTTCTAGACCTGTCAGCAGCCTTCGACATGGTCGATCACGAACTCCTGGACCACCGCCTTGCCGACGTGGGGATCCAGGGCACAGTCCTTCAATGGCTGCGCTCGTTTCTCTCCGGTCGGGGACAGAGGGTGGCGCTTGGGGGGGAATTGTCATCCCGCCACTCCTTGGTGTGTGGTGTGCCCCAGGGTGCAATACTCTCCCCAATGCTTTTTAACATCTTTATGCGCCCCCTCGCCCAGCTTGTCCGGAGTTTTGGGCTGGGCTGCCATCAGTATGCTGATGACACCCAACTCTATCTGTTGATGGACGGCCACCCGGACTCTGCCCCAGACACACTGATCAGATGCTTGGAGGCTGTGGCTGGATGGTTACGTGGGAGCCGGCTGAAGTTAAATCCTTCGAAGACAGAGGTCCTCTGGCTGGGACGGGACGACAGGGGGCTGAGGGGGCAACTCCCATCTCTTGCGGGGGTGCAATTAGTGCCAGCACCGTCCGTTAAGAGTTTGGGTGTAATCTTCGATACCTCCCTCTCCATGGAGGCGCAGATTGCAGCTATAACAAAGGCGGCATTCTTTCATCTCCGCCAAGCTAAGCAGTTGGCTCCTTACCTCTCACGCCCTGACCTAGCCACTGTGATCCACGCGACGGTCACCTCCAGACTGGATTATTGTAACTCGCTCTACGTGGGGCTGCCCTTGAGACTGACCCAGAAACTCCAGCGGGTGCAAAATGCTGCAGCGAGACTCCTTACGGGGTCTTCGCTTAGAGATCACATTCATCCGGTGCTATACCAGCTGCACTGGCTCCCGGTGGAGTACAGGATCAGGTTTAAGGTGCTGGTTTTAACCTTCAAAGCCCTATACGGCCTAGGGCCCTCGTACCTACGGGACCGCCTCTCCTGGTATGCCCCACAGAGGAACTTACGATCTTCAAATAAAAACATCTTGAAGGTCCCAAGCCACAGAGAGGTTAGGCTGGCCTCAACTAGAGCCAGGGCTTTTTCGGCTGCGGCTCCAACCTGGTGGAACGCTCTCTCACAAGAGACAAGGGCCCTGCAGGACTTGACATCTTTCCGCAGGGCCTGTAAGACAGAGCTGTTCCACCTGGCCTTTGGTCAGGGCGCAGCCTGACTCCCTCCTCTGGCAATCTTTACAAAACTTTAGTTTATGGTTGCCATCAATTTTGATTTTAATTCATTTTAATCCATTTTTATAATGTTTTATAATGTTGTACTGTTTTAGTGTTGTTAGCCGCCCTGAGCCCGGCTTCGGCTGGGGAGGGCGGGATATAAATAAAATTTATTATTATTATTATTATTATTCAAGAGAACTCCTGTTTTCATGTTGTCCATTCTTGCTCTGTTCATTATACTGATTTGTTTACTGGGATTATTAGATGCTTTCATTATTTTGAAATCTTATTAAAAACCAGGTTAAATATTCTGTTTTACAAACTGTCAATCTTACTGGGCCAGTGGGCACATTTTGAGAAAGTGCTGTGGATGCCACTCACAAAGTAGTTGGTATGAAGGTATAACGTAATACAAAATGGTTGTTGTGAGAAAGAAGGAAATGGCATAACACAACATGACTCCCTGAGGATGGCTTCACACAAAATTAGTAATAGTACAGTACTCTTCCCACCTCCAGACAACCTCATGCTTGTCATGGGAATCACCTATGCCTTGCTGCTCCTAATTATGCAGATCACATAATACAGTAGTACCTCGGGTTACATACGCTTCAGGTTATATACGCTTCAGGTTACACACTCCGCTAACCCAGAAATAGTGCTTCAGGTTAAGAAATTTGCTTCAGGATTAGAACAGAAATCGGGCTCCGGCGGCGCAGCGGCAGCAGGAGGCCCCATTAGCTAAAGTGGTGCTTCAGGTTAAGAACAGTTTCAGGTTAAGAACAGACCTCCGGAATGAATTAAATACTTAACCCGAGGTACCACTGTATTAATTCTTACCCAGACAATACTGTTACTGTCTAATAGTAAGAGAGAAATCCCCACTACCACAAAAAATATTCAAGTGGGTCAAACCACACATCTCTCACACACACACTCATGCACTTCTCACATTCAAGCCACACATACATATTTCACTCTCTCTGCCCAGGTGTATCTCTGTCACAGACCACAAATACAAACAGACCAGAAGTCTTTCTCTCTGTTTGTGTTTCAACATGCATCTCTCTCTCTCTCTCTCTCTCTCTCTCTCTCTCTCTCACACACACACACACACACACACACACATACATACTTGAGCACCACCCTCCTCAAAGTTTTTTTTTAAAAAAGCCTTTCCACAGGTGAAGGGCATGGCTGCAATTAAAAATAATTTTTTTAAAGAAAATATACAAGAGCCACTGCGGGCAATCCCTGCAGCACATAAATAAAATAAATAGCACTTACTAAAGTTGGTAAAGAGTTGTGTTCTCAACTATAGTAAGAGGCACAGTGTCGATTTTTTAAATTCATTTTTTTAGCAAGCTTGGTATTGCCTTAATAAGGAATTAACCAAAAGCTTCACACACACACCCCACAATATAAAAGGGAAACTACCGGTACCTTATAAAAGCAGCAAGTTACAACAGCCAGTTTTCAGACAGTAATATATTTATGGTCATGTGAAGGTCGAGTTACACAATCTTCTACAATCTTCATGATATATTTCCCATGAAATTCCTTCCAGAATCAAATCACTTGCTATCAGGTTTCATAAAAGGCAGTTACACTAGAAATGCATTAGCAGTATAGAGAAGGAAGTATTATCCTTACACATTATGTAAGCAGATAATGCAAACATAGTCCATCCTAATGCACCAGTAATGTTGCTAGCAGTTAAGATTACAAAGCTTAAAAATGAACATTTTGAAGCTGCTAGGAATGCCAAAACAAATGTTAGAATGTTGTGATGTGCAGTAAGTTAATGGTGGCATAAAGTGCCTTACCTGTGCTATTCATTTCCATGAAAAAAACAATTTAACAAAATAGTACCATTTGCCATAGGCACTACAGCTGCTGGGATTTCAGTTGCAGGTGACATTTTATCTTGGGAAAAGGAAAAAGGAAGGCACCCAATGGCTCCCTGTTTGTGGAATGCTCTCTCCAGAAAGGCTCGCTTCATGCCTTCATTACATATCTTTAGGCACCAGGTGAAAAAGTTTCTCTATAACCAGGCCTTTGGTTGATGAAACATTCTATGGCCTTTTATATGTGTTTGTGGGAGGGGGTTATTGGTTTGTTTTTGTTTTATTATGCATTTTGCGTTCTCATTTTGCATTGTTATGTTGTGAACCACTCTGTGATCTTCAGATGAAGGGTGGTATGCAAATTAAATAACTATATGTTTCTGAATAAAATATTTCTGCCACTGCATTCAGGGATAGCCTGCAAGCTATGCACAGGAGCAAAGTTCACAGAAATTCTTTTAAAATTTTGCTATACAGTATGCATTTTAGTAACTGTTCCTCACAGAGGAAAACAAAAGAATGACCTGATCTGATTAAATATTTCCTAATATATAAAATAAATGGTATACTGTATAAATAATTGCATTCAGTGTTTTATTTACAGATGAATGTGTTGTTGTTTTTACAGTTTCAAGCACAAATACGTACATCCTAAAAATAATACTGCAATCCTGGGATCGCTCAAAATGAAAACCCTGCCAAACAGTTCAAAATATACTTCATGCAAGCAATCAGCATTGGATGATTACAATGTTACACAGAAGATGTTGCAGGCGTTTGAGTAGTTGTATCACATCTGCATTTTACTAACTTTGTTCCATTCCAGCCATGAGTGACAAGGCTAAAGACTCCACTGTGAACCAAAACACAAAGTGAAATATTTTAATGTCTGGCATTTGTATTTTGCATAGTTTCAGAAGAGAAGAAAAATAGCATGTTGAACAAACTGGTTATGAATTACATAGATTTCTAAAGAATCCTTGTTAATACACACCAAAACCTCCCCTTATAATTATCAGCAGATAACCAAGCTTTAAAATTATTAGAGACTGAAAGCGCTAAGAAAGCAGCGCAATGCACTTTGCAGTAAATGCCTAACAGTATGAAAAATCAAATTTTACCTTTATTTTCTAAATACTTACAATGTGGGAAGGAACCTCTGCAGACTGCTTTGTTCAGTACTGTCACAAGAAACATGTGGCAGTTTTTAAAGTCAGATTCCATCTTCGTTATTGATTCCATCCTGAGAACAGGACAGAACATTTTAAGTAGACAAAAATAAAGTGGTAGTAAAAAATATAATAAAATTACTTTTGAGAACAAAAGGGGTTCCTCTTTTTGGTAGGCTATTTTCACTTCTACCTGCACCCATCACACTGCCTTCCATGCTATTCTAGGGGGTCCCCACCCACTGGAGCTATTTTCAGGGGCTTTTGGTGGAAATCAGCAAAAATCGAACTGGATTAAACCCAAATCATTTTGACATTAGAAAGTCTTAGCAAACATTTTTATTGTAAATGCACAGGTACCTAGCAAATGGAAGGGTTTGTTCTTGGATGTGGCCTCTATGACTAGTTTTTCCTCATTATTGTTCTTTACTCTAAAGGAGATGCATGGATATGCAGAAAATATATCCAGGTATCAAGCTGTTTGAAATTAAAAAAAAAGATATAGGGGTCTACACAACACAACTGTTGTAACCCCTTTTAGAAACAGCTCTGCATCTTCAAAAGATCAAATTAAGTCACTGGCTGAGAAACTCATGATTCTCACACCATAAAAGCACTTCAAACAAAACTTCAATGCATTCAATATTTCCCAGTAGCAGCAATCAAAGAAAAATTATTCAGACCATACAGATCCTGTTTGGTACTTACACCAAAGGATAAAGGGCCACGTTAACTTAATTCTTTCTGCTGTTAAGCATCTAAAAGGTGTAATTTATTTTATGAATGTATGATTTACAACCTTATCTTTAAAAAGCATGCTGATTTCAAGGCAACATGTGCCCAGAGCTAATGAGATCTATCTTAAATCCATTTCATTCTTGGTCACGTGATTAGTCTCTTGCCTGTTCCACTGCATCCTAGCCAATGTTTCATGTAAGGGATTAATGCCATTTAAAAGCCTAATGCAGTGAAATTATTACAATCCAAATTATTTTGCGTGCGCTTACTTCCAAGCTCCCAAACCAGCTTGCCAACGGTCTGCAAACATCAGTACTAGGTTCAGCACTTTCATTATAGCTTCTTTCACAAAACTAACCTGTAAATGACATTTTAAAAGTAGCAGCTGTGATCATAGTTCCATACTGAAGTTCAAGGCAGTTCTACTTCCCTAGTGCATTTTCCATTTTTTCCAGCTCTCCCAAGCGGTTCCACTGCTCTACCCAATGTAAAAGCTATCCACCCAAAACTAGCGTAGGCTGAGGGTTGTGCATGTGTCCTGTCCCCATAGCAGGATGTATCGTATTTTTCGCCCTATAGGACGCACTTTTTCCCCTCCAAAAATGAAGGGGAAATGTGTGTGCATCCTATGGGGCGAATGCAGGCTTTCGCTGAAGCCTGGCAAGCGAGAGGGGTTGGTGTGCACTGACCCCTCTCGCTCTCCAGGCTTCAGGAAGCTGTCCGCAAGCCTTGGGAGCCCGCAGGAGTTCCTGCCGGGCTCCCTAGGCTTACGGATAACAGCCTGCATCCCGAAACCCGGGGTGCGCAGCGGAGCGCGCCCCGGGCAGATATCCACAAGCCTGGGGAGACTGGCGCGACTTCCCGCCGGGCTCCCTAGGCTTGCGGATAGCAGCCTGTTCTGGGGGCTGCGGTCGGGGGAAGCTCAGGCTTCCCCCTCCCCAGCCCCGCGCCTGGAGGGAGGAAATAAAAAATTTTTCCCCCCAAAAAATAGGTGCACCCTATGGGGCGAAAAATACGGTAAGTGCTAACTCCTAGTCAGGCAAGGCTAGGAGTTTGAGTGGTTGAGAAGGAGGAACTGCTTCCATTCAACTTAGCACACACCTCCACAAGTTTAAGCCCTACCCCCAGGGGCTTTGACCCTGACACCCACAGCAGTATTGCACTGCAGAATCATTATGGTCCTTCCTCTTCTACCTACTGATAGAGAACATACACCCTCTATCAATTTTGAATGAACGAAGCCTTCTCAATGTTTCAAAACAGTTGTTTCAAGAGCTTTTGTAAATATAATAAAGGCTCATTCAGATAAGTGTTTAAACAATTTATGCAAACAATTAAATCAAAATATTGGGCAAATAAAATATTCTAAAGTATCCTGGACAAAGAATGAAAATGCTATTTTAAGAAGGTTAAGGAGCTCTGCTCACCCTCACAATGACCCAACAGATAATTTTTTTCTATAGCAGTTATATATGATATAAAACCCCTGAACAGAGTGCAAGTGTTATAGGTATTTGCTGTGTAAACTAAATACACCATAGTAGTCTAACTTGATGTACCTTTTCTCTCAGCAGGCAGCGATCATGGATTGTAGAAAGGTATCTGTAATGAATTTTAATCAGCTGGTCTAAATCTTTGGCTTCTTCTACTTGATGTTGAAATTCTAAACCTGTACTATGAAGAATCTTTAGAAAAACAGAGTGCATAAATAGTGATTAAACTTTATGCTTAAATGTTGTCTTTAGCACACTTCTATAAAAAATGTTTTACACCTCTAATTTTTCTCCAAGATCACAAGCTGAGCTGGCTATTAAACATTTTATGTTCTACAAAGGGCTTCTGTTTGAGGTACACGGAATTAAGGATTCTGGCAGGAATACAGTAATACGGAAGGATCTATCACGTGTTCCAAAAGCATTGTGACTTAGTAGAATTGGGTTATTCAGCATCTGAACAGCCACTGCTATTTTAAGCATATTCCAGATATTAGCTAAAACCTAAATGAATGAGATGTACTTCTGCCATACAAACTGAAGGTCAAACTACCTGCAGATATGTCAGAATTCATCCTGGACTGTTAATGAAAGTAGTATATTATTAATGACATTATAATGCATCACATACTCGAGTCATGATGTAGTTATGCAGGCTGTTAACAAAATGCATTAGTTTCATCCTCAAAAGGAACATCCGATGAGTTTGTTGCTTAATGGGCTCCAACTGTGATCCAAAGTGAAGAAATGTCTCTTGTTCAAGTACAGCTCCTCCTTTGTTCTGGGGCTTTTCTGCAGCCCTGACTAGTTCTTAAGAGAGTTAAAGACAACAGAATAAGATATTACAGGAAATGGCACGACCGCAACTACAATTCTGCCATCATCAGCATCTTAACAGTTCAGGTCCCCTTAAATTCTTCAGTAGAAAAAAAATCTACTGATGCCAATAAACTGTTCAAACAGCAGAGGGCAGGGTTTCTTTGATGTAAAGACAGCAAACATAAATCAGGACATCAATCAAATGCACAGGATCCACATTTTAGTAAAATCACTATAAACAGGGAAGAGTTAAAACCAAGTATTAAGATACATTTTTATTATAAGTAAGCTATACAACATTTTATAAAATCAAGAAATGCAAAAATATTTTTAGAACCACCACATCATGGCATTAAGCTCCTTATAGGATTTCATGAAGAAAAGAAGTAGGGAGTTTCCAGCTCTTATGCCTTGAATTTTTGCTTGAGTTGAAAAAAACTAAAGAACTTTAGTGCCCTGCCTGCTAGTTCCTATGACTATAGAGAATAAACTACAGAAGGTACACAAAAAGGCAAACTTGCATAACCTAACAGAACCAGCCCTGACACTAACAGTCTGTTGCAGTAAAAATGAATGAAGGATCTTGTGGTACGTTTTTGTAAAAAAGTGCCACAATATTCTTTTTGCACAAAGAACAATTTGGGTACTGAGTCAACTGACAAAATTCAGTTTTTCTCAGTACAGACTATTTTTGGCAGAGCACACACAGCTCTGTATTGCAGATAAACAGCTAACCACATCTACTCCAGATCAGATATAGTTCAAAGCAATCTACTTGCTCTTTTTATAAACAAATAGTGAAGAATTCACAGTTGGAGAATGATTTGTGTAACCAAAATGACAACATTCACACACAAGAGAAGGGAGAAAGGAGGATCAAGGAGATATCAGCAACTCCACAGTACACCAAGATTTGAAGGAGCACAAAAAACTTTAGAGGAAAAATGTAAAAGTGGCAATTTCCCCACCTACTCCCCACAATAAGTCGAATGAAAAGTGATCATGTTCAGTGGGCATGGAGTGCTTACTGACTGTTGGGGAGTGAGAATGAAATGGAGTCTTCTCAAAAAGGTCATGGCTGACTAGAATCCTAAACAGGTACATGGTACACTGAAACATATTGTGGCAGGTCTCACTTATCGATTACGATATCTTTATTGTCATTGTCCCTTGTGGAACAATGAAATTGAAAAGCTACATAAAACTACCACAAAACTACATAAAATAAAACATTCAAAACCCCCTAAAAACTCTAAAACCCCATTTTAAAATACACTGTACTACAGAGACCCCCTTATGCTGTCTTTAGAACCAGAATTGCATTAGCGTAGAAACTGTTTCTCAGGCGGCTAGTCCTGGCCTTTATGTCTATCTTTGATGTTTTTGGCAGGGGTATAATGGTAGCGGATTTCAGACAGGGTGGAACAGTGGCTTGGGCCAGAGACTGGTTAAAAATCTTCGTAAAGATTCCTGCCAGTTGGTCCGAACAATCTCTTAGCACCCTGCCAGCCACCCCATCCGGGCCCATAGCCTTCCTCGTGTTTACCTCCTTCTGATAACCAGCCACTATCTACTTATACTTTGCCACAATACCTTCTTTTCCATAGTTCCAGTTACAGATAGGTAGCCGTGTTGGTCTGCCATAGTCAAAACAAAACAAATTCCTTCCAGTAGCACCTTAAAGACCAACTAAGTCAGTTCTTGGTATGAGCTTTCGTGTGCATGCACACTTCTTCAGATACCTGAAGAAGTGTGCATGCACACGAAAGCTCATACCAAGAACTGACTTAGTTGGTCTTTAAGGTGCTACTGGAAGGAATTTGTTTTGTTCTTTTCCATAATTCCTTCCCTTTACATGCTCTGGTTCACCAGAAGTGGCTTAGTCATGCTGGCCACATGACCTGGAAGCTGTACGCCGGCTCCCTCAGCCAGTAAAGCGAGATGAGTGCTGCAACCCCAAAGTTGTCCGCAACTGGACCTAACGGTCAGGGGTTTCTTTACCTTTTACATTCTTTTTTGTCCTTTGCCCTATCTTCCCAGAAAGTATTGTGCTCTTCCAGAAGCTGGAAGCAGTGTAACTACAGTTCACCAATTATTAGTGTTATAGTTTCAGTTATACAGAATAAAAGTGTCCATGAATTACCTTACCATGAAATCGTAATACATCCAGACTATATTTGGCCCACTTTATTTGTAACAGTAGAAGAAACACTTGGTTATAGATTTTTTGACACTCCACACTTATAACTATATCCACGGGCCAAGGGACCTAAGGAGGAAAAACATTATTGAAAACATTATTTCATTTCCCCCCCAATCTATATATTACCATATAATTAAACCATTATTGTATTTCAGTTCTTTAATTTAAACTAGTATTACCTTGTAGCTCAATATTAAGCCATCCAAGGTATGAACAGGAAGCTTCTTCTTTGCTATATCTATATTTTCACACAATATAGACAACCTGCATACAGAAACACATACTCGTTACCATTGTTTTGCTCTGGGAGCTAGGCAAATGAAACAAATGCAAAATCAGATAAAATCAACACAGCTACAATTACTTCCACTGCAAACTTTGTAAAAGGATATTAGGTATCTATGCTCACAAACATAGCTACAGTCTAAATAAGACAGAGAAACCTTAATACTCTCAAACTGGGTAGAATGCAAATGCAGCAATAAAATGTATGTCTTTTAAACAGCCTTGGCTTTTCCAAATTATGGGGGGAAATGCTATATTTGAAGTGCCATGGTTAGCAAGATGTGCAAGGTATCATTTACTCTCCAAATACAGCCAAATAAACACTTTTTCTTAATCTTTTCCTAGTCATACCAGGCTCTCCCCTCCTGCCCAAATGTATATTGTACATATATTTTGCATGCTTATTACCTTAAACTATCCTCTGGATAACGCTGTCCAACTGCCTCTTGGAGCTGGACATTAAGGAATGGTTCGCTCTGCCATGTGTCTTTCTCTCTTATTTTATCAAAAATGGATGTATAGAAGTCATACATAGTATCACCAGCCTCAAGCAAGAAAAAGTTTCTCATAGCCTGCAAGTACTCTACCAGCCTAAGAAACAATAACACACATATATTCAAATTTCACTTCATCATACCTTTAAAACTTAAGCTATGCTAGGAAACCTTCCAAATGTGAACCATTAAGGACACTGAGCTCAACAAAATGTACTTTAAATATATATATATATATACAAATACTAGTAAACTTTATGGCTCAGAAGACCCAACTCCTGCAGTAAGAAAGCTGCATCTTGCCTTAAACTCTATTTTCACTGTATCACTGTGCTTGCCAACATTCTTCTGTCAGAGCATTAACTTTTTCTGTCAACCATGTACCCACCCTTTCTACTGTTGAATTCTGTGATACTTTTGCCCCACTCTGCTGTCGCCCCTTTTGCAACAAGAGTGACCCAGATGCTTCCTCCATAAGGAATAATCAACAAAGACTGGGTCCCTAAGCTGAGTGAGTGAAGTAGTATCAATCACTAATGACTGGAAATCTGATCCAGATCTGATCCAGATCTCTACTACAGTACTTAATTCGTTCTGGAGGTCCGTACTTAACCTGAAACTGTTCTTAACCTAAAGCCGTCGGAGCACGATTTCTGTTCTCATCCTGAAGCAAAGTTCTTAACCCGAGGTAAAATTTCTGGGTTAGCGGAGTCTGTAACCTGACACGTATGTAACCCGAAGCGTATGTAACCCGAGGTACCACTGTATTGCCTTAAGCACATTACAAGAACTAATAAAGTCATCAGTGCATAAGTATTTTAATTCTTACCTGTAATCTTTCTTCAACGTTTGCATTAAGTTTCCACAGCACTCCAGATACTGTTTGTCTATGTGAGGATAAAGACATGACCTCAATGTCAGTTCAAATGTCTGGCACGTAACTGATTCGGATGATCTATCCACACAAACATCATCACCAGTAAGCGTCTCATGAAAACTGCCTTGTTCCAAATACAGCCTACAAAATAAAGTAATAATAATAATATTTGACATGAAATGTCTTAAGAATCTTCTTTTAATACTAGAGCTGTTTGTGATGAACAATATCTGCTGTAGAAATCCCATGAAGTTCCAGCCCAAAGCTGGGAGACAGTTTGCCACAGGGTTTCTAGCTCTATAGCAGGATTCTGTCTGGAATACTGTGGGGAGGAAACAAAATGTATTTCGCATATTTTCTAGCTTCTGTGGGCCTTGCAACTTTTACAGTAACACATGCTGGCTTCTAGAAACCTGTCACCAGCACCTACTAGTACAAAATTTCAGTGTAGGATGAAACCAGCATTTGCAGATTGGGCCCTCTTACCAATCTCACAGCCTTCTGGACAGACCTTAACAATCTGTAGGTGCTAGATGACCTTCTGGAACTTATCAGAATTTCACCCTCCCCCAATTAAAAAAACCAGCCCAATTCTAATACAGTGGTACCTTGGTTCTCAAACTTAATCCATTCCAGGAGTTCGTTTGATTCCCGAATCAGTTTGACAACCAAGGCGTGGCTTCCAACTGACTGCAGCAGCTGTCTGCACTCAATCGGAAGCTGCATCGGACGTTTGGCTTCCGAAAAAAGTTTGCAAACCGGAACACTCACTTCTGGGTTTGTGGAGTTCAGGATCCGATTTGTTCAGGACCCAAGCCATTTGAGAACCAAGGTACCACTGTAGTTTATTTCTATGAACAGTAATCTTTGGGTTCGTGATAAGCAAAACATATCATTAAAACCAAGCTACAAGGCGCAAGATTATAATCGGGCTTTGACAGATTCATATTTTTCAGGAATTTGTGACTATTTCCCCTCTTCCTCACCCCCAGACTCTCATGATTCTCTCACAAACCGGAAAACAGACAATCTAAGCAACTCATCCTGTACTTCCTCAGACACACTGTATCTCTAAGAGGGAAAATACCTACCTAAAATCAGCAACAGGTTTTGCTGCTGTGTTTTTACACTATAGATCCTGACAACTGCTGTGGCCAGTGCCTAAGGCAATAAAGATTAATGATGTATGGCTTCTGAAGGCTATACTGTACTGTGACAAGCCGCCTCTCAGCAACTTGGATTTCAAGTCACATGCCAGCTGCCTGAACAGCAGGAATTCCCCAAATTGTGCTTGGTAGAATCTGACTTTCGACAGAGACATAGTAGGGAGAATCAATTATTTTGAATCTCTTCTATTACCTTGCAAAATTAATAGCCAGCAAGGGATCATGAACATCATCCAGCTCTAAGTGTCTTGCTGCAATAGACTGCATCTTTATTAGACTTTGCTTGGTGGCCTGCTGTTCTGTAATGCTATCTTGAATAGGTTCCTCCCCATGCCGTAGGCGTGACTGCACAGACTCCAGAAATAACGTGTACAAGCTCTTCCTCTCTGCATCTGAATAGGACCGATATGTAGGTTATTATTTATTTTTCAGAAATAGCTGTTTGTTGTAAGCCACAATAAAAAAGAAAAAAAGAAAAAATGAACTATTTTTATCTCTCAACTGAGTTCAGGAAAAAAATTAGGAGGTGCTTTAAGGTAGGATTCTCAAACACTGTAAGCCTATTTAACACATAACACTTGCGCTCCTTATTGCTTCGAATGCTCCAGTAATGTTCAAGAAAGAAACAATAGTCCATCTGTCAGAGTAGACCCCTTGGTGCATGTTTGATAGCGCACTTGAGTCTTATGATTACAAACCACAAAAGTTTGACTGCGCAATGCGTACTGGGATATTTTCACAAGATAAAAGTTTCACATGAAAACAATCATGTGGTGATGGCAATTTAAACAAACATTTGCCTCCACAAAATGGAAAAGTTAGGTTTGTAAAACATCCTTTAAGGAAAAAAGAAAATGGATACCAGAAAATAGCATTTATCTTGGTATTTCACACTGTTATGATACTATTTTCTGGGCTGGCTAAAAATTAACAATAATGAAAAATCATTTAAACTCTAATATAATCTATCAGTAGTCTAATAATTGATTTTTAAGATTTTTAACAATTAAAGGAGTAAAATTCAGTGGGAAATAGAGGGACCTATATCTGAAATGCTAAATACCTACCAATATGCCAAAACTATTTTTTCATTGCTATTTCATTACGTGAGCTGCATTTTCACATGCAGTATGAAGTGCTACATACCACTAAAACCAGGAATAATAATAACATTTACACAGTAAAATAGGATTTTATCACCTCTTGATGCAGCCTGCTGTGGAGAACCATCTGTGCATTGCAGGTTCTTCAACAACTGCATTGACTTTCCAGCCATAATGATCTGTTTTAGTACAGGTTTCAGAAAAGAGACCATGGTATGCTGTCTACTTGAGGGTGCCTGATCACTGCCAGAACTGGCACTAGCATTATCACTCATTTTTTCTTCATTCTCTGTCTTTTCCGACACACTATACAAAGTGTAGGTAGCATACCAGAAATCCCTATGATTAACTGGAACATTTTTGTTTCTGCAAAGACAGACATGCGATCATTAGTTCTTCCTTAGGAAACTATAACACTTCCTAATTCTTTATATCATGACAATTATTGAAAATAGCCTGAAGCAGGTGATCAAGATAAAGAAAAACATTCAACCACAAGATTAAATATTTGGGGGGGTCTTGTTAAGGTTCAGAATCCACAGAAACAGCTTTGAACTCTCAGAACGGTAATACAAACATTCTGATTGAGAAAATACGAAGTTTTTAGAACTAGGATTTACAGATCAACAGTCACAATGGATAAGGCTCTTAGATATCACAACACATATCTGTGCCAAGGCTTTACTGAACACGTAACAGTAGTTAAATGATGTTATAAAGCACAAACTGGCCATGGCATTACAAATGTCTTAAGCAGGAACACTGAACAAAAGGAACTGCAAGCACAAGCACTTGTAGCACAAGCACGCCTTTGAGTTTCCTTCAAGCCACAAATTCATGATTTTAAAATCCCAAGCTCACTTTCTACAATTAACATTCAGTGAATAATATTCTCACAAAATTAAACTAAGTTCCAATACAAGGTGCATATCACAGCCCAGCTGCACCGCTATAATATTTTTCATTAAAACATTTATCCTAGATATAGCTTGCTTGTCATTTTATTAATTACAGTCACCCAGGTTAACTCAATTGTCCTGGTCTGTCTCAGCCTTGCAGAAGATGAAGATTACAAGTCAGCTACATTTATACATGGGGTCTATTATGGTCAAGGGAGACAAAACCCTATGACTGCACAGGAAGCTGGTAGTTAGCAATGGGGAAAAGTCTCTTACATGTGCAGTACTGCTTTTGGGTTCAGATACTGCCATATAGGAAGTGTTCTCTGCCCTAAGAAACACCAGTATATCCAAAAGACAAGTTCATTATCCCTACCTCTGAATAATAAATTCTTTTGCAGGATCAAATAAGTTACCGTGGACAATCCACTCGTCCACTGTCTGTAAATATGGCCTCACTGTTTCAACCCAGAGAGAAAACAAGAGGGATACCTGCAATGAAATTTTAAAGAGGATTATTGGGTGATTCATAAATATTTCATGAATTCACTAGTAAAGCACATATAGCCTCTCCAATGTGTTTACAGTATACAGTCAAGGAAAACGATATGCACACATAGGAAGCACTTTATCTTTTTTGTAAACGGCATACAATGAATTTTGAATCCTAACTATCACAATCAGCTGTACAAACATTTATACTTTTGCAGAACATATTGTTTGAGCATAGGAAGACACTACAACTGCCACTTGTATATTAAAGCATTTATAATTTATGTCTAGTCATCAGTTGACTGAAGTAATAACTTATTTTTCTCCTACAGAAATCATGATGAACACCTTCTACATACCGTTTGTTCAGAGGCTTCCCCAACGTTATCATAGTCAAGAATCGCTTTGTACAGGGTATTGAGCAAATGAGATGCTCTTACAACATTGCGAGTGTCAGGAGGTACTTCTGCTACTCCAGTGCTAAAAACCTTATGAAGTATATTGAGCTGAGCTAATCGATGTGATAACTTATCCATGACTATGGAAAGAGTGATTGTTGCATCTGTAGAACAGAAATACAGTCATGTTTCATAATGTGTGGTTATTAGTTCACATCTTATACTTTCACAACAGATTAAGACTTATGGAAACTCTTCTACTATAATCCAAAGTATACTACCTTTGTTGATTATGCTCCTCTCAATTTCGGTAAGTTCCTCTTTGAAACTTATGAAATATTTATAGAGGGCTCTCATGAAAGCTTGATAGGTTCTAAATGGGGCTTCTGCTGATTTCTTGGGAGTAGAAATGATTCCATGTATTCCACTTTCTGAGCTGTGACCCATTATTTCATCAATAAACTTCTGCAATCTAAATACAACTTGCCCATATGCTGCTATCCGCTCCAACATTGATCTTAACGAGTTCTGCAAAACAAATGTGGTTTCATTTAGTCTTTAGTATTAGCACTCCAATATAGAAAACTCAAGAGGGTAAGATATCATCTTTTGCAAGCAATCCTCCTTCCATGTGCCAACATCAGGCTTTCTTTGCACCTTGATTACTGATCTAGCTTGATCACTGAACTTACATGGGTCAAATGAGTCACCATGATGTCATTTCTCACAGTAATCTTTCCATCATTCAGTTGAAATATAAAGAGATTTTTTACGCCTGAAAGCAGCCTGTAAAAGTAAGAACTAACTTAGCATGTACAAAACACAGTACAACACACAGTACAACTTTTTAAGACTGCAGCAACATCATTATATATACAAAATATAGGATATATTCAAAAGGACCCCAGACAAATATTAGGTCTTACAAGTTTGGCTGATTTGGACATACCTTTGGATTAGATCTATGTGTTGGTGAAATGGTGGCATGGATAAGTAGTTTTGTAATAGCCCACAATTAATTTTGGGGAAATTGTGGTCATTTTCTCCATTAACTTTTCATGAAGCGGGTTCAACTTTACAGAGTACACCACAAGAAAATGATTTGCAAGACTGCATTAAGAAGATGCTTATTTTTCAAAGTTGTGTTATTCATATTGTTAATGCTTGAGAGGGGAAACAGCTTGATTTTGAGTAACACAATTTTCATTATATCTCTCACTGACAAGAGGCATGCTAAAATGAATTAAATTTACACAAGAAAGGTAGCAAGGTCTTTTGAGATAACATTTAGAATTATTGTATTTCAAGAGCAATGCAAAGCATTAAATTCCTTCTAAAGCTGCTCCTTCTAAAGCTATTGCAATATCAGAATTGTCATCATGAGTGATGGTGTTGAAGTAAAGGAATAGCATAACCACATGAGTCTGACTGTTGAGAGTATTCCACAAAGAACATTAAACAGATTTCAAGTGGTAACTTCTTTAGTCCTGCTACTTACCAAATTGTTTCACGAATGACTTGTGTTTCAGTAACAATAATTTTTTCTTCTGGCATGTACAAGGGATCACTAGTATATAAGTGCTGCTCCCTAGAAGGAAAAAAATCATCATTATTTTTTACAACCAAAATTGCTGGTAACCAGTATCAAATGTTACTCCTTTTATTTGCTCCTCTCCTGCAGATCCAATGTACTTAGGGAATCAAATGAATCATTATTTATTTTTTTAATGCATATGAACTACTCTGTTTCTAGCTTGAAAAGCTCTCTGAATATTTTAAATGCATCACTTCCTTTCAAGAGTTGCATGCTATGCTTAAATTGCAAACTGCACACATCATTTCTGACACCATTATGACATAAGAATAACACAGTCCCAAGACGTTTTGTAATCCTTCAGAGATGTTCATGACAGTTTCAGGAATCTAAGCAATTCTTCATACATATTAAATTCAGTTTTATCATTACTACACATATATACAAAAGTAGTAGTCAGCTGATCATAAATTATATCCTCCCAACACAAAATTAACTTAACTACTTACCATACAGCTGCTAAATTGGAATGAAAATGCAAACTATGGGGAAAACGAACTCCTCTGCCAGTCCAGTATTGAGCAACTACATGTTGCTCTAGCCAGGTACGTGCATCAGGTTCACCTGCATACAAGATATTTCACTCCAGTTTCCATTTACATAGAAGAGAAAACTTTATAATGTAAATAACAAGAGCAATCCTAACATGTCTATGGGGAAGAATGCCCCACTGAGTTTAACAGGGTTTCATCTCAGGTAAGTTTACAGGAACCTAAATCTCAGGAGCAATAAGGCAAACTGAAATAGGTGTCAATTTGAAAATTCACAAACCAGAAATGGATGTTTCCAGAAGCAGGAAAACAATTTAGACCCATGGTCACTAAGATTATTGGTTGACCAGGAAGCTGGACTCAGAAATGGCATCTCTTCTATACTGAGCAAGAGCCTAACAACTCTCTCCTACTATGAAACTGCCTGAAAACAAAATACAAGCGGTAAGAGCATATTAGAGGGGGAAGTGTCCAATGGTAGGCTGGACCCTACCTCATAGTGCCTTGGTGCCTAGCAACTCTCTCAAAAGGGAATTTGGCCATAGCTTATCTGAGGGCCCCAAAGAGAGGCCACCAAACATCATGGTTTGTTGCCAAAACACAAACTCTAGTTTTGTGGAGTACTGAGACTTGCCAGCTCAAGTTTCAATATTAACTATACAAACTTTCATAAAGTTCAAAGCAATTAGGCACATGACAGCAATATGCTTCACAAAAGGTAAAAACTCTAGCCAAATGAAGCAAGTCTTGAAGAACAAACCTTTCCATGTGACATGTGATGACTTCTTGTTTTGATCCTGATCTTCTTGGGGTGTCCTGTCCACCTGAATGCCAGAGTCTTCTCTACTCAGTGGTTCAGTATCTTCATCATCATCACTTACGTCAGACCACTCCTGTAAAACATAAGCATACAAAGTATATTTTAATTCACGTAAGGTGGGAACCTTACAATGCATTTTTACAAAATAAAATGAACATTTTGTTGTATTACCTTATGTCTTAACAACTAAATCAGATCCCCCTTCAACCTATTAACAATGCCTTTCTTCACAAGTTCCATCACCAAACACCCTAAAAGCATAATCACTGCCTCATTAATTTAGATTAAAAAATCTATCTAGCTTGGCACTCTTCTTCCAACACTGGCCTGTCAAATGTCACAGAAAAGCTTATGAGCAGAGCATAATAATGGAATGCTCTCCCCAGAGAGGCTCGGCTGGCACATTCGTTGTGTACTTTAGGTGCCAAGCAAAAACATTCCTCTTCTCCCAGACCTTTGGCTAATTAAACAATCCATGGTCTTTTAAATGGGGGGGGGGGAGTTGTTTTTGTTTGTTACTATGTTATGTATTTTTATATTATAAAACTGTGATCCTCAGGTGAAGGGCCATCAAGAAATTTAGTAAGTAATAATAAAAATAATAAAAAGCAGATGGATTTACAGAAGACTATGGTCTGCAGAAATAGTTCCCCAGTTTTCCAATGCATCCTGTGACTTTATAATGCAGTTCTATGTATTACTTACTGGTGTTTCTAAATCAGGACCATAGTCAAATTCTTCACCTTCCATCAAGTATTTCCGCCAATCAAATTCTTCTTTTTCTAGATGAAAAAAAAAAAGGTCTGTAGCTTTGGGATATTCCTGGATCCAACATTGTCACTGAAGGCTCAAGTGACCTCTTAGACTGGTTTGCCAGCTATGGCCTGTTTTAGACAATTAGCCACTGTTCTCCGTGCTCTAGTACTTCAAGGCTGGATAGTTGCAAGGCACTGTACAGGGAGCTGCCCCTGAAGATGCCTCAAAAACTTCAACAACTGGTCCAAAATTCAGCCTATAAAAACAGATCCCACCACCTACCTGGAAAAAACCACCAAATCCAAAATAAAAGCCTCTCCTATCAGTGAAGAAATCCAGCTAAGAATCATCCCCAGAGAAAAATCATCCAGATGCCCCAAACTCTACGGCCTCCCCAAGATACACAAAGAAGGAACACCACTCAGACCAATAGTCAGCTCCATAGGCTCACCTCTACAAAATCTCGCTAAATTTCTCGCCAAGCAACTTCAGCCCTATGCAGAATCCATCTCTTCACACGTACCAAACTCCTTCCAGTTCATAGAAACAATAAAGAAGCAAAACCTACATCCTAATGACCTACTTGTGAGCTTCGATGTTGTATCTCTCTTCACACAAGTGCCCATTAATGAAGCCTTGACAGCTATTCAAAACAAATACAATCCCCCCGAATACATCTTGGACCTGACCAACCACTGCCTAACCAACACGTACTTCATCCACAATGGACAAAGATACAAACAGATAGAAGGAGCACCTATGGGATCACCCCTCTCACCGGTCATCGCAAACCTGTACATGGAACACTTTGAAACCAATGCTTTAGACAAGTCAGAACACAAACCCAAACTTTGGCTCAGATATGTTGACGACACCTTTGTAATTTGGCCACACGGGAAAGAAAAACTGGATAGCTTCCTCACACATCTCAACAACTTACACCCCAAAATACAATTCACTATGGAAATAGAAGCCAACAACCAACTTCCCTTCCTTGACGTCCTAATCTACAAAAAACCTGATGGCTCCCTAGGACACACTATCTACCGGAAAAAAACACACACCAACCGCTACTTACATGCACAATCACACCACCACCCTGCACAAATAAACTCCGTAGCCAAGACTCTCATCTCCAGAACCAAACGCCTGGCTGACAAAGACCACTTGACAACTGAGTTACAGAATCTCTCAAACGTGTTAATTGCCAATGGATACCAGCAAAACAGGATTACGAAGCTAATCCAAAAGGAAACACCCCCCAAAAACCAAGACACAGAAGAAAACAATGGCATGGCCCTCCTTCCTTATATCAAGGGCACTACAGATAAAATTAGCAAAATCCTCCATAAACACAATATCAAAACAGCCTTTTGCACCAACCAAAAAATAGCCAATATCCTCAGAAACCCCAAGGATAAAATCCAGTTGGAAAACCAAGGGATCTATGAAATACCCTGCAAAGTCTGCCCAGCCACGTACATTGGACAAACAAACAGACGAATAAATGCACGTATCGCAGAACACAAGAATGCCGTCAAAAAAGAAGAAAAAACTTCCTCTCTTTTCCAACACATGAAAGAAACAGGACACGAAATTAATTTTGCAGATTCCAAATTGCTCTTTAACACGGAACATCACCACAAGAGAATAATCATGGAAGCCATCGAGATAGAGAAACACCCTCACAACATGAACAAGCGTGACGACACATCCCGCTTGCCAGACATCTGGAAATTAGCCCTCCCCACAAAAACTGACATCAGATCCAGAGGCACACAGAACGCCAGCACCAATCAACCACACCAGACCCAAACCCAGACCCTCTCCACAGATGAATTACAGACACCATCCAGTAGCCAATCCATGGTGGCACCTCCGGATGCTGCACCACCCTGCAATCCCTACACAGATCTGGCTGACACAAGCCACAAAACCACAGCTCGCCCCTATACACGAAGCCAAGCCAGAGCACAACTAAGTACAGTACAGCCATCTTCTCAGGAAAACTCTTCACAAAGTTCAAGAGGTCAAGACACAAAGACTTTAACAACTAATCCACACCTAATGACCCACCTAAGTGGTACTCAGGATATCACTCAAGAAATCACTCAAGATATCTCTCAAGTAATTAAGGAACAAAAGAAGAAAAGGCACACTAGCCTGGGAACTTCCTCTCTGCCCAGAACATTGGAGGCTATACACCACACCCCCTCTACAGTATTTATAGGAACTCAAACACTGAGATCCTGCTCTGTTCCAGTAACAAGAAGCCGAAAGCACCAGCCTGAAGATGACGAGTGAGACCTCGTCGAAACGTCGCCTAGACACCCCAACTTTTACACGGGAAGACACCCGAGGACACCAAAACCTGCATTCCTGTACCCGTGAAAATCTACGAAAGCAAATATATATATATATATATATATATATATATATATATATATATATGACCCACCCTCTCATATTTGATTATAATACGTTTAAGTTGATTTTAATACTGTTTGAAATTGCTGGAACCTGCCCTGGAAATTTGTAGCGAAGGACAGGTAAGAAATCAAATAAATAAATAATCCCATTTCTTCCAAGAACATGACAATTATGTAAGTAGTCTGAACTACTACAGTGCAGAGAGATATGGAAAAGCTAAATAATAGTATACATTATTTATTATACATTAATATATTTCAATATACATGGACAATCTAATACTAATAACTCACAAAATAAAAAGGAATTGGCATGAGATTAAAAATCATGTTATATAAAGGTTTCAAAAGGGATGAAACGTCCAGTTTTCCCATTTGGTTCCTGAATTATGTGTAATATATTAAAACCTACCCACTTCTTTCTCTCTTGGTTTTTCTGCATAACTGGTGTTGGAAGGAGAATCAGATAAGCACAACAGAAGAGAAAGTATGGCATAATGGACATCTGTCTTAAACGGAAGACAAACAGATAATTCAGTGGAGGAAATGTATTTGTCAATAGTTATGGAAATGAATAGATTGGACTTCTAGTACAACAATATATTTAGAAATGCAAAATAAAAGCTTCAGTTTATCACACATCTCAATACATCATTAAAAGAATCACGATGCAGAATCACATGAAAAACAAGACACTAGGCTACATAACAGTGCATTTCAATTAGCTGAAGTCCGTATTTCATAATAATAGCTTTTAATCTGGACCAATTGGTTAGAGAAACATTACTAAAACTGGAATTTACTGCCTTCATGGTAAACCTCCAACTGTTTGAACAATTCAAGTTCTGAGTACATGAGTATAGATATTTAAAATGCTGCTAAGCATGAAATGTTTGCTGTGTTGATAAATTAATAAGTAAATTATATATATAAGAGCTAGGATAGCTATTATGAAGCAGTTAATACAGTTAAGTTAGAACAGGAAATTAGAACTATAAGAACTCTGTAAAGAAAGACTACTTGTTCTCCATGGTATGTTCCTTATTTAGAAAGAAAGAATACAACACAACTGAAATCTGTTTTCTAAACTGCATACCTTTGTTCCTTCAGTGGTTGGAAGTGGAGAATTCAGAAACTCTTCTGTTAAATTCTTCCAGCTTGCAGCTTTAACAAGGTCTGAATGAACTATCAGCTTTTCATAAATCCTGTATCAAAAAGTTCAGTGCTTATAAGTAAATCTGTCAACAGAAAGCAACTAATCCAATGTCATAAAAATAGAAATGTCTTACCCCTCTATTATTTTGTCCACTTTGTGCTGGCTGACATCAAGAAATTGATGAAACCTAAAGAAAAATAATAAAATATCTACTGCACAACATAGTTTAATTTTTCAAAAGTTTTGGTGTAGAGTATACAAGTAAGACTTGCAACAAAATGTTGCAGTGTGGAGAACTCCTGTTGACTATTCCAACCAGCCATCCCCTTTTCTAGGATACTCCATTCTGCTGCTCATTCCACCCAGATTTTTCCTTTCTCCCCACCCCTGTCAGTTAGCATTCCATGACCAGTGATCATGCCCAGTCCTCAATAGATTTATTTTTTGGGTTCCTTCTTAGTGCTTAATTTCTAATGATTTTTTTATGTCTGCAAACCTTGTGTCTTTTGATACCCCTCTCTTGTAAGTGAGTGGTGGAGTTTTGTCTACAGAAGCAATTGAATTCACAGCCTGAATATTTTATATCTCTCAAGCATGAATTGGAAGTGAAATGCCACTATTCCTAACCATTGACCATGGTGGCTGCAGTTAATAGTTGTATTCTAAGAGTGCAGGAAGCAGCCTTATAAAAAGTCAGACCCCCGCATATCCAAGTCAGTATTGTCTACAATGACCAGAAGCAACTCCCCCAGGTTTCAGAAAGGGACATTCCCATTCTTAACTAGAGTTGCCAGGGGTTGTAACTAGGATCTTGTGCATAAAAATCAGATGTTCTACTACTAAGCTACATTCCACTTCTAGAAAAGTTAAAATTCTATATGCACTTATACAGCAGCATAGGAAGCTGCCTTACGCAGTTGGAACATTGGTCTATTTAGCTCAGTATTGTCTCAGTATTGTGGTGCATGCTCTAGTTATCTCTCGCGTTGGACTACTGCAATGCGCTCTATGTGGGGCTACCTTTGAAGGTAACCTGGAAACTACAGTGGTACCTCGGGTTACAGATGCTTCAGGTTACAGATTCCGCTAACCCAGAAATAGTACCTCAGGTTAAGAACTTTGCTTCAGGATGAGAACAGAAATAGCACAGCGGTGGCAGCAGGAGGCCCCATTAGATAAAGTGGTACCTCAGGTTAAGAACAGTTTCAGGTTAAACTGTTTCAGGTTAAAAATGGACCTCCAGAATGAATTAAGTTCTTAACCTGAGGTACCACTGCACAACTAAGAGAGCCAGTGTGGTGTAGTGGTTAAGAGCGATAGACTCGTAATCTGGGGAACCAGGTTCGATTCCCCGCTCCTCCACATGCAGCTGCTGGGCGACCTTGGGATAGTCACACTTCTCTGAAGTATCTCAGCTTCACTCACCTCACAGAGTGTTTGTTGTGAGGGAGGAAGGGAAAGGAGATTGTTAGCCGCTTTGAGACTCCCTAGGGTAGTGATAAAGTGGGATATCAAACCCAAACTCTTCAACTAATCCAGAATGCAGCAGCTAGACTAGTGACTGGAAGTGGCTACCGAGACCATAGAGACCATATAACACCAGACCCTCCAAGTGCCCCTATTTTCCAGGCACAGTCCTGGCTTTACAGAAGCCACCCCAGTTTCTGATTTGATCCATGAAGGTTCCGCTTTTCCTTAGAACGACCCTATTTTCATTGGAGAAATGGAGGGTATGGAGTTACGCAAGCCACAATACCTTTAGAAGTCACAATACAACCTTTAGAAGACACTCTAAGGCAGACCTGTATAGGGATGTGTTTTTTTCAACATTTCATGTTTTATTATGTTTTTATATACGGTATGTTGCAAGTTGCCCAGAGTGGCTGGGGAAACCTAGTCAGTTGGGTGGGGTAAATAATAAAAGTTTATTATTTTATTTTATTTTATTTTATTTATTTATTATTGAATGGATGAATGAATTTATATACCGCCCTATACCCTGATGGATGGATGGATGGATGGATGGACTGATGGATTGAATGAATGAATTTATATACCGCCCTATACCCTGATGGATGGATGGATGGACTGATGGATTGAATGAATGAATTTATATACCCCCCCCCCATACCCGGAGGTCTCAGGGCAGTTCACAGAACAAAATTGAAATATAAAACCACAATATATATGATTATACAGTATAATCAAAATAAAAACAACCCCCCAACAACACCCCTCTCCAAAAAAAAGAGCCACATTTTAAAAAGTTGGAGGGTATTAGGAAGGTTGGCTACAAATGTTCTAAACAACTCGGGGCTGGATCCAGTCTTAGCCAGACTTAGGGGAGTAAACCCAATGAAACCAGTGGGCCTTCTCTGAAGCGTGTCTAAGCCTGGATCCCACCCATCAACCCATTCCTCTACTGCGGTCACTGGTCAGGATGAGGCTCTCTTCCACCCCCCTCCCTTAACCCACATAAGTGGCCAATGGGAGGACAAGAAGGAGACTTCCAACCGGTAACAGGTGAAACTGGTCGCGCGCCTCTCCCGTCTCCCGCCCCTCCCATCCCCAACCGCCGCTCTGGGCGCGAGCCACGCCCCGCCACGCCCCCCCCCCAGGTAACGGACCTGAAGTTGGACCAGGAGAAGTTCAGCGCCGCCTGGAAGTGGGCCGCCTCTTCCTTGCTTTGCCCGCTTAGGCCGGTTACCCTCCGGATCAGCTCCCGCAACGTCACGTCTTGCTCCTGCTCGAAGCGGCTCCAGTGCGCGGGCGGTGTCGTCGCTGCCGCCGCCGCCATCGCCAAACAGGCCTCCTGAGCGAGGCAAGAAGCTGAGAGGATTTTTTTTCTCGCCCTCCCCCCCCCCCCCTATGTGGTCACCTTTCGGCGCTTCCGTTTGTTTTCGGTCGCCATCGTCCACATAACATCTCGCGGCAAGTACCGCGAGGTTTCCGTTCCCGATTCTCCAGGAGGAGGGAGAGGGCGAAGGAGGCTCTTTCCTCCCCATCTTCTACGCATGCGCCTTTTGCTTGCTTATTAAAACTCTGGAGGTTTTCTAGAGGGCTGCGTTTTGGCAAGCAGCTTCTTGGATGATAATTTGCTGCTTTTTTTAAAAAAAAAAAAAGGAAAGCTTGATATGTGCCCCCGTAATGTTTGCGTCAGAAAAGCTGTATCAGGATTTGAGATCCCCTGTTGAAAACACAAGGACTCAACATTCGTGTAAAGCATCGTGATTTATTCTCAGTTTTATGGCTCCAGAATAGGAAGGAATCAAATCTCACTCTTCAGTTTCTGCAGCTGCAATCCTGTGCATTACTTATGTAGGAAACAGTCCCATCCACGCTGTGGAATTTACTTCTGTGTAAGCATGCCTAAGATTACACTGCAAAACTTTGTTTTCCAGAGTAACAGCTATTTTCAGCCAACAGCTTTTCCCCGTTTATATAACTATGCTGAAGCCCTTAGTCGTGTTAATATTAGTAGCAGGAATAGTTTGATGCCTGTGGTAGAAACTAGTAGTATAGTGGTGTTGCCTTAATCATTGTCAACATCCATTGGCAGAATTTGGGCTCTCAAAATTTCAGCAGCTCCCTGTATATCGCTAAAAATTTTGCCCTTCCCCTGCCTCTCACGCTCCATTCTACAGCATTGTGGTGCTGCCTGCAATGGGTACCCAGTGTGGCCACACTAATCGTGCTACCCAAAAACCACTTCTGCAGCTTCTAAAGAGACATTGGGATCCTTTCCATGCAGAAGACATGAGAAAGCCCAACTAAAGCAGATTCTTAAGTTTCTCTTTATCCAACATGCCTTTCTCTTCTGAAGCATTTATTACTTTTGCCCCACCCCACACTCCTTTACGGACGCGGGTGGCGCTGTGGGTAAAACCTCAGTGCCTAGGACTTGCTGATCGCAAGGTCGGCGGTTCGAATCCCCGCGGCAGGGTGAGCTCCCGTCGTTCAGTCCCAGCTCCTGCCCACCTAGCAGTTCGAAAGCACCCCTAAGTGCAAGTAGATAAATAGGGACCACTTTCTAGCGGGAAGGTAAACGGCGTTTCCGTGTGCAGCGCTGGTGCTGGCTCGCCAGATGCTGCTTAGTCATGCTGGCCACATGACCTGGAAGTGTCTCCGGACAGCGCTGGCTCCTGGCCTCTTGAGCGAGATGAGCACGCAACCCTAGAGTTGGACACGACTGGCCCGTACGGGCAGGGGTACCTTTACACTCCTTTACATTACTTCAGTCAATGACAGAAGAGCACCTTTCCTGAAGTGGGAGGACAGTCTCTTCAGAGCTTGTGGGACATAGACCTTCTTTCCCCAACAGCAGGCCTGGGTTGACAGTGTACTAGCAAAAATGGTTCTAGTAAACAAAACTTATTGGCAGCCCACTTTTGCTTGGGGTTGCTAGATGTTACTGTGTTACACTCCTGAGTTTTTGTGCACCTTAATCTGGTTTCGGAAACCAGATTTTCGTTTCGACTCAAATTATATTTTTTGCCTGTGTTTTTATACTGAAACAGAGTGTGTGATCATTTTTCAGTTCAGGTGAACTTCAAATGAAATGTTGTTTGCTGCACCTAGTAAGTTTTATAATACTATGCTTATAGGGTACTCCTATGCATGTTCGTTCACAAGTAAATCCCACTGTGTTCAATGGGGCGTACACTCAGGAAAATATGCATAGAATTGCAGTCTTAGAGTTGTATAGATGGGATCGCAGCTGGATGGTAGTTGAATGAAAATGATATAGCTGAGACTGGAAACACTTATTCTGCCCTTTTATTCTAATCAAATACGTTTTATGCAGCAACATATTTCCAAAGGGATATCGCTGCAAGTCTCAGTTCCTTTTACCTGTTGAGGATTAAGTTGAGGAATAGTGCTTTTAATCCATGTTGGGAACCAGGCCTGACCTTTACAAATGCTAATGAGCATTCTCCTTGCATAGCCTGTCACATTCATTTATATTTATTTTGCTTTCATTGCTTTTTCCAATAGAGCTTTCAAGAATGTCTTGCTTCACTGAAAGTTTCCCAAGATTACTATATTAGTACTGTTTGCATGTTTCCTGTTAAATGTAAATGGTAATAACTGGAATTTTCTTAGATAAGTATCTTTCTCTTTAATAACACTGCGTCAAAAGTGTTCTTCTCCAGACCTTCCTTTTTCTTCTAGATGTCTGTTGAGCTTTATTCCAAGAGATTAAAGTTATAAATTGTGCTACAAACATAGGATTCCTCAAAAGTTTGACTGGTAGACGAGCCCAAGTTTGCGGGGAAGCTCAAGAAGGTGGGGTGAGGTTTTGATTTCATACTAAGGCCCAGCACAACAGTCAGGTGTGCTGGAACCCTTGCCATTCCCCAGCTCACAGGAACGGAGAGGGATGTGTGCTCATCAGGGATATTCAATAAGCACCAAGAAGTCTCAATACTTCCAGAGGCCCAGTTTTCACCTAACACTCAAGCCAAACTGGGTGCTATTGTCCTGTTACTGCACTGGTGTACAAACCCCGTTTTAGCTTGGGACCAATACATACATACCTCAGAGATATTGTGGGTTTGGTTCCAAACCACCACAATAAAGCAAATACAGTATCACAATAAAGCAAGACACACAGTCTTTTAGGTTCCCCAGTGTATATAAAAGTTAAGTTTATACTATACTGTAGTCTATGAAGCCAGGCCTCCTGATTGCAGTCTAAGAGTGTGGTCCTACTTCTACCCAGATGTTAATGCCTGAGTGGGTTAGGATGTGAGTAAAAGCCCCTTTGCTAGCAGAGGAACACTGCTGGGGAAAGGGACTCCAGAACAGCAGAGGTCCCAGCTGTGCCCTCCAGGCAGATAGCTTGCCAGCAGTAAGCCCTGAAACAGAGCAGGGCACCATAGCTTGGCACAAACTCTCCTTAATCTCAGCTATGCTTTGTTTGAAACTAGCCAACTTCATGCCATGGGTTATGAAACTGGCTTGTTTCAACAACTGTATTTAAAATTAGTTACAGTTTAGGATTTGGACATCATTGAGCTCTGGTAAATAAAAAACAAAAGCACCAGCTCCTAGTCTTCTCCGCTTAGGCTCCCCAAGGCTCACTCCCATTGTGATAAGCCATGGTTTATCACAATCATGCGGGACTACAGTTCTCACCCTCCCTGAGCACTGGCCATGGTGGCTGACGCTGATGAGGGCTGGAGTCCATGAACATCTGAAGGGCCAAAGGTTCACTGTCTCTGGTTTATCATATGTAAAAATGCATTAGATGAATATGTATGCTGTGTTTACAATACTTGGAACGTGCTGTAATGGTATCCCTTCAAAACATGAGGCCTTCCCCCCTCACTTGGGAATCACTGTGCTAGTTAATTGAAATCAGCACAACAAAAAATCCCTTAGAGAGTTTTAATGTTGTCCTGGTGGCCAGAAACCCCACCTAGTTTAGTTCTATTTATATCTTAAGTAGGGTCTGTTGACTGCATTTGGCATGAAGAGACTGGATACTTCCTTCTTTCTGAAATCTATCGTTCACATAAGATCAATGATTTAACCATGGAAAAGGAAAGCCAGAGATTATTTACAAGTAAAATTAAAACTAACATTGAACTCTTTGGTAAGGAAAGCAAATGCTTCAGAATAACAAACAGCTGTCTCTCTTCCTCATCCCCAGCTGTTGGTTTCATACAACTCTGCAATAACAACATCAGAAGTTTTTCATTCTTTTCCCATATGGCACTGTCTCAAAGGATATATCTTACAGCTCACTGGGGAAGCTGCACAGCTCTAAACCCCTCAGAAACTCTGAGCAGAGAAATGCTTGTGCTATTTTCTCTTTGACACGTTGCCAGTCGACAAAAAATGAATCCCGTTCAGATACTATGCAAGTGTGAAAAAATGTATTGTCTATTGCTGTGGAGACATTTTAGATGCCAAGTTGTGACAGCAGAAAATCGTATGGCAAAATGTTTTTATTCTTGCTCAGCTGTGCTTAACATTTAGCTGGAATTTCAGAGTTCCCATCCTCAGTGCACATCCGTTTCTACTGAAGAAATTGTTCCAGAATAAGAAGAAGAAAAAACTATTTTAAATACAGGTTTGTTAAAATAAACTCATTTTCAGACATGAGCTCTACCAAATCTTTTTGTGTGCAGAAGATAAATAAATAGGATGCCTTAGGATGTGGTCAATACAGACCAGGTATTATCTGCCATCCAGTCCATGCTTGGCTTAGGGCAGATGAACAGAATCAAAGTTCACAATCCACCAGTGGCATCCTATCCTAGAGAGGGAGGCAGAAGGAGAAAGAGGAGATGAGGTCCTGGTTCTGCTGACAAGGTAGTGAAATTTCCTTCTACAGCAGGCACAGGAAACCTGTTGGGCTTTGAATGTGGTTGACTCCACCTCTCATTAGCCCCAGCCTGCATGGTCAAGAATGCTGGGAGTCATAGTCCCATTTGGAGGGCCACAGGTTCCCTATCCCTGCCCTACAGTTCCAAATTCTCCCACAAAGAAGTGCCTGGGAGTAAGAAGGGAAGGTGAGGACCATGTTCAACAAATTTTTTGTGCCACAGGAATCCATCACAAAGATTCCCACCAGTGCAGTGTGACTTCCCCCTCTCCTCCCCTGCATGCCCCGCACCATTCCCATATCTGCTTTGGAGGGTTGGAGGAATAGATGGCGGGAGGATAAAAGGAAGACGGTTCCATTGCACAAGGAAAATCCTATACTGATAGCTGAAACAGTTGTGGGATTATTTCCATATTAAAATTGGAGAAACATTTTACTCAAGCTCCCTAGGAAATTCCAGAATTTTATGTTGTCAGGGGATATATTATCTGCCTTAAAATATGTAAAACCCAGAACAGTGACTAATTCCAATTCAAGGGAGCACCCTCCTCCATGGGTGGTATTTTGCATGCTGTCTCCAGTGGCAGTGACTGAATTATCCAACAGTAATTATTGCAGAGAGGCAACAGGCAGCCTCTTAAATGGGGTGTCCTTTGGATTGCAGCCTTTACTTCTCATGGCACACAGGACATTACTGTCCCACACTCTATCCTCTGCACAGACAATAACTTAGAATGATATTTAACGGATTAAAAACAACAGCAGCAATGGTTGATCACTGATTATATAGTTTAAAAAGTAATACAAATATAAATATAAAACGTTGCTGGCTCTTAACATTGCTGTAATACCATTGGTTACAATTAATCATCAATGAATTGCCTGGTCCATTTAGAAAAGAGATGTTTCTGAAATTATGTCACTGGAATCCATTCAGTCTGAATGCATTTTATCACTTCATTACTCAGAGAATGAAGTTTACTTATTTTTCTAATACTTTGATCTCACTGGAAATAGCATTACTGCTAAAGCAAGTAGATGAGAGTAGTGGCATCTGGCAAGGGACAGCATGGCCGTATTTGGCTAGAATTAAACAACAAAATGCAAGATTTGCAAAGGAAATACACTCATCTGTGCTGAATGTCTTGCAATTGGCACAGTTCTTATTTTTCCATTTTATCATGTAGGTAACCTCATATCAGCTGTACCACCGAGCAGGGCTTTCTCTGACTAATTTTCCAACATTGTGGTTTACAAGTGTCTCCAGAATTAAGCGAAATAACAATCAGTTTGTCTTTGTTCATAATGATCTTTGTCCATAATGATCCTTGTCCATAATTCTGCAACAATAATTAGTTTATTATATTTATATATCGCTTCACACATCCAGAAGCTATTTACAATACTAAAATCCATAACAAATTCAATAAAATAACACAAACACAAAATGCCAACCATGTTCAGTCAAAGAAAAAGTAATCCAAGACAGTACAAAATACTCCCTCCATCCACACAAGACCACCAAAAGCCTGATAATCAGTGCTGTCCAAATGTCTGGAAAAATGTCTTTACTTGGCACCAGAAATACTGTATGACAAAGACAGCACTAGGTGAGCTGCATTGGGGAGACATTCCACAATCAAGAAACTACCACAGAAAAGGCCTGCTCTCCTAATTAATAAAATAATCTTGAACGATAATAATAATTAATAAAGGCAACACATTTTAAATGACCCAAGTAAAATGCCACAAAGTAGTAAGCAATATTTTAGTAGGTCCTAATGAATGTATTGCCCTGCTGTGAATTTATTAATTGTTTTCCAATCACTGTAGACTATTTTCTTCACAATAGGTAACATGTAGAACCCCTTTTAAAAACATAGGTTATTATTTAGTTTGGGGGGCTAATTTTATCCCTGCCACTAGCATTACACTGATACAGGGTGGAATGGAGAAGAAACCCAACAATGTACAGACTGTACTAGGAAACCAACAAAAGGATGAAGAAAATTATCAGAGGCAAGCGGCAAAGTCTTTTCTCTGTAGAAAACAGTCGTGGAGCTCTTATCAGAAGCCACAGCATGTTTACTGCTTCAATTATTGTTCCTCCCCACAAGCTGATTCTCTGAAATGTTCCTGAACTGATTGCAGTAATTACACCTGAAGATTTAAAGTAATGTTCGGGGGGGGGGGGAGAGGTAAAGGACAATTAATAAATGGCCTGTTTTATTTTCCATTTACATGGCTGAGAAAAACATTTCATTAAAAATAAAGGTAGTTCTTGATTACTGTACACTTGTTTGATTGTTTGTTTGTTTGTTGTTTTGAGAAGTAGAACAGTCAAATAAAAATAACTCTGCATTTTTCCAGTTAGATATTTTGCTAGCTACAGAGGTAGGAGACTTTCCAGTGTAGGAGCCTTTGATCCTGAAGTTGTCTAGCCTTTCTGAATACGCTGCCTACTGCAGCTGCTAGAGGACAATGCTACAAATATCTTTTTGCACAATAGAATGTGTTCTATAGAGCATGAAAACCCTCTTTGGCAGCTGTGATGCTCAGTGGAAAACCTGGCAACAGATTTAGTAATTTTAATATCTCAGTTGCTATGAATAATAGTGTCAATGTGAACAAAAGCCGTATAAACGGTGAGTCAACTCTTCATTCCTCCGTGAGAAGTCATTTAACTCAGTTCCACATATAACACATTAAAATGATTCTCCCCTCCACACCCACAAAAATACAGCACACTGCTAGTCCCAAGGATGGTGTGGATACAAGTTAAATTGAATCACGTGGGGCTTATTTCCAAGTAGATGTTTAGGATTGAATTTCCTGGCAGAAATGAAATGCAATACAGCTACATCCTTGCCGACTGCTGCTGCTGAGTTTCCAGTCAGATGCGTCCTGTAATAAGAACAACCTTCCTAGGCTAGAACAATGATTAGTCTAGCTTCGTATTTTGCCTTTGACAGCCGCCCGGCCTGGATGTTTCAGAGAAACTACAATACAGAAGGGAAAAGGAGATACAAAACATATATTCTACCACTGAGCCTCATTCCTTATTGCTAATTCCTCGTTTCCAACTTAGAAGTCCCCTAAAGCTGATAACAACATTATGAATATTCTAACAATTGCTGAAAATAGCAAACATGTTAAAGATTAACAGGTGTGTCAAGAGTTAGAGACATTTAGGTTTATGCTCTGGACTCTTGTTGTTGTTTAGTCGTTTAGTCGTGTCCGACTCTTCGTGACCCCATGGACCAGAGCACGCCAGGCACTCCTGTCTTCTCCTGCCTCCCACAGTTTAGTCAGGCTCATGTTTGTAGCTTCGAGAACACTGTCCAACCATCTCGTCCTCTGTCTTCCCCTTCTCCCTTCTCCCCTTCTCTGTCTCCCCTTCTTCTGAAAAGTGAAAAGATCGCACTAACTTGCAAATGGGTTTCTGCATCACTTGATGTATGGACCATTTGAGCTGTTTGTAAGATGTTGGCTTGACACAGGATACAGACTAGTTGTCGAGACAATGCTTTCCTTCTGAACTGTTAGCGCTAACCTCTTTGTAAAAAGAGCGCTCAAGGTAATAAAAAGAAAATTGCCAGTAGCTGCCTGGGAATGTGTGTCTTGCAATTTCCTTGACATCTATCTTCCCCACCCCCATCAAACAACAAAGGCTGAGTATGGCAGATACAAAGTAGGTCACTGTTAGGAACGAGCAGTGGGGGTAGGGGACTGATGCTTACCTCTGAATCAGCAGGGAGCTAAATTCTCTAGCAATGTCCTTGTGAGTTGATTTGCAGGAACAATGTCTGAATAGCTTGCCTTCTAGCATCCTAAGCATTCCAAGCATCAAACTAGGTTAAAAATAAGTTATCAGTGTGTTTGGAGAACTGAATAAACAGTTCATTTGTCTATTACTTTCAGGTTGTTCCTGTGGTCCTGGTACTCCATGTCGCCACTACACCAGGGCTAATGCCATCATACTCCGAGGTCAATCAGAAGGACAAGTTCAACCAGAAGCACAAGTTCCTTGTGTGATGTTTGAAAATATGCTTTTAATCCTAGAACCTCCATGATCTTGCAATGTCTGAAATATAGAAATTTCCAGAGTAGTTTCCATTATTTTGTGTGTGTGTGTGTGTGTGTATGTTTGTGTATGCATGTGTTATACTTGATGGCTTGGAGTTTTGTGTACAAATTGACCTGCGGAGCAAAGGGGAACTTTGAGGGGAAGATTTTAAGAGAACATATTAAAGGTACTTTGCTGCGTGTGTTGACTCCTAAAAATAAGCTGGCTAATACTGATAAGAATTTGTAAAAAGATGTGTGAAGTAAGCATTAGATAAGGTAGTTGTATCAGACAGGATTTGAAATAAGTCCAATGTCTGACTAGTAGGCCTTTATCTTACCAGAAGCAGAGCATCATATGCAATACTGTACCAGATATAAGGCAAGTAGGATTATTTGTTTTATTTATTGTTTATGTAATGTATTTATATCCCACCTTTCTGCCAAGCTGGGTCAATGGACTGAGGTATGATCTGAGAAAGTTAGATGGTTCTACAAGCTGAGAGTGTTTAAACACTTGCCTTCGTCCACAAAGGAGGAAACATAGCCCAGAGGGAGGATAGTTCTCCGTCCCATTTGTCCATCACTACCATGACTGTTATGTATTGAAGTTCTCACCCTGGCCACCAGGAGTATCGTGTAGATAGTTTTCACTCAGGTCCACATCAGTTATTTTAGGCAGGAAACCCTGGGTTGTTGTTGCTACAATGTTGACAGCCGGCTGCCTATAAAAGCAGGCCAGCTGAGCTGTTTGCTGTTCAGTTCTGTTCTGGCCTGTGAATAAACAAGAGCTGTTTGAAAAATTGCTGTGTCGTCTGATATGTTCACCCACAACTTAACAATGACTTTCTCCTGTGAGGCTTAATCACCCTCACAAAAAGGTGAGGGTTTTCTCTCCAGTGCAGTGCTAGCTAACCTCTGGGAGGCCATGCCAGTGGTGGGTGAGGCCACTCCAGACTCATGAACGTGCATAGGAAACAGCCACGCACATCAGCAGGGAGTGGGGGTAGTGGTGGATTTATAGGTATATGAAGTGTGCAAAAAATTAGGGCATCCTGCAGCGGAGGGGCCCCCAAGTTATTAGTATATATTGTTAACTGAGAGGATACCTTTGAAACATGACTATAAACAATGAATGGCTATTGCTGAATTCTAGAATCTTAGTCTGTTGCATTGTTTCCAACCTTTATTTCTCCTACTCCCCAATTAGAATCAGTGGAGGCTGGTCCACTAGGGTGGAGAGTCACCAGCCTAGCCTTCATTGGTGCCGCTGAACAGGTTGCAAAACTCTGAGCTATCAAAAAAAGAAAAGAAGGTGAGACAGTCTAGCCCATCTAGAAATAAAGTTATGAAACCTTGGAAAGCCGCTACATAAACAATACTGTTCTGAGCTAGACGGAAGTATAAGGCATCTGCCTATGTTTCCTTTGCTTTTCTTATTTCCAGACAACTGGTTGTCTGTTTTTTTCACCATCATTCAGAATTTTGTGGCCACTTAGTCCTTGTTGGACATTTTGAGGTTTCTTCCATGCCTTAGGATTGTTTTCTGAAGATTATTGTACCCATGCGAACCTCAGGATTACCCCAAGTCTGCTGATACATCTGTCTTTCCTTGTACATGGGGCGGTGCACTTCCAGCTACATATATGGGATGACCTGAATTGGAAACAGAGGAAATGGTATTGCTTGTGGATCACCTCATAAAAAGGCAAGTGAATGTGGACAAGTCCTTGGGCAAAGAGCTGGTATATTTCTTTGAATGATGGCTTTTGTCTCCAAGCTACCAAAAATGGGCTGAACTGGGCTAAGATGGCAACTGTCCCTGTCACTAGATTTATTGCTCACTTTTAACATCAAGGGAATACCCATACAATTTGAGTGCTCTGCAGGGAACATTATCTTTTTAGACACACAAAACTGTCTGTGCAAATAGTCGGCCCCTAATATTTATTCCTAATAGCAAAAGCATAAAGGAATAGAAAAGTGAACAAAGGTATTTATTCATTTTGAGATTTTAAAAGCCAACATTATATTGCAGCAGTCATATATCTTAAGCTGTGTCTTCCAAATAATGTGCTATCTCTGCCTAGAGTTAAATTGCTTGCTTTGGAACTGGCAGAATACAGTTCAGCCAATATGTCTGTCCTGCCATGCAGAAAATCAGGAAAGCTGTGAGCAGGGTGAATGATAGCTACATGTTATGCAAGTGATTGACACCTTGGAGTAGAGACCTAGAAATGTACTGATCCAAACGTAATAAAGGTATTTGGACTGGAAACTTATATGGCGTGTTAAAGCATACACCAATTATGAGAAAGTGTTTATTTTAGATCTAAACTGCTTTTTATTCAAACACAGCACTTTAAAACAGAGATGAGAACTCTGTATGTCCTCTTGAAGCTTCTGGGCTCCAGCTCCCATCAGCTACAACCAGCATTGCAAATGATTAGGGACTGTGGAAAATGAACCCAAACATTTGGACAGCTGCAGGTTCCTTGACCCTGACTTTGTCACCTCCATTTGCCTCAGTTCCTCAGATCCCCTTCTTGAGAAAGTTTAAGACACAGGACCTACATCTTCTGTGAAGAGGATCAAAAAGAATTATCTGCAATCTTATGTTCCTCATTTAGCACACCTTTGACTTCCTTGTCATAAAAAGGTTTTAACTGCCCCTCTAGCCAGTCTCCTATGTATGTGTGTGGTGGTACTGGTATTCAGCACTATTTTTCTATAAAAAGAGGTGCCGGAACTCAACACAAATGCCTCCCTTGTTCTCTTAGAATGGCAATGGTGCCCATTTGAGAGGAGCCGGAACTGAATTCTGGTGAGTTCTGGCTGCAAAAAAAAAGTCCTGTGGCATTTATGTTTTTAGCAATGGGCTCTGTGTGGGTTTTTGCATCTGTTACCATCTTCTTGCGTGTCTTTTGCCAAAGCCTGTGTTCCTTTTTTGTTCTCATTTGGACAAAATTTCCATTTTCTGAAGGAACATCTCTTGCCTCTAATAGCATCTTTGATTTGCCTCATTAACCATGTTGGCATATTATTCTTTGACCTATATGTCCACAATCACATCCAAATGTGTTACAGTGGTACCTCAGGTTAAGAACTTAATTCGTTCCGGAGGTCCATTCTTAACCTGAAACTGTTCTTAACCTGAGGTACCACTTTAGCTAATGGGGCTCCCGCTGCCGCCGCACAATTTCTGTTCTCATCCTGAAGCAAAGTTCTTAACCTGAGGTACTATTTCTGGGTTAGAAGAGTCTGTAACCTGAAGTGTCTGTAACCCGAGGTACCACTGTACTTGCACTTTGGCTACTGATTCACTAGGGAACCTGCAAGCATCAACGGTCTCCACATCCATGCTTCTCCCTTGCTGAATCGGGACAGGTGTTTTTAGTGCAAAAGGAAAAGGATTGTGGCAAAGACAGCTTGATATGATGCGATAACAGACACAACAGACTGCAAACCTCAAAGCCAAAGGCACTCACTACTGAAACACAAGTAAGAACCACCCCCCAACTAGCCTAGGGAAAGGAATGGCAGTCAAAAACAGAAATAGTGTAGCAGAAACAATCCAGTGTTGCGTATTAAATTAATGAAATTGAGGACACCACCTCCAGTATGCCTTTCCCTGTTCTTCCTACAGAATTTGTATCCAGAGATAGCCATGCCCCACTGGTTCTCTCCCTTCCACCAGACTTCCATTACGCCAACAATATCTCTAAGACCAAGCACTGCAGCTCATCCATCCTGGCTTGGAAACACCTTCAAATGGTCTTTCTCCCCAAATGTCTTTAGCACGTGACTTTAACTGTCTGGTGCTTTGGCCACTCTCCGTTACTATCATATGCCCTTGCACTCAATGTACTAGGTCTAAACCTCCTCCATTTGAACCATTATAAACACTGTGTTTTAGATGATGTGTGAGCTTTTCAGAAACAGAGAGAAATAATAGTTTCTTATGCCACATGTCCGAATTCAAGTGTTTTGTGTCTTTCCCGTTCTCTGTTATGGTCTGTCTTGAAGCTACCAACTGTATAGCTATTTCAGATGTGTGTTACTGGGTCAGGAAACAAGGAAAGCAAACATAAACTGGGATCACAGGGAATATCTGTGTGCATGGACTTATCCATCTCCTGCAGTACCTGTTTCCAGATTTTTTTAATATAACCAGACTGTATTTTAATTATGTATTCACAACCAGAATTTATTTTAATTGTATGCTGTTCTAAGCTTCCAAATGAGAGAAAGGGCATTTAAAAATACAATGAATAATAAGATTCACACTGGAGATTTGCAACAAATCTTGGAATGTAATGGCAGCTAAAGTTATATAATCTATGTAAGTTTATATTGTAGACAGGACTGAAGAGTGTCCTGCAAAGTCCAGGCTCAAATTAAGGCCAAAAAAGCTTTGTCTGTCTGCATTAGTTTTCCATTAATTTAAGTCACATAAAACACAGATTTCACATGCATTGGCTGGGGGGAGCAGGAAGGGGCTGTTACATTATAGAAGATTACAGAGGGAATTCCCCCCCCCCCAAAGTGTAGCTTACTATGATTTCTTTTCTGTGTGGAGCTTCTGAAGAGTGAGCAACCTATCATTTGAAGATTGCAGTTTTAACTGCCTGCAGGATTAACGATTGTAGTGTTTGTTTTGAATGAGCTGCCATAATAACTCAACAGAAGCAGTTTGTGACAATTGAAGGAAAGAGAATAGATATGAATGGTTCCTGCTGATAAAACTGATTCCTTCCTGTGCCATTCAATGCCCAGGAAGAGAAATAAGGAGAATTAAGACCTTGGGTAGGTGATGGTGGAAACATCTGGTGAGGATGTACTTTATTTTGGTCACTACTTTCAGCACCAGCAGTATTGAAAACTTTTTTAAAAAACCCACAATAATAGGTTAAGATACTATTTTGTGTGTGTGTGTGTGTGTGTGTGTGTGTGTGAAGACAAATTCATAGAGGATAAGGCTATCAGTGTCTAGGTAAAAGTAAATGGACCCCTGAGCATTAGGTGCAGCCGCGAACAACTCTGGGGTTGCGGCGCTCATCTTGCTTTACTGACCAAGGGAGCTGGCGTACAGCTTCCTGGTCATGTGGCCAGCATGACTAAGTCGCTTCTGGCGAACCAGAGCAGTGCACAGAAACGCCATTTACCTTCCCTCTGGAGTGGTACCTATTTATCTAATTGCACTGCATGCTTTCGAACTGCTAGGTTGGCAGGAACAGGGACTGAGCAACGGGAGCTCACCCCATCGCGGGGATGTGAACTGCCAACTTTCTGATCAGCAAGTCCTAGGCCCTGTGGTTTAACCCACAGCGTCTACTAGCTATCAAAGGCTATGATGGCTCTATGTTCTACCTCCACAACTGGATGCAATGCGTCTCTGTATACCAATTTCTGGGAATCGTAAGTGGGGAGAATGCTGCTGTTGCATTAAAGTCTTGCTTGTGGGCTTCCCATAGGCATCATCTCGGTCACCGTGAGAACAGGATGCTGGATTGCGTAGGCCTTTGGTCTAATCCAGCAAGGCTCTACATAATGCCAACTGTGAGTGATAGAAGTGCATGGAAGTACCACAATATGAGCCTGGATCAGAGAAGACCCTGCTTGCTTGCTCATTTATCTATTTAATACACTGGGTGTTTTATTTATTTATACACCACACTCTGCAAGGTCGGTCTTTATATGGGTCAACAGCATGTGTCTTGCAGGAGCAGACAAGTGGTGTCATTCTGCACTCAGAAACTAGCACTACCAGGCAAAGAGACACTCAGGGACAAGTACTACCAGCCAATGAGAGGTTTCCCAGAAAGAGTGAGGTGGGGTTAGAGTAAGGTTACCAGATTTTTTTCAATGAATCCAGGGACACTTTTCAACTTCAATGGATTTTGTATGGGGACTGATTTGTAAATCTGGGGGCTGTCCCTGGGAAACGGGGACATCTGGCAGCCTTAGGTTAGACGCAAGCAGCTCAGAAGGCCAGTGGCTGGGGGATAACGTCAGCTGACAATGAACTGCAAGACGAATCAAAGAGAATAAAATAGTATAGGGAGAGAGCTAAGGTCCTTGTTGGGTGGGGTTGTAGAATTTGTTTCCTTCTTATTCTGTCATTCCTTGAAGGAATTCATGGGGGCATATATATTTCTCCCAGTGCTTTTCATCCTCACAACTACCCTGAGAGACCTTTATGGCTTAGGACCAGATTCTCCACGTTTGCCTGCTTGGAGACTCTTTTCTCCAGCCTGAGGTACCCAGCAAAGGGATTATTATTATTTTCTCCAGTGCTGGCATCCTGGATGTGGAATGCTCTCCCCAACCTTATGGTTTACCCAGGCTTTTACACTTTTATTTTTCCTTTCCCTATTACTCTGGTTTGTATTTTTTTTTTTTTAAATGTAGCTTTTATGGATTAACTGTTTTTCAATTTCAGTTTTAATATTTCATTGTAATATTTCATTTTAAGATGGCCTGATAATTTGACTGAAGGGCAGGGTGTAAACCTTGATGTTAAATAAATAAATAAGGTAGTTAAGCTGAGAGGGAGGGACTGATACGAGCTCAGCCAATGAGTACCCTTGCTTGGTGGATATTGGAACTTGGCTGTCTCCAGCCCTACTTCTTGCTGCCAGCTGCTGTACCACAGTTCACTTTTGTGGGATTTAAGCAGCTTAGCAGTGTGCAGAGATAGAATGGCAAAGTTTCTTGTGTAGAAAGTGCCTTTGTCGTTTATGAGGAGGAAGAAAGCACAAAAAACTCTCTGTGTCCTCATTAGTAGCACTCAAGAAATGAGCAAAGTCAAGAAATGAGCAAAGAAACCCAAAGCAGACTTAAGAAGATAATGACCTTGTCGTTGTGGCAGAAGGTCTGCAAAACAAACCCCATGGAAGTAAGAATTGATACTTCACTTGTGGCAAGTGGAACATTTGAAGCTGCCCTCTTAGTATTAGTAACCGAAGTAAATTTAACATGCTTGTAATTGGTGTTTTCCAGGTTTTCCCTTTTTGAATGGCACTCCCATAGGCTACATTACAAGCTGCTTCTGAAATTCCTCATGCTTTCAGAAGAAGTTTGCTATGTAGCCTGAGCAGGTGTTGTTCAAGACAGACCAAGCCCCTTTGAGTTGTGCAGTTTGTTGGATCCTCATCCAGGGTGATGTGACTTACGGTACATTGCTTTGGGTCAAGGTGAAAATGTCTACTCTTGGTTTTGTGCTTAAGAGGCACAGCAAGTAAAAAGATGAGATTGCTGAAAACGTTAGATTTGGGGTAATTCAGCAAATAAATAAATAAATATAATTCACTTCCAGGTAAAACTTTGTTACCTTTGAGACAGATGCAGAATTATTTACTGGAACATTGCATTATTCATAATATATAGTGATGGGTTGTATTAAATGCTAATCCTACTCAGAGTAAACCCAGTTAACCTAATGGACAAGATTCCCAGGTCTAACTCGGGTTAATTAATTTCAGTGCATCTACTCTGACTATGACTTTGTTGGAATTATTTTTGAAATGCATATTTTATGCATAGAGTTAATTAAATTAAAATTAAATTTCTCCTGAACCAACCGTGGAGATAAATGGATGTTTACTGGTAACTAAAACAATTTTGTCTAGACTTTGGCAGTGGTTATATATTCATTTATTTCTCAGAGGTCTGGGAATTTTAGCAGTTGCAGCCCTGCCACTCACGAGGACAAGATGTCCATAACATTTCATCTCCGCAAGTCAGGAGAAATTATTTCTAGGTCACTGCCGAGAAAGATCATAAGCTCAATTTCATTTAAAAACTCCGCAGTTTTGGTTTCCATGTATTATAATTTCAAAACCCACAGCTGGGCAATATTTATTTATTAGGACCAGCCAAAACATCACAAAAGAAGCAACCAGGCTTTTGAATTCACCAAACCCTTCATCAGACTGGATGGCAAACAAAATGGCGAAAGGAGAGGAAACTATCTTGATACCAAGGCCACAAAGTCTGCATTTAGACCTTCCCTTGCGCCTGCAAGGGTTTCTCCTCCCCTCCTTCCCTCTGCTGAAATGAGGAATTGAAAGAAGCATTCTATGATAGCCAACAGAATCGGCTGCACTATGTGTTTGGTTGTGGTATGTGTGGTTCCTATGGCAGTTTCTCTGGTTTAGAAACGTGCCCCACAGACCCCAAAAGATTGGCAACCCCCCGCTATACTAGGTGCTACGCAGGTCTCAGGTTGCCGCTACATGGGGCAAAGAAACCACTCACATTTGCCTCTGGTCACTCCCACTTTTCGCCTCTGGCCCTGCCCATCGCTGATGGACATGTGGCCCATGGAATGTTACCTATGCAGGAATATCATTTTCAGGCTGAAAAACACCCCCCACTCCTACAATATGGATTCTAGATCTCAAAAATCAAAATACGAGATGCTAATATAAGCCAGGCATAGGCAAAGTCAGCCCTCCAGATCTTTTTGAGACTACAATTTCCATCATCCCTGACCACTGGTCCTGTTAGCTAGGGATGATGGGAGTTGTAGTCCCAAAACATCTGGAGGGCCGAGTTTGCCTATGCCTGATATAAGCGTTCACACCCTGCAGCAGCAGCAGACAAGAGGTGTCATTCTGCACTCAGAAACCAGCACTACCAGGCAAAGAGACACTCAGGGACAAGTACTACCAGCCAATGAGAGGTTTCCCAGAAGCAGTGAGGTGGGGTTAGAGTAAGGTTACCAGATTTTTTTCAATGAATCCAGGGACACTTTTCAACTTCAATGGATTTTGTATGGGGACTGATTTGTAAATCTGGGGGCTGTCCCTGGGAAACAGGCACATCTGGTAGCCTTAGGTTAGACGCAAGCAGTTCAGAAGGCCAGTGGCTGGGGGATAACATCAGCTGACAATGAACTGCAAGACGAATCAAAGAGAATAAAAAAGTATAGGGAGAGAGCTAAGGACCTTGTTGGGTGGGGTTGTAGAATTTGTTTCCTTCTTATTCTGTCATTCCTTGAAGGAATTCATGGGGGCATATATATTTCTCCCAGTGCTTTTCATCCTCACAACTACCCTGAGAGACCTTTATGGCTTAGGACCAGATTCTCCACGTTTGCCTGCTTGGAGACTCTTTTCTCCAGCCTGAGGTACCCAGCAAAGGGATTATTATTATTTTCTCCAGTGCTGGCATCCTGGATGTGGAATGCTCTCCCCAACCTTATGGTTTACCCAGGCTTTTACACTTTTATTTTTCCTTTCCCTATTACTCTGGTTTGTATTTTTTTTTTTTAATGTAGCTTTTATGGATTTACTGTTTTTCAATTTCAGTTTTAATATTTCATTGTAATATTTCATTTTAAGATGGCCTGATAATTTGACTGAAGGGCAGGGTGTAAACCTTGATGTTAAATAAATAAATAAGGTAGTTAAGCTGAGAGGGAGGGACTGATACGAGCTCAGCCAATGAGTACCCTTGCTTGGTGGATATTGGAACTTGGCTGTCTCCAGCCCTACTTCTTGCTGCCAGCTGCTGTACCACAGTTCACTTTTGTGGGATTTAAGCAGCTTAGCAGTGTGCAGAGAGAGATGGCAAAGTTTCTGTGTAGAAAGTGCCTTTGTCGTTTATGTGGAAGAAGAAAGCACGAAAAAAATCTGTGTGTCCTCATTGGTAGCACTCAAGATGGAAAGGGATCATGAATGCAGTCGAGAAATGAGCAAAGAAACCCAAAGCAGACTTAAGAAGATAATGACCTTGTCATTGTGGCAGAAGGTCTGCAAAAAAAACAAACAAAAAAACAAAAAAACAAAAAAAACCCATGGAAATAAGAATTGATACTTCACTTGTGGCAAGTGGAACATTTGAAGCTGCCCTCTTAGTATTAGTAACCGAAGCAAATTTAACATGCTTGTAATTGGTGTTTTCCAGGTTTTCCCTTTTTGAATGGCACTCCCATAGGCTACATTACAAGCTGCTTCTGAAATTCCTCATGCTTTCAGAAGAAGTTTGCTATATAGCCTGAGCAGGTGTTGTTCAAGACAGCCCAAGCCCCTTTGAGTTGTGCAGTTTGTTGGATCCTCATCCAGGGTGATGTGACTTACATTGTTTTGGCTCAAGGTGAAAATGTCTACTCTTGGTTTTGTGCTTAAGAGACACAGCAAGTAAAAAGATGAGATTGCTGAAAACGTTAGATTTGGGGTAATTCAGCAAATAAATAAATAAATATAATTCACTTCCAGGTAAAACTTTGTTACCTTTGAGACAGATGCAGAATTATTTACTGGAACATTGCATTATTCATAATATATAGTGATGGGTTGTATTAAATGCTAATCCTACTCAGAGTAAACCCAGTTAACCTAATGGACAAGATTCCCAGGTCTAACTCGGGTTAATTAATTTCAGTGCATCTACTCTGACTATGACTTTGTTGGAATTATTTTTGAAATGCATATTTTATGCATAGAGTTAATTAAATTAAAATTAAATTTCTCCTGAACCAACCGTGGAGATAAATGGATGTTTACTGGTAACTAAAACAATTTTGTCTAGACTTTGGCAGTGGTTATATATTCATTTATTTCTCAGAGGTCTGGGAATTTTAGCAGTTGCAGCCCTGCCACTCACGAGGACAAGATGTCCATAACATTTCATCTCCGCAAGTCAGGAGAAATTATTTCTAGGTCACTGCCGAGAAAGATCATAAGCTCGATTTCATTTAAAAACTCCGCAGTTTTGGTTTTCATGTATTATAATTTCAAAACCCACAGCTGGGCAATATTTATTTATTAGGACCAGCCAAAACGTCACAAAAGAAGCAACCAGGCTTTTGAATTCACCAAACCCTTCATCAGACTGGATGGCAAACAAAATGGCGAAAGGAGAGGAAACTATCTTGATACCAAGGCCACAAAGTCTGCATTTAGACCTTCCCTTGTGCCTGCAAGGGTTTCTCCTCCCCTCCTTCCCTCTGCTGAAATGAGGAATTGAAAGAAGCATTCTATGATAGCCAACAGAATCGGCTGCACTATGTGTTTGGTTGTGGTATGTGTGGTTCCTATGGCAGTTTCTCTGGTTTAGAAACGTGCCCCACAGACCCCAAAAGATTGGCAACCCCCCGCTATACTAGGTGCTACGCAGGTCTCAGGTTGCCGCTACATGGGACAAAGAAACCACTCACATTTGCCTCTGGTCACTCCCACTTTTCGCCTCTGGCCCTGCCCATCGCTGATGGACATGTGGCCCATGGAATGTTACCTATGCAGGAATATCATCTTCAGGCTGAAAAACACCCCCCACTCCTACAATATGGATTCTAGATCTCAAAAATCAAAATACGAGATGCTCATATAAGCCAGGCATAGGCAAAGTCAGCCCTCCAGATCTTTTGAGACTACAATTTCCATCATCCCTGACCACTGGTCCTGTTAGCTAGGGATGATGGGAGTTGTAGTCCCAAAACATCTGGAGGGCCGAGTTTGCCTATGCCTGATATAAGCGTTCACACCCTGCAGCAGCAGCAGACAAGAGGTGTCATTCTGCACTCAGAAACCAGCACTACCAGGCAAAGAGACACTCAGGGACAAGTACTACCAGCCAATGAGAGGTTTCCCAGAAGCAGTGAGGTGGGGTTAGAGTAAGGTTACCAGATTTTTTTCAATGAATCCAGGGACACTTTTCAACTTCAATGGATTTTGTATGGGGACTGATTTGTAAATCTGGGGGCTGTCCCTGGGAAACAGGCACATCTGGCAGCCTTAGGTTAGACGCAAGCAGCTCAGAAGGCCAGTGGCTGGGGGATAACGTCAGCTGACAATGAACTGCAAGACGAATCAAAGAGAATAAAAAAGTATAGGGAGAGAGCTAAGGTCCTTGTTGGGTGGGGTTGTAGAATTTGTTTCCTTCTTATTCTGTCATTCCTTGAAGGAATTCATGGGGGCATATATATTTCTCCCAGTGCTTTTCATCCTCACAACTACCCTGAGAGACCTTTATGGCTTAGGACCAGATTCTCCACGTTTGCCTGCTTGGAGACTCTTTTCTCCAGCCTGAGGTACCCAGCAAAGGGATTATTATTATTTTCTCCAGTGCTGGCATCCTGGATGTGGAATGCTCTCCCCAACCTTATGGTTTACCCAGGCTTTTACACTTTTATTTTTCCTTTCCCTATTACTCTGGTTTGTTTTGTTTTTTTTAATGTAGCTTTTATGGATTTACTGTTTTTCAATTTCAGTTTTAATATTTCATTGTAATATTTCATTTTAAGATGGCCTGATAATTTGACTGAAGGGCAGGGTGTAAACCTTGATGTTAAATAAATAAATAAGGTAGTTAAGCTGAGAGGGAGGGACTGATACGAGCTCAGCCAATGAGTACCCTTGCTTGGTGGATATTGGAACTTGGCTGTCTCCAGCCCTACTTCTTGCTGCCAGCTGCTGTACCACAGTTCACTTTTGTGGGATTTAAGCAGCTTAGCAGTGTGCAGAGATAGAATGGCAAAGTTTCTTGTGTAGAAAGTGCCTTTGTCATTTATGAGGAGGAAGAAAGCACAAAAAACTCTCTGTGTCCTCATTAGTAGCACTCAAGAAATGAGCAAAGTCAAGAAATGAGCAAAGAAACCCAAAGCAGACTTAAGAAGATAATGACCTTGTCGTTGTGGCAGAAGGTCTGCAAAACAAACCCCATGGAAGTAAGAATTGATACTTCACTTGTGGCAAGTGGAACATTTGAAGCTGCCCTCTTAGTATTAGTAACTGAAGCAAATTTAACATGCTTGTAATTGGTGTTTTCCAGGTTTTCCCTTTTTGAATGGCACTCCCATAGGCTACATTACAAGCTGCTTCTGAAATTCCTCATGCTTTCAGAAGAAGTTTGCTATGTAGCCTGAGCAGGTGTTGTTCAAGACAGACCAAGCCCCTTTGAGTTGTGCAGTTTGTTGGATCCTCATCCAGGGTGATGTGACTTACATTGCTTTGGCTCAAGGTGAAAATGTCTACTCTTGGTTTTGTGCTTAAGAGGCACAGCAAGTAAAAAGATGAGATTGCTGAAAACGTTAGATTTGGGGTAATTCAGCAATAAATAAATAAATAAATATGATTCACTTCCAGGTAAAACTTTGTTACCTTTGAGACAGATGCAGAATTATTTACTGGAACATTGCATTATTCATAATATATAGTGATGGGTTGTATTAAAGGCTAATCCTACTCAGAGTAAACCCAGTTAACCTAATGGACAAGATTCCCAGGCCTAACTCGGGTTAATTAATTTCAGTGCATCTACTCTGACTATGACTTTGTTGGATACAGTCCACTGTCAACAGAATTATTTTTGAAATGCATATTTTATGCATAGAGTTAATTAAATTAAAATTAAATTTCTCCTGAACCAACCGTGGAGATAAATGGATGTTTACTGGTAACTAAAACAATTTTGTCTAGACTTTTGCAGTGGTTATATATTCATTTATTTCTCAGAGGCCTGGGAATTTTAGCAGTTGCAGCCCTGCCACTCACAAGGACAAGATGTCCATAACATTTCATCTCCGCAAGTCAGGAGAAATTATTTCTAGGTCACCGCCGAGAAAGATCATAAGCACAATTTCATTTCAAAGCTCTGCTCCACAGTTTTGGTTTCCATGCATTATAATTTCAAAACCCACAGCTGGGCAATATTTCTTTATTAGGACCAGCCAAAACGTCACAAAAGAAGCGACCAGGCTTTTGAATTCACCAAACCCTTCATCAGACTGGATGGCGAACTAAACGGTGAAAGGAGAGGAAACTGTCTTGATACCAAGGCCACAAAGTCTGCTTTTAGTCAGAGTCTTGAGATAAGAGCAGAGGAGATGGCAGGCTTAATTGGATTAGACTGTCCTACAGGGATCTCACGCCCACAGAGACCTTCCCTTGTGCCTGCAAGGGTCTCTCCTCCCCTTCCCTCTGCTGAAATGGGGACTTGAAAGAAGCATTCTATCATAGCCAACAGAATCGGTTGCACTGTGTGTTTGGTTGTGGTATGTGTGGTTCCTATGGCAGTTTCTCTGGTTTAGAAACATGCCCCACAGACCCTAAAAGACTGGCACCACCCCCCCCGGCTATACTTGGTGCTACGCAGGTCTCAGGTTGCCGCTACATGGGACAAAGAAACCACTCACATTTAGTCACTCCCACTTCCTGCCTCTGGCCCTGCCCATTGCTGATGGACATGTGGTCCATGGAAGGTTACTGATGCAGGAATACCACCCTCAGGCTGAAAAACACCCCCACTCCTACAATATGGGTTCTAGATCTCAAAAATCAAAATACCGTACGAGATGCTCATATACGCCAGGCATAGGCAAAGTCAGCCCTCCAGATTGTTTGAGATTACAATTTCCACCATCCCTGACCACTGGTCCTGTTAGCTAGGGATGATGGGAGTTGTAGTCCCAAAACATCTGGAGGGCCAAGTTTGCCTTTGCCCTGCTGGCTATCACACAAGTATGATATTCCACATACAAAATACTTATTATTCAAAAAAATTCACAATGTATGGGAGAAACTCGCTGTACAAAAAGCCCAGAATTATTGTATGATGTTAACTGTGCATACTCTTTTCATTCATACCTCAGATAGTCCTATTGGCTGAAAAACAGTTCAAAGAACCTCCAGAGTTGTTGGGTTTCTTTAAAACTGGAATTTAAGATGCTATTAGGCATGTGTGGGCTTTTTGGTTGACCCCTTGGGATGAGGCAGATCCAAATGGGGCAAATCCAAGGGAATAAAATCTGTTCCTAGTTTAAAGAGAGACAGACTTCTACGTGTAAAACTGTTACATGCTGCTCGCACTGAGGGGTGCTTGCCAAAAACTCCCACGGATTTAAATGGGGCCAGGATTTCATCCCACACAACCTCAAAGCAACACAATAAACATATAAAACTGTTTTTCACACATAACAAAATAAAAACGTTCATATTTCTATCTCATTCCATGCTGGAGCTTTAGAAAGCAACCGTTTCCGGATAAATACGCGACTGTTGTGCTTATTAGTTATTACGTAACAAGATCTGACTTATGCTGACATATGGGAGAACCTGCATTCTCTTCTCCAAGGCATTTAAGAGATGTGTGTGCCCATTATTCCAACTAATTGGCACTGGCACATGGCCAGAGCCCTAAGAAGTCCTGGTAGATAAGTTATGCTGGGAACTGGGCAATATGAGTGTACATTCTTTTTTAGTTCTCCTGGACTTCTCAGCAGACTTAACACTACTCACTGACCATGGTATTCTTCTGGATTGTCTAGAGCAATGTTTCCCAAACTTGGGTCTCCAGTTGTTTTTGGACTACAGTTCCCATGATCCCTGACCAGGGGCATCCTACACATAGAGGCTAGTGGTGCGGGGCACCAAGTTCTGGAGGGCACCAGGGAAGAGGTGGAAGCTGGATGCAGCGCCTCCTGGCATCAGCTCGCCGCCCTCGCCCACCTCTGCCATGCCACGCCGAAGCAGCGCTGCACCCAGAGCTTCCGTCTGCCATGGCCACTGCGGCACGAAGCCGCCAGCTGAGCCGGGAGGCGCCGCGTCCAGCCTCTGCCTCTTCCCTGCCAGAGGAGCTGCCCTCCAGCCACTGCCCGCCTCCTCCAGCCCCGCCGGCAGCACCGTCCTCCCTAAAAAACTCTGGGAAACTGGCGGGGGGCGCTTTGCACCACAGCACTGGATATGCTTAAGACGGCCCTGTCCCTGACCACTCGTCCTGCTAGCTGGGGATGATGGGAGTTGTAGTCCCAAAACAGCTGGAGACCCAAGTTTGGGAAACATAGGTCTAGGCTTTGGGCTGCTAAGATCTAATGTTAGTTCTATCATAACTCCGAAACCCACCAGCTAAGACGGCTTGGGGCAAAAGACACACGCTAATTAATAATTCTGAGCCTAGATAAATTTGTTCTGAGTCTCATAACTGAACGGAGCTCAAAATTATTCTGTATAAAAAGGTCACTCTTGCTTACCCTGAGCTGTCCTCGTTTCAGCAGCTTATTTTAGGTCAGGGAAGCGTCATTTCGTTGCTGCTATTAATAATCTATTTCGAGCCATAAATTCTTGCTGATCTACTTCGGATCACCCTGCTAGCTACCTCCTGTCCACTCCTGGTTTAGACAGGTGCCATTGGAGGTACTGTTTTATGGTGGTTCCAGTCCTTCCTACAGGTCAGATTTCTGTAGGAGGTGTTGGAGAACTCCCGCATGATGCCTTTCACGTCTCTCAGCATTTTCCTGTTGTCAACTATGCTTCTCAACAGCCACGTGAAACTATTGTGGAGGCTGCCCAAAGATTTTGAGTTTTTTGTCATCACTATGCAGACATCATGGTGCATCTCCCAATCTCTCTCTCTCTCTCTGTCTTTCACACACACACACACACACACACACACTTCCATTTCAAACTAGGGACACTGGAGGTTTTGAACAGATTAGAGCAAGTAATAGGATAAATGTGACCAAACAAACTGAAACTTAATCCAGACAAGACAGAGGTACTCCTGGTCAGCAGAGCACTGCAAGGAAAACATCTCATTGGTGTTTTTGCTTTTTGGGATGTATATATGTGAGTGTAGATCGCAAGAGTAGCCTGCATTTTGGGACATTCCCTGGCACTGTGTCACGGCAAATTCCTACATTGCAAAACTTACCACCGCACGGCTGTCCATACAAGGTAGGAGGTCACCTTCAGAGAGTGTGAGGAGCCCAAAGTCACATCGCCAAACAGTGCTTTGAACCCGGGTCTCGTCAGCACATGCACACAACCACTGGCTCTTACCTGTTTATGATTTTATGGTATATTGTTTTTAAACAACGGATTCTGCATTGAGCATTCCTTATGGGGCGGAAGGGAGGCTGAATGAATGAATGAGCACAACATGGGAAGAGACTGTGGTGACCATTCTCTCCAGGCGCTGCTCTAGGCACTTCCCTCCTTTTTTTGTTTTGTTTTGAATGGGCATATGGAGCCATAAAGGGAAAACGTGCGTACAAAATGTCAAACTCGCTCCTGCTGCTTTCCACTGCAGAGGTACCGCGACGGCTGACAGATATTTTGCAAAAAAAAATGTAGACGGGAGCCTCAATGTTAAATCACGAGGACTAGTTAAGGGCTCCGCCATTGAGTCGTCGAGTCCTCAGGAAGTGTCCACACTCCCCCCGACCCTGCGCGCCGTTGTCTAGGATCAAGTTTGGAAGCGCGCAGGCTTCGCAGCCTGCAGGTTCTCGGGAGCGAAAGCGCACATGCGCTCAGGAGGAAGAGTGTTTGGGCACCGACCCGCTTCCAGACCGACCCCATCATCATCAGCGGCGGCGGCGGGATCGACTTGAAAGCAAGGCTGGCTGCCGCTTTCTCCTCACACTCGCCGGCGTGTGGGCGTGTTTCTGGGCCGCCTCCTCCTTCGCTTTCCTCCGCCTCTCCAAGTTTGTGGCTGTTTTTCAAACAGGCAGCAGCCTCCTCGCTCGAGTCCCGCCTCAGCAGCAAGCGGCGGCGGCGGCGGCAGCGCCCTGGGTTGTTCCCCTCAGGCGTGGCCGGAGAGCGCCATGAAGAGCCGGCGGCGCTGGAGGTGGCGCTGGGAGCACCGCGGCTTCGCGCTGGGCTTGGCGCTCTACACGCTGCTGCTCCTGCTGCTGGTGTCTTACATGCTGGACTACGGCGCCAGGAGAGGGCGCGCGGGAAAGGAGCAGCCGCCGCCGCCGCCGCCCCACCGCTGCCCCGGCCTCGAGGAGGCGCTCGGGGACTGGGCGTGGGAAGGGCAGCCGCCGCCGGGAGAAGCCGCCGCTCCGCCCGCGCCCAGGCACGAAGCGAAGAAGAACGCGTCGGAGGACTCGGACGAAGCCGGCCCGGGGAGCCGGGCGGGCGGGAAGCGCCACATCTACTTGCACGCCACCTGGCGCACGGGCTCCTCGTTCCTGGGCGAGCTCTTCAACCAGCACCCGGACGTCTTCTACCTGTACGAGCCCATGTGGCACATGTGGCAGGCGCTGTACCCGGGCGACGCGCTGAGCCTGCAGGGCGCGCTGCGAGACATGGTGCGCTCGCTCTTCCGATGCGACTTCTCGGTGCTGCGCCTTTACGCCGCGCCGCCGGGGCCCCGAGACCCGCTGGCGCCCTTCTTGCCCGGCGGCGGCGGCGGCGGCGGCGGCGTCAACCTCAGCACAGCCAGCATCTTCGGCTGGAAGACCAACAAGGTGATCTGCTCCGCGCCGCTGTGCCCCGCGGCGCCCCGGGCCCGCTCCGACGTGGGCCTGGTCGACGGCGCCGCTTGCGAGCGCAGCTGCCCTCCGCGGGCGCTGCGGGACTTGGAGGCCGAGTGCCGAAAGTACCCGGTGATGGTGATCAAGGACGTGCGGCTGCTGGAGCTGGGCGCGCTGCTGCCGCTGCTGCGCGACCCGGAGCTGGACCTGCGCGTGGTGCAGCTCTTCCGCGACCCGCGCGCCGTCCACAACTCGCGCCTCAAGGCCAAGCAGGCGCTGCTGCGGGAGAGCATCCAGGTCCTGCGGAGCCGCCACCGCGCCGCCGAGCCCCGGGGACTCCCCCGCCGCCCCCCTCTGCTGCCCCCCGGCGCCGCGGCGGCGGCGGCTCTGGCCGGGGTCCACCCTCGCCAGCAGCACCGCGCCGAGTTCTTCCTGGGCGGCGCCCTCGAGGTGATCTGCCAGGCCTGGCTGCGCGACCTGCTCTTCTCCCGCCGCGCGCCGGCCTGGCTGCGCGCGCGCTACACGCAGCTGCGCTACGAGGACCTGGTGCTGGAGCCGCGCGCCCAGCTGCGCCGGCTGCTGCGCTTCGCCGACCTGCCGTCGCCGCCCGCGCTCGAGGACTTCGTGCTCAACATGACGCGCGGCGCCGCCTACTCCTCCGAGCGCCCCTTCCTCATCTCCGCCCGCGACGCGCGCGAAGCCATCCACGCCTGGCGGGAGCGCCTCAGCCGCGAGCAGGTGCGCGAGGTGGAGGCGGCCTGCTGGGAGCCCATGCGCCTGCTCGCCTACCCGCTCAGCGGCCAGGAGGACGGCGACCGGCAGGAGGCCTCCAGGGGGCGCCCCAGCCCTCCTCATCTAGGTAGCCTCCGACCCACCTCCGGTCCCTTTGACCCTCCCCTGGGCATCATTCTCCCTAAGGGGGGAAGAGAGTGAGGCGGTTTGCTTATTGAGTTTGTGGTTCTCTAGCAGGCAGGCATTAAGGCCACAGGAGAATTGCCAGGGGGAAAGGATAGCTGCCCGTGTTGGGCCATGGGGCATGCGTGCCAACTCCCTGGGGCCCTGGGTGCCCAAGCACCCACAAAATACCCCATGAAGGGGCCGGGCACCCACAAATTTCAGTGCCAGGGCCATGCATGCTGCGTGTCACCCATGGTCGCTGGCGCTCCTGGCATGGGGAGAGGGGTGTGTTATCTAGGGGGGAACTGTGTGGTCCAGATTTTCATTGCTGATGTCTGGATTTGGTCCCATCCACTTAAGGAAGTGGGTTAATCCCACTCCGCAAAAAAAGTGAGGAACTGTGCCACTCCAAATGTTTGTCTAGGTGCAATAATATTTCCTTTCCTGTTAAAACTCTGTAACAGTAGTGTGCATCCAGTCCTCTTTACCTGCAGTAAAGTTCACTGAGTCCAGCCTTAAATGTCTAAAAGGATTGGCATTGGTAGACTCTTAAAATGGATGAAATGCACACCGCCACCCTTGATTTCTGCTTTTTGTGAGCTGCCTTGTTCTTTTTCCATTCGCACCAGAAGTTAAGTCCACTGAACGCAGTTCCACTTAGGCTGCAAGGAAATGATACTGGCTATAAGGCAAGTCATGTGACCTGAGAGCTAATTGGACAATGCTGTTCACCAGCCATTCATCACAGGTGGTCGCACCAGAAGCAGCCAATGTGATGTTGTCTGAAAAGGGATGTATACATTGGATTTGCTGCTCCGTAATATACTGGCTTTATTTCTTGTTTAAAGTATTTCCGTACCACCGTTCAATAAAACTGATCTGAGAGCACCATTAAAATGTCACAGCAACAAAAACACGCAACAAAACAGCTGGAAGATGAAACATGACCATCAGCAAAATCTAAAAACGTATAGAGTTTAAGAGCCTGAGAATGAAAAGGGTGGGGTTTTTTTTAACCTGAATCTTGAAAGAAAGCAGTCCTGGTACCAGGCAAGCCTCCCTGTTGAGATGTGTGCAAAACATCACCTCTCTTTTTTGGTTTGCAGCTGCTTTGCCATCAGCAAAGATGGAACAGAGAGGGAGAGGGAGCAGGAGAGAGAGAGAGATGAGCTAAAGGTATGGATAGGATGGTTCAGTTAACTGGGTCGCAAGCTTTTTAAGGTTTTAAAAGTCAGGCTTTGAAATGAGCTTGGAAGCAAACTAATGCAGCTCTTTTGATGGTGTGACACAAGAGTCACATACACTTGCCAGAATTATAATCTGTAGTAAACGAAGCTTCAAGTCTGTCTTTAAAAGCCAAACCAAATATAATTCATTTTACAGTAATCCAGGCAGAATTATATGCAAATCAGCATTCATTAGTGAGGGGGAAGCACTTTGCACCTGCACGAAGGTGGGGACTGTTTATTATTGTATATACGTGTCAGAACTAACCGGGCAATCCTAGCCATGCCTACTCAGAAGCAAGTTGAGTTTTCCCAGGTAAATGGTGTTGGGATTACATCCTTACCTCTCAGACATGCCGCCCCAAGCCCAATCCTTGTGCACGTTCACTTAGAAGTAAATGCTCATCATTAGGATTGCAGACTGAGCACTGTAAATGAGAGGATTGGGAGGAGCACAATATGCTCCTCAGTCTAATAGTTAAGGCAGAGGTTTGAGAAGAAAGATCAAAGGTTGTTTTAAGAGAAAAGGGCTTGTGTCCATAGCTCCATAACTGATTAGTGCAGTGTCTGAAACTAGTTCATGCTGTGCAGGGAAGTAAGTCCCCCGGGTTTCAGTGTGACTCATAAGTGTCCGTGCATCATATTGCAGGCTGAATTCACTTGGGGAGGGGGGGAATGCAGATCACACTTTGAAGTTTTGAGAACAATACAGCAAAAAGCAAACTAACGCGTATCTGTTTCCAAAAAGTTGAAAACCATACTGCTGGATTGGTTGGTGCAACTGAGTAGGAGAGAAACAGTGTAAAGAAAAAGTCTATAAAAGGCAGATACACTGATCCTATTGAAATGAGCAGTAAAGCTCACACTGAACTGATTGTTCCTTTTGGAAACAAATTTATGCTGCTGGTGACATTTGTAATGTGAAACTGGTGTTTTCACCTGTGACACTTTTTCTACCCATTGGTGTAGGTGGTAATAGCATAAGACAGTATAAAACTGTGTAGGTTATGAAACAGTCAGATAAGGGACAGGGAAACTTTTGCTTGTGTAGACCCTCAGTTAACATTTGGTTACATTGAGGTTTGGAAGGAACTTGGCAGTTAATAAAACATCTGTGGGATTTATGTTTTTGGTTATTGTTTTTAAAAAAACCTAGTTTCTTTGGAAAAGTAAAGATTGTAGGAGTTTCGTTTGTTTCATAGAGTCTTACCTAGTATGAATTTGTCAGAGAGAGCATATATTTTAATGTATAATTAAGTAAACTACTTAGAGATGTTGGTGATTGGGTGGTATATAAGCCCCATTAAATAAATAAATATAAGTAAGTAACATCATATTGAATGAATTGTAAAGACTACTGGGAAACAGAGTATCAGTGAAGCTGGTGGCCATGATTCATTTCCTTCAGAATAGGCTTGTTTTCAGGGGATCCATGGACCCTCAAGGGGAAAGAGCTAACTTTCCCAGCTTCCTGACTGATGCAGAGATTTGCATCCTATTGCTACAACAACATCCTCTCAGATTTTAAATGCTGGCTGGCATGCAAACAAATCCAAATGCTTCCTAACAGTTTCAAATTAACCTTGGCAAGCTTGGTGAGAAAGCTTTTCCATTTGTGTAACTATTGCAGGCTAAAATTTGAATTGATGCAGTTTTTCTGGGTGAAACCCTAGGGTTTTTTGGGGGGACATTCTAATAAACCTGCAGAGGGTATTTAAGGTTACAAACCCGTTTTATATAGCTGCTACTTTGTTACAGAAATGAGACCAGGAACCTCAAATAAGGGATTACCCCGGATCAAGAATCAGCCAATGCATTAAAATTGCTGGGAAGAAAAATAGCTGAGAAATCACTATTGCCACCATCGTAGAAGGAAGCTTTGGAACCTGTCTGTAGTTTTTTATTATTATGGTATTGCATGCTACACTACAGAGAACATCAGTAGATCTAGTTATGACTTTTGACGATCCAATTCTGTGCATGCTTATTTAGAAATCTGCAGTTACATGCACACATAGAAGTGAGCCACGTTAAACTCAGTGGCACTTGGTGATTAAACATGCATAGGGTCAGCTCACCCATCTCTTGATCTCTGTGGAGTTTGTCTCCGAGCTGGTGTACTGAGGCAGGATTGCAGTTAAGGGCTGCAGATTTCACAGCGCAATCCTCGATCAACATCTACTCGGAAGAAAGACCTCATCAAATTGAGTATCACGGATTCCCAGTAAGGTGTGTGTATAGGACTGCAACATTAGTCAAGTTAGGCTAAAATCATAAACACAGCTGAAGAGCATCTCATATGATGAACTAAAAATCCTATAATTCATTGACAGCCATAGATAGATAGATAGATAGATAGATAGATAGATAGATAGATAGATAGATATAGCCATCCTCGTCACAAATGCAGGCATTGTGGGTGAGGAATCTCTGTTGCCCCAGATGATGTTGGGATGACAGCTCCCGCAATAAAACCTGAACATGGCCCTTGCTGGCTGGATCTGAATCTGATGGGGCTTTGAATGAATAAATTAAAGTCCAACAGCATCTGGCATGCCTGGTACAGGAGTCTTAACAACAGCTGGAGGTCCCCCCCTGGCCCTCACTTTGACAGATAGTAGAAGCATTAAGAAGGATAGAAACATCCGTATTATTTTTCACTTTGGTATGATTTGAGAAAAACAGGGCAGTAGCTTTCCATCTTATAAATGGTTATAACATATTTGAAGCTGCTTCTGTTCTCCCTCATACAAAGCTCATCTAGCTACTACCAGAGTGAGAGGAGGAGGAGGAGGAAAATTTTGCCCTTCAGGCAACATCTGCTTGAACACTTGCATATAGATGATCAGTAGCATTCTGGCTTCCTTCCTTCCTTTACTTTAATCTGATCCTGCTACAGAGCCACGCTTTCTGAAAACACTGGTGTGTAACTTAAGTTCCTCCAAAGAAGGCATCTGTGTTTGCCGTGGTATGGCAGCGAGAAGACATTTATTTATTCCATTGCAGTGGTGGCCAGACAAGTTGTTTATATCACCCGTAGCCATTTAATGTAATGCAAAAGGCTATGCTTGAAAGATGGGAATTGCCATTCATAGTGGGAAACTTCCCTTTCCTTTCTCGTGTAGTATAATTATATTTTGGACCTCAGTCTTTCAATGTGTTTCCTGCAACGCAAGCATATAATATATCTCAAACAATTGGGTATTAGTGATAGCCACCTTTTTTTCCCAGAAGGAAGATTTCTACAAAATAATAATGAGAAGCTGGTGTATAAAGTGGCAATTATGCAAAGCACATTAAGGAGGGGTTTTTTGGTGGGGAGAGGGAGAGAAGCAATTACTGAAGAGGGATTATGGCAAGTAGCTGAAAGGGCCCTATTTACATGCTTGAAACAATAAATGCACTGTAAATCATTCAAGTGATAATTTTGGGGCTCTGAGAAAAGAGAAAGCTTTGCAGGGTTGTCACAATACAGCTATGTCCAAGCCAACAATGTTCCTGCCTTGGAATTTGCTAGGCTTCTTTTTTTAATTGGAAAACAAAACACCCATAAACATAGCATGTTTCACATGCGGTCTCTACATTGGCATTAAAAAATCCCCAAGAAACTCAATTTCTTCATTTGCTAACAACAAATGAATGGTCCCAGTTTTTCCACATAAAGGCATTTTGCCATCAAGATTTTTTTGTTTATTTGCAGTATGCATTGTTTGGAGAGCAAACTCCTTTTGTTTTGTTTTTGGGAAGTGCCCAGAATAGTGGTGGTGTGGTGCCAAGAGACTATTGGGAGATGGCCTACTGTGATGTGAGGGGCTAAGAATACATTTGCAGCTAGAACTTCTAATGACCTCAGAGCTTAAGCAAAAGCAGTCCCTTTGCAAGAGTGGGAAGTGCGGAGTTTTAAGAACAGCTGCAGGAAAAAACCATAAAATCCCAGGGGCGTGACCCACAAAGCATGTATTTAAGGGTTGAGAGACAAAGGAGATTGCGCCATATAAATTGGGATTCAGGACACAAGCATCAACACCCCTGAGTCTTGAAACTATAGATTAGTGCCAAGAATAGGGCATATTTAGCTGCTTAGGCAGAAATTTGGCTCAACATGTTTCCATTGCCTCAAATGTCTTGAAATAATCACCAGGAAAAGCTTTCTGAAAGCAAGAGAAATAAAATATTACTCCTCTTAAGGCAGACCCGTACAGAGAGATGGAGCAGCAGCAGCTGTCAGCAGAATGTGCTGCTTCCTACATTTTTGCTTCAGGTAATTGCTGTGATAACAATAATGATGAAATATCTTAAACACAGGTGAGGCAGCTGCATGAAAAGAATCTCAAAAGCATATTAGCACATCCGCCTCTCATACGTGGATGTAGTCCTACCAATATTACTCTTGTGCAAATGGTAATGTCAGGATGAGAGTGATTGAAGAGAGGTAAAATCTAGAAACAGATCCGTTCCTGTTCCTGTTCAACTTCAGATGATGTTACTGCATCCTGGACAGGGCTCACATACATACCTTAGATCCGTAGGGCTGTCCTGAAAACATCCTAACTGTTTGAATGTGCCTTTTGGTTTCCAGGGTTGAGCATAATGTAGCTGTTCAGTCTTGCCGGCCTTATTACTTATTAAATTCTGAGAAGTGACTGGTGCATTTCATAACAGTAAACAAAACAGGATGCTGTAATTTGGCACTGCATTACTAAAAGGATAATGCTTGCCCCAGTCTGTATATGAAAGCAAAGTTCTGTGCATGTTCTTCATATAGATGTATGTCTGGATCTGCATGCTCCCCCTAACAACGTCACAGTATTGAACTGATTGGATGCACTTTTTGATGTGCCCAAGCGTGCAGTTATGCAGAGAAAGTGACCTATTGCTAGTCATTATTCTGAAAGAGTCATATACGCATAAAGAGGGGGGTTAATAATGGTAATAGGTCTTTCCCATTAGTTGATTCCTTAATGTCCATTAATATTCTTTCCATTAAGTCCTTTAGTCACTGTAATCTAGTGCCATGTTTTCATTCTCCACTCCTTAAAGTAATGAGTGTTCTTAACATTTTCAATACTGCTCATGCTTTTGACTTGGCGATGTAATATTTCCCATATATCACCTTAAGCCATTTGGCTGCTGCCCATGGGCTACTTCACTTGATGATAGTTATCAATAACCTTAAAAAAAGAGAATATTACGTAGGCTCATGCTTAAACCTCTGCTAATGAAATAAATGAGACTTGAAAGTGCTTTAAGGTTTGCAGGATGGTCCCTGTTAGTCAGATAAACTCTTCTCCCTGCTACTCCACTGCAGTAGCTGTCAGTGCTGCCGAACTTAAGAATGATGACAGATTAGTCCAACTAGGCTATTTCCTCTTCAGGCATTAATGCGGGTCAGCCTGTGCCCCTTGACACTCATGCAAATCCTTTGCCTTTAAAGGGTTTAACTAGGTGTAACTGAGCTGGATGGAGGAGGAGGAGGAGGAAATCCCTTATCCAAGACAAACATACACATAGAGGGAAAAATAATTAAACTGCTGGTGGCTTGCATCTAATAAGAGCAAAATCTTAACCACCTTGCACACAAATTTACTAATGTTAAACAGTGTAAGTAAAGAGTAAAGTAAAGAGGCAAAGAGCATTCCTAGAGCTTCCCTTTTACTTAGCAGCTCAGCGGAGAAAGACTTAAGAGAGCAGAGTTGGGTTGGGTGGTCAGACTAGGACCTGGGAGATCAGGGTTCAAATCTCCGCTCAGCCAGTCATTGCCTCTCAGGATTGTGCGGAAAGGAGGGGGTGGGAATACCCATCTTGAACTCTGAGGGGGGAAAGGTGGAGTCTAAATAACTAAGAGTCTGCTTGTTCACAGTGCAACAGTCAGGAAGCATGGCAGGCTCTCTATCTCTGCTTTCAATTTTTAATTGTCCCACTTTAGAATTTGCTAGGCAGATGTGTTCATTAGGGGTTCTGCATTGGCTTTGTGGAAAGGAAAGCTAATGGGAAGAAAGTGCTTTCCTTATTGCAAACCATTGAAGTGGATTAATGCCCTCCAGCCCCGCAACACAAATTTTCAGCCACCCTTGATTATTGTGGAATTAGCTTAAGCACAGAGTGCAAAATGCCTTACAGCACAATCCTAACTATGCCTACTCAGGAATTCCTTGCTGGCAGGTAGGTGGAATTAGGATTGTAAAACTTAAAACTGCAACCCTGTACTCATTTACCTGAAAGTAAGCCCCACCTGACTTAAATGTAGGCTTTTATGATTGTGCGGTTAGGCTCTCATATCACCCAACATATGATGAACAAAATAAAATGAATAAATCAGATTTACTTAAATGCATGGTGGTTTAAATTCTGGTTTTTCATACAATCAGCTTCTGGATAAAGACTGAGAATGGGTGATAGTGAAAGGGTGTGTGTGTGTTTAAGGAGGTGGGAATCAGTGCCACAGGAGCAAAAAACTGTAAAACTATATCCACCTTGATATCCAAGAAGAAAAAAACCAAAACTTAAAATCCTTACTTATATTGCCAGAGTGCTCAAACATTATTGTTTACATTTCCTCCTATCATATAATTGTGTGTGTGCTTTGGATAGTTCCTCGGCTGGTTTGGTGTGTCTGAAAGAAATTTCAAGCTGTGTCTTGTGCCCCTGGTTTCACAACAGGTCAGCCTGATTAACCTCATACTGTTGAGAGTGTCTAGCAAGGTATTTAGCGCCAGGAAACCACTGAAGTGTTAAGCTCTGACGGTGACCTATATTCACCCAGTCCCCCAGCAAGACTGAGCGAGGCTGAGCATACATTTCATCTGTTTCCTAGCTGAAAATAAATTGTCCAATCCTTTGGCTTCTGTGCACTGAATAAAAATACAGAATTTACATGTATGAGCAGAGGGCTATCTTCCGCCAATAAGAATTTCATACCAAGCAGATATCTAAGCTGGTTAATTTCCACGGGGTGTGTGCGCAAATATAGGCTTTATCATCCCTCTTCAGCAAGAGCACAGAGGCTGCATTTGTCCCACAGCGCTTGGCTTTTAAATTTATTTACACCCTCTCTTTAAGATCACGGGTTACACATCACCAAACCTAGAGGACGAAATATGATACAGCTTTGCACGAATTTGCATATGCTGATATATATATATAGGCAGAAATGCAAATTTGGAAATCATTTCCATAATGCAAACAGGAATTCAGTGCGTTTCACTGCAGTGGGGAAGACTGTGACGAGACGACACGTGTTCCTGCTCAGTCTGATGTCAAGATGCTAACCATTGATGGGCAGTCCCAAAGGTCCTGGCTGCTGCTGATGTTGTATCTTTAAAACTAGACAGGCTGTGAGGCTCTGACCTCCAATGGAAAGGAATGGCCAGGGAGGCTGCTGGCCATTGCCCTCTAGCATCGACTGCCTGAGATAGAGCAAAAGGGTCATACCTCAGTTCCAGAACGTCTACCTGGCATGCAGAAGGATCCAGGTTCAATGCCTGGTATTTTCAGGTAGGGCTGGGAGACATTCCCAGCCTGAAGCCCAGGACAGCTGCTGACAGTCAGTGCAGGCAATGCTAGGTGGTCTGATTCAGTATAAAGCAGCTTCCTCTCTTTCTCACACTGCCTAAGGGTAGGGCTGGCCCAGCAGCTCAAGAAGAAAAGTTATGGAAACGGTTCTTTCCCTTCTCCTTTTCGTCTCTGCATTCTTGCTGATTCTGCTGCTTTGGGAGAACTTAGATAAACTCACTCCTTACTGGAAGCTGCCAGAGCTAGCTGCACAGTGTGCAAAATTAATGTGGAAAAGTAGCCAAATGGACTGCCATAACATGAATTTTTAAAAGCTTTCTCTCTTTAATATAGTATATGACCTGGGGGGAAAGAAAACAAGGAGGGTTTACCTGTAACAACACATTTAAAGAAGTCTATTGTGCCTCACTAACCATAAACAAGAATCAGCTGTGTTTTGTCCAATATGGTTTCCATTTGAAATAACCTTACCAAACTAAGACGTTCCCTTCTTCCATATGGATCAAACATCTTTGATAAAAATAAATATTTAAGTCTTTGGGGTTTGCTCAGCTTAATTCAATCTTCCTCAGTTCTTATTTTCGCAGTATCATCTTTCATGAAACGTAAGTCTAAGAAAAGTGTTACATTATCTGAACTAGCCTTGATGCTGGTTTATCAGATAAAAAAGATAAGTTTGTTCAGGCTCTGTTTAACTCGGTGGTTGTGGTGGGAAATAAGTGAGCATGAGGTCATGAAAATATGTATGATTTCAGACAGGCAAACAGCTTGGTACCCAGGGCCCTTTAATATTGCTCAGAGAATGCAAACAACTTTATTCTAAAAAGTTTATGAGAATAGAAAAGATAATAGCTGGCAAAACCTAGGGTGGGGAAAAAAATCATTATTGGAAATAATAGTTTCTCTTGCTGAGCATTACTGTTTGATAAGTTATACAGTGGTACCTCGGGTTACAGACGCTTCAGGTTACAGACTCCGCTAACCCAGAAATAGTACCTCAGGTTAAGAACTTTGCTTCAGGATGGGAACAGAAATTGTGCGGTGGCAGTGGGAGGCCCCATTAGCTAAAGTGGTACCTCAGGTTAAGAACAGCTTCAGGTTAAGAACGGACCTCGAGAATGAATTACCGGTAAGTTCTTAACCCGAGGTACCACTGTATTGATGATCTGATCATAGCTGTCTGCTTTGGGGAGTGATTTCACCTAAACCCAGTCTTGTACTAAAGCAGCAGTAGGGAGCTTTGAGTCTGCCCACCAGGCCTCTTAATCTCACCCCATCACTCTTCCTAAGCTACTCCGCTTCCTGTTTCCTAACGATCTCTTCCGCCATGCCTTCAAACTACTACCACTGCATTTCTTCTCTGTGCACCGAGAAATAACCTCCCGATGCCTCCCACCCCACAGTGAGGACACAAATGGAGTTGGGAGATATAGGGAGAGATTTTTCCCCCTTGTATGGCCAGCTTCTGCCTTTTCTCAGGCGCAGAGCAAGGGGGATGCCAAGGTGTGTGGGTGTTTGGCCCCATCCGCCACTGGTATGCAACCCATGAACAACCCCACCGTCACACAAGGGAATTGTGAGGGGTGGAGGCAAGGTTTTCCGCCCCTCTTCTGGAGACAATATCTGACAAGCAATAGCACCTCATAAGTGATTCTTAGCTAACTGCAACTGTATAAGGACTGACAAGTAGATTAAGTCTTTGCTAGTGTACAGCGTACACACATTGAAATTAATTACCATGACCAACTTAGGTCCATTAATTTCACTGGTTCTGCTCTAAGTAGAACTTACTAAATTGTAGTAACTCTGCCTGTATTGTTGTCTGCTGCTATATTGTTGCCTTAAACCAATAAAAAAACAACAAAAATAGTTTTGCTGATGTTATTTAGCCCTGGTAGGCATTAGTTAAAGATGGAAAACCCATTTGCCTGTTGGGATATAATACAGGTTAGGCTCGGGAGAATGTAAGGAATTGAGTAGGTATGTGCTTGCACCGGTTTATTTAACATTTATGCACTTTGTTGCTGAAGTTATCTTCTAACGCAAGTATTGGGGTTGTTGTTTTTTCTCAACTCCTCAGGCTAACTGGCCAGCGGTTGCCCCGTGACAGAGGACATGGAAGAGCAGCTGTGTATTCCACGGACACTGGAAACTTCAGTGAAATGCAGCTTCTACTGTAGGTTCTGCCTGGCAGAATGAATACTGGCTAGCTTTAACGAAATGGACGTTATTGTGATGAGGACCTCCATACGGAAGGTTACATGGTGCAATATGAATAACTGTAGCCCTCCATTCGTGGAGTGCCTCAACTTCTTTCTTTCGTCTGCCCGTGTGTTGCCGATCGTAAGTGCTACTGTTTCCTCCAAGAGACCTTTTTTATTTTATTTTTTAACTGTCAGTACTTGGACTACTGTTTACCACGTGAAGTTAAAATACAAACGAGTGGTGTTTTGCTTAGGGTCTCTGGTACTGTTTTTAGAATCCTAAGTGTCCTGATCATTTTATAGAGGGAAAACTTTAGCTCAGCGGGTTGGATTCAGGTTTATTCATGATTAGAGCAAACCTCTGAAATCAGTGTAACAAGTTTGTCAGGGGTGACCAACTTAGACCTTTCATTAGATCTACTTCAAGCATGATGAGTAAGCCTAAATCCAATCAAGTATATAGACCAACTTGGGTCTTCAGTTGTTGTTGGACTACAGCTCCCATCATCCCTAGCTCGCAGGATCAGTGGTCAGGGATGATGGGAATTGTAGCCCAACAACAACTGAAGACCCACGTTTGGGAAATCCTGTTCTAGACTGAGGTTGACACTCAAGAGTCCTGCCTAGAGAAGGTATATGGTAGACTGTTGAAATAAGGTAGTAGCTTTCGACCTATTCAGATGTGGAGGCCAATGTATCTACCACTCATTTTTTCTGACTCGCATGCTCTTTTTATTTGACTGTCTCATTTTGTTAAAAAGGTTTAACATAAAAAATGGGGCTGGTCACCCAGGAAGTGAAGATTGCCAGTGATCTGAAGAAACTACACACACATGCATTGTTTCATGCAGGCTATATATAAGATACAGGAACTTAATTTATTTTGAGAACAAAATACTAGGCTGTGATCGAACTGCCAAAACACACAATATTCCCCGACATGCTTATTTTTAACTTTAAGAAACATTAGAGGAACTTTGGGTGGTAGGAACTGAAACATTGTGGTGATTGTTACTAGGCCGCGTGCCTATGATAGAATGCTATTACTACAAGTAATTGGAGATGAGAGATGTAGGTTGTGTTTGAACTGACCCATAAGTGAACTTTATAAATAGACTTACAATTTAGAGGGCCAACATTCTAATCCAATATTGAGAGACCTTTTTGTTTGAAGCATATATTTAGTGCTTGATTTGTGCAAACACAGGTATGCTGCTCAGAATATTAAGTACAGCTTTCTTCAGAAGATTAGTCTGCAGTATACTAACTTTGCCTCTGTGCCTGTTCCGTTCTCGCCAAGGACCTTGGTTTGGGGTTGTAAGGTGCAAAAAGTAGTTTTTAATATGGAGGCGTAGAAGGGGGCATCTTTTCTCACTTTTCTCAGCTTCATTCTAGAAGTGTTTTGAGCCAACTTGTACAAAACAGAGTCAGGACCAGGCCGCAGTAGATGTATGGCATCCACAACCTTATGACTAGCCTTTTCACTTTATTCACAACACTGTTTAAAAAGAGTGGTAACTACCAACCTTTTAACAGAGCAATATATACCTCTGTTATGGGAGAAGAATAGAATTGTAGAGCTGGAAGAGACCACAAGGGTCCTGCTGCAATGCAGGAATCTTGCACAATGTGGAGGCAAAATGAATTAGGATTTGGACTGGATAAAGGATAGCTTTAGCTGTGAGTCCTGCATATTTACACTTGCAGCTGTTCTTTATGGAAAGCACCACTTTGTTCAACAGAGCTTACTTCAAAGTAAGTGTGTTTACGAGTGCACCCATAGACTTGTACCATGTAAGGGTGCAACAGATATTAAGCAAACCCGTATTTCAAACCCATACAAGGGGAATCTTAATCTATTTGACAGATCGGCTCAAGTGGTGCTTATTCTCCAACTGGGAGCGCCTCATTTATAGCACATGCCACATATTACAACAACATAGTTTAGTTCCGTCTTACATTATAATGAGTTTTGAATGTGCTTTCAGTGCACATTAGCTTCTGACTTAAAACCAATGCGGGATAGTTCATGTGGCCCTCACCAGTAAAGCCTTATCTGAATAGGAGTAAAACATATAAAGACAGATAAACATTCGTTTAAGAACATGGCATTTAATTCTCTCTGCTAGAGTTAGGAGGACAGTGAAGGAAGGAAGGAAACTTGGGAGGCAATGAAGAACCTAAGGCTACAACACCATGTGGAGTTTCCCTTCCACTCAGCTGTAACTGTGGCCGTGTAGTGTTGCATCAGCCTTAGGACCATGGGAAGCCAAGTTTGAGGAAGGGTCATGGCCAAGTTGGAAGTGCATCTGCTTTGCACGCAGAAAGTCCCATATTCAGTCCAAGACAGACAAACCCTGGAAAGCAGCTGCCACTCAGTGTAGACAATACTGAACTAGATGGGGCAGAGGGCAGACTCCATATAAGACAAAATCCCTGTTCATCAGTACAACTTGCTGGGTAACCTACCTCACAGAGTTGTTGGGAGGGGTGGAAATTGGATGGGGAGAACCCAGAGCTGCCTGGCACTAAGGGAGGGAAACAGTGCAAATACTTTGTGATTTTCTGCTAGCGTATGTAACATTGCAGGGACGTGGGTGGCGCTGTGGGTTAAACCACAGAGCCTAGGACTTGCCGATCAGAAGGTCGGCGGTTTGACTCCCCGCGATGGGGTGAGCTCCCATTGCTCAGTGCCTGCTCCTGCCAACTTAGCAGTTCGAAAGCATGTCAAAGTGCAAGTAGATCAATAGGTACCGCTCCAGCAGGAAGGTAAACGGCATTTCCGTGCACTGGTTCTGGTTCGCCAGAAGTGGCTTAGTCATGCTGGCCACATGACCCGGAAGCTGTACGCCGGCTCCCTCTGCCAATAAAGCAAGATGAGCGCTGCAACCCCAGAGTCGGTCACGACTGGACCTAATGGTCAGGGGTCCCTTTACCTTTTTATGTAACATTGCATGCATTTCTTCACCCTCCTATGCTACATCAGTAGCTACCAGAGGGTGGGGAGGGGAACTAACACCGCACGCCACAACATATGCATTTCCATTAATACACGGTACAGGGCATCGGAAGCGGAACTTGATGCAAGGTTGTTATTTGGGGCAGTAGCTGCACTTTGATTAGAGCGTCCAATTTGGCCCTTATAGGCAGTGCTGCTAAATAAGCCAGTAGCAACACAATAACTTTTCCAAGGCGCTTATGGCTTCTAAAAATGCAAACGAACCTCTCACTGCACTATCTCACCGATGAACAAATTGCATGGGAACTCTTCTTTCACGTTCAAATATACGAAAAAAGGGTTTGTATATAGGGCTTTCTACACAGAGCACATTACGGGCAAGGCTTGGCTGGATGGGGAGAAATCGAGTTTGCGGGAAACCATTCAAATCTGAAAAAAGCAGGCCAAGTGTTGTTGTTGTCCCCCCTCCCCCTTGAACACCTGATAGATGATTAAAAAGACACTTTGCAAAAGTCAAACTGCACATTAACAGAGCAGCTTTGTGACTACAGCCAATCAGAAGCCACAAAGCCCCATCAGACATTCAGGTTCCACAAGAACGTTTGCAAACCGGAATAATCACTTCTGGGTTTGCGGCGCTTGGGAGCCAAAACATCCGAGTTCCAGTGCGTTCGGGATCCGAGGTACGACTGTATTTACATGCAATGCAGTAAGTAAACTAGCTTTGGAACTGGCTTACTTGTTTTCTCCCCACTGCAACCAATTAGAAAGACAATCATAAAAAAATAAGCCAAAGAAAAACCAAAAAAGGAAAGAAAAACACAGACCACCACCATCTTCTGCCTTGCCAGGACAAGCATGATAGGACTCTGAATTTGATGGTTCCTCTGCCTTTTCATTCTTCCACCCTCAACCCCTTTGGATTGCTCTGCCCATATTTCTGTAGGTAAATAGCACAGTGTAGTTTAAAGGGTCCATTTTTGTGAATTCTTGAACCACTTGATCTCTGGATTACCTTAAAAGAGGAACCGCGCGTTTCAGACTTGCACTATCACATGCAGGGAAACTCAACTTGTATTAAGACCCTTGTCTTGTTTGAAAGCAATGTTATGTGGCACAAAATGTACACTGAAATAGAATAAGCATGAATAAAGGGCTTGTACAGGGCTCTCGCCGTCAAATACGACACTTCTTGCCGCCAGCCTTGTAAGACATGACTGCTTTCTGTCTGTGGAGGCGTTTTGCTGCTATAGTCATAAAAATGTTTACAAGAGATAATTGGTTCAATTCCTGGCTTTCGGTGAACGTGCATCTTAGCATAAAGAACACAAGAGTGTATACGGGGGAGAGAGAGGAGCAAAACTACTTTAAAACTCATAGAATCAGAGTTGGAAGGGACCCCCCCCCCCGAAGGTCATTTAGTCCAAACCCTTGCAATACAGGAATCTCAGCTAAAGTATCCACAACAGATGGCCATCCAACCTCTGCTTAAAAACCTCCAAGGAAGGAGAGTCCTCCTCCCCGCAAGGGAGACAGTTCCACTGTCTATCAGTTCTTACTGTCAGAAAGTTTTTACTGATGTTTAGTCGGAATCTCCTTTCTTGTAACTTGAAGCCAGTTACCCTCCAGAGCAGGAGAAAACAAGCTGGTTCCCTCCTTCCATGTGACAGCCCTTGAGATATTTGAAGATGGCTATCATAATCTCATCTCAGTCTCCTCTTTTCCAGGCTGAACATAACGCAGCTTCTTCAATCTTTCCTCATAAGGCCTGGTTTCCAGACCCTTGATCATTTTGGTCGCCCTCCTCTGCACACATTCTAGCTTGTCAACATCCTTCTTAAATTGTGGCTGCTAACTTTCTTGTAAGCACATGCCAAACCTAAAGTACATGAGATAGTGGATTTTAAGGCTCGCTACAGCACATAGGGACACGGGTGGCACTGTGGGTTGAACCACAGAGCCTAGGGCTTGCCGATCAGAAGGTTGGCGGTTCGAATCCCCGCGACGGGGTAGGCTCCCATTGCTTGGTCCCAGCTCCTGCCCATCTAACAGTTTGAAAGCACGAAGTGCAAGTGGATAAATAGGTACAGTGGTACCTCTGGTTACATACTTAATTCGTTCCGGAGGTCCGTTCTTAACCTGTTTAACAGTTTCGGGTTAAGAGCGGACCTCCAGAACAGATTAAGTTCTTAACCCGAGGTACCACTGTACAACAGACCAATATAGATGCCATTTTTGAAAGAAAATTGAATACTTTACTGGCTATGCACATGCATATATGACAGGAACCTACTTCCAGTTTTGCAAAACCATTCAATTTATTTTTATCAAACAGCTGAAGCTACAGGGAAAGAGAAAACATGCACTTAAAATCCGCAGCTTCAGAAGCACTGGGGGCTACATAAAATGAACTGGAGGCCTTCAGGTTTCACACCTCTACTGTTAAAAAACAAACAAAACCAAAGCTGCTTTTTCAAATGAAAGGTATTAACTCATCTTAAAATCAGCACACGTTTAGGTGGGCACTGATTTCCATGACACCTGAGTTCCACATAGGATTGTGGCTAAAGTGTACAGCAGTTGCTGCAGCTGTTCACAGCTGGCAAGAGGGCTGCTGCCACAAACACAGTAATTGCTGAAGACCCATCACCAAGTTCTCACACCTTTTTCTCCATGTGCGATGATGGCCAGACTATGCACTAAAAGGGGTATAGCAGCCTCAAATATCAGCTCTTAAAAGAGTAACTGCACTTAAATGCATTTCTTGGGCAACTTTATCTTACTGAAACTTACAGTGAAAGCCTAGGCATGTCTACTCAGACGTAACCAATGAGACTTGCTACCAGCTAATTGCGTTTAGGATTGCAGCGTTAAGTAACTTGAGATACGAAAACTAAGGAAAGGCTAGTTTTAAGGGCAAAGTAGTGCTATTTACTCAATAATGCTATTAAAAACCTCCAACCCATGTTTAGCCTGGAGAAGAGGAGGTTAAGGGGTGATATGATAGCCATGTTCAAATATATAAAAGGATGTCACATAGAGGAGGGAGAAAGGTTGTTTTCTGCTGCTCCAGAGAAGCAGACACGGAGCAATGGTTCCAAACTACAAGAAAGAAGATTCCACCTAAACATTAGGAAGAACTTCCTGACAGTAAGAGCTGTTCAACAGTGGAATTTGCTGCCAAGGAGTGTGGTGGAGTCTCCTTCTTTGGAGGTTTTTAAGCAGAGGCTTGACAACCATATGTCAGGAGTGCTCTGATGGTGTTTCCTGCTTGGCAGGGAGATGGACTCGATGGCCCTTGTGGTCTCTTCCAACTCTATGATTCTATGATTCTACGATTCCCCCTTGTTCTGTAGGAACATCTGTTGCTTCAGCTTGTGGCTCATGGACCTGCTTTGAGAAAAGCACTGTGTTATTACTGGATCATTTTTTAAAGAGTGTTTGGGAAGGACCACATCCTTCTAAGGATGAGAGACACATGCCATCACAGAAGGGATAAATGACATCTGGTTTTAAAGGTGTTTTTTATGCACTGACTTGTATCTGAGCCCCACTGAAGTCAGCAAAACTTGTCTTGAGTAAACATGCATCCCACCAGGCTACACTAGTTCACAGGGTGTAAATGAAAGCCTGAATGTACTGTAGTCCAGATATCTTGTATGAACAGGTAGTGTCATTGATAGAAACGGAATAGCTTTCTTTAAAAACACCATGACGATCAACCTTCTTATCTGCAAATGTGTGTGCATAATCACAACAGAGAAGCAGAAGAGTTACAGACTTTTTATTACATAGACTGGGTTCAAATTTCATTTCTGCTTCACAAGCAGACTAAAAGAAAACAGCAAGTAAAAAATTGTCCTCATGGTAAGAAGAAAAGAACGATTTATTTTTTTTAATTTTCCTAAGCATTTTTCTTATGTTTCAATTACCAGGGTAGTCAGTTAAAAAAACAAAACAGCCTACCCATTAAGAGTCAAAACATTACATTATTATTTTTTTAAAACCTGTTTTTATCAGCAAAGCTTCTTTTGAGGGAAGCAGCAAGGAACCACCTAATTGTGTCATGGGTGCCACTCATTCACAATTAGGACTGCCTGTGTTCTATTTGCAAACGAGCATCTCTGTGCCTTAAGCAAAGTCTTCCCTTTTCAGATTACAACATGATTTCTTTTCTTTTTTACAGAAAAGGCACTGCACTGTTTTTAATAGATCAGGTTCATAGTGCAATATGCCACTAACACACACACACACACACACACACGAACGAATGGACTTCTAACAGAGAAAGAGAAACACTTTTTGTTCTGATGCAAGCATCACATGAAGAGCTTTCACTTATGGCAGGCTCATTCATCCTCCTTGGTTAAGAGAATCGTAGCTTAAATCCAGACACCATACAGCAAGGATGGAGCATCTGTGAGCTTGCAACACCTATCGCCCCTGACCACTGGCCATAATGTTTGGGGTTGATGGGCCCTGGAGTACAGGAACCCAAAACAGATTCCATCAATACTTCTTAATGTATAAGCTGCATTGCATTCATTCAACACTGTCTTCATAGTTAGAGGAATGTCACCACTGGTTGACTGATGCTTTCCTCCAAGTAAAGTCTAGGAGTTTATAGAACTAAGAGTTAAATTTTAAAAATAAGGTGGCGAACAGATCAGACTTTTTGCTTGTGATACAGCCAGAGGACTCTTAACAGAAATTCTCAATAAGAGATTAAGAGAAATGCACAGACTGCTTCTTTCCCCTTTTAGACACAGAATAATTTAATAGTAAACTTTACCTGCAAGGACGATTATAATTTTTTCCTTTCTTTTTAAATATCCCTTGAAATGTAACGGAGCTTTGTTTTTCAACAAGTCTCAGGAAATAAAACAACATTTGTGGGTGTGGTCACAACATAAAACATACACCTTTGCACCTACATTTCTTCAAGTATAAGTCAAACATTGCACCCTCTCTCAGTGATGACCGACCTCAACATCTCCTGCGCTTTCCAGGCTGAAAAGCTTTTAGTGGTTCTCAATTAGTTTAAACCACCATTACCATTAATTGCCTCTTCTCACGAGGTGTGGCTCAGTAGAACAAGGCTCTTAAAACGTGCTACTTTTCATTTCAAGTATTCTTTTTAACAATAACCTGACCACTTTTTCACTTGTCAGGTATCTTCTAGACATTTGCCGGCATCTTGAAAGAAATTAAAGAGAAGAGATGGGGGGGGGGCAAGGACATCTTCAGACCTTAATAAAACCACTTGGACAACAGGCATGAATTCAGTTTGATAAGCCTCTCTGCCAGCTCCGAGGCCTGCAGGCATCTTTGATCTTTGGGTGTTGGGGGTCTATTGCTGCGTTTTTACCAAGCCAGTCATCATGCATCCAGTGGAAACACTAGCCGGGTGCCTCTGCTCATCACCTCAGGCGCTTCTGTTCCCAGATCACGTTCCAGGGCCTCCTCTGAGCTGCTTTTTGTCTTCCTGCCATCAAGGCTGGTAACAGCAGCATGTGAACCCGAGGACCCGTTAGCAGTTATTGTCGTGTCCCCGTACGTCAGCGTCAGGTCGCTATCATTAAGGATAAAGTCAGAGTCTTCATCTCTAAGCTGCTCTTGGTTCTGCAGAAGAAAAACCACACAGATTTCCCACTGTAAGTCGGTGCAAGTTACTAAAAAGCAAAACCAAAAATGCTGCGGATTTAAGACAAACAAGATTGTGACTGAAATCTTGAGCACAACTAACACACCAGTTATAAGCAATCAGCTGTATCCTCACATTCAATAGCTCTAGAAAGAAGCGGTTTTAATGCAAAGATATTGGGGGGAGAGGGGTCACATGTGTCAGCCAGAAAGCTATAGACTGCCCATTTATCCTTTACTCTCATGCCTGCTACTGGTCTGCAGAGTCTGACAACTTATCAACAATCTGATAATGCAGAGTACATCCAGCTTTGCTAAATTGTAGAGTTGGAAGGGACCCTAAGGATCATCTAGTTCAACCCCCTATAATGCAGGAATACGCAGCTATCCCATACAGGGATCAAACCTGCAGCCTTGGCGTTATCAGCACCATGCTCTTAATAGCTAGCAAAGCCCAGTTTAAAAGCAGCTGAAGCCTGCTCTTTGTCAACAGTGACAAACATGTCAGCAGCTCCAGCCTCCTTCCACACCTCAGGGCTTTTCCATGTTATCGAGTTTAAATGAAATTGTTTCTAGTGCCCACGCTGGAGTTTCTGACAGTGAGATGAAAGGGATCTAATGGTGTATAGAGCAAAGGGAAGGGGGAACCATTTGCAAAGGTAGCTTGCAGACTAGCGGCGCCAATGCAGTTCCAGGTGAAAAAAGGAGGCAAGTTAGGAGATAAGTAGTTTCCTTAAAAATTATTTCCTTTTCCGAAGAGAGATTTGGGGAGACTCTCACACATTTTGGCTTGACAGTTAAAACATTCCTCCCCCTGAATGCTGTTGCCGGGGGTTCTTCTGACTGCCCCCCAGAGCCAATTTTTTTTTTTGGGGGGGGGGAGTGCCACTGCACAAAGAGAAGTCCTAGTCCTTCTGCTGATGGGGCAGTTGCATTTTCCTGGACTAGACTAGATGATCGTCAGGGTCCCTTTCCAACTCCAAAACTCTATGAACACATGGTTCCTCCCCACCAGGAGTACTTTGCAATAAACAGGACTTTACCTCAACCCATGTTCTTCACCAAACATTCCCTTTGCTAAGTTTGGTTTATCCTAGAGCAAGCTATAAAACTGCAGCCAAGTGGGACACAAATACCACTTACAAAAAACACACCCCCAGCTATCACCAATACACCATAACTGACAGCGTTGCTCAGGATTATGCTGTCTTGAGGCGGAAGGGACAAGCGAATACTTCAGATGGACCTCAAGTAATCTGAAACATTCTTTTGAAAGAGGCCAAAACATGGATCCCTGGGGGCTTGAAAATCTTCCAAAAATAACCCTAAAACGGCCTCTCGATTCCTTACTTCTCAAGTGAGTTTAAGATATGCTATCTGCAAGAATGTGTTTGGGTTCAACTTTTACTCATCCTGTTAAATATATATTTAAATATATACCCCCCCCAGGATGGAGGCATTCCTGAAACTGGGCATGTTACAGTAGCCGCATGGACATTTTCCTTTATATTTTCATATGTTAACTCCTCAGGGTAAGCCTTCGGTGAAAGAGAAGTGTTTTAGCAGAACTGACACTTCAATGTAATTTTTAAAGTACTTAATCTACCTCATTAAAGAAGAAAAGCAGGGGCTGCAGTGCAAGTCAATATTACAGGAATCCCGCAGCTAACAAAGGATTGAAACCTGTGCCATTTTCGGGACTAATGAAATCGACTCATGCAACTCAGTTCCCAGTCTGTGGAACGCAGTCCAAGCTAAATACTACCTGTGCAATTTAAAGCTCGTGCAGAGTTTTCCCCAGCTTCCTGTTAGTTTTGTGCATGTACACAAACAAACCTCAGCACGAGACCACAGATTTTGGCTGGCTTTGGTAGCCAGCAATTTTTGGCTGCTATCTTCTCCTCTTCCCCAAGCCTCTCGCTTTGCATTCAGATCTGCAGGTGATCAGAATCCACCTTGCTGCTTGGGAAAGCTTTCAAAAGCACAGTTACAAAGGAGTTTGCCATGCCTTGAAGGCTTTCCAAGGCAGCAAGAAAGATTCTCATCGTTTCAAGTGCCTTCAAATCCCGGCTGCCTCCCACCCACCGAAACATACCAGAGGACGAGTGGGAGGGGAAGAATCTGCCTCACTTGCCCTTCACAGAGCAAGTAGAGTCTCCTTCCCCAACTCTTGAGTTCTCAGCAAACTTTGAACCTCGCCTAAAACAGCTCACCAGCTAAGTTGCTTTTTAAAAGCTAAACACATAGCCATGGGTATGCTACATGACTGAATCCCAATCGCCAATATTTATGCCAATTGTCTCTCAAATCCAATTGAGGACCTTAAAAACAGCAAGACCACCAACACAGGGATGTTGTGGAACTCCTAAAGAGCTAACAGAGTCGCTTGTTCCAAAGTTTCTCTCGTGTCACTGTGCAAATCGCACACAGCATCTGCTGAAAACGGTCCATTCTTAATAAGGTGGTGCCACAGAGGACCCAACTGTCAGGGCTGGAGTCAGGTGCAGGTCAGCAATAAAACAATAAAGCAACTGAGGCCAGTGTAGTTGACTCTTTATTCAAGGGAACAAATCAGAGCTCACGTCTCAGAAACTCTTTCCAGGAGATCTTGCCCCAATGAAGCAGTTGTAAGGACCGAAGGCTTTCTAGCACGCCTTCTTCCTCTCGTTCCTCTGCCCTCATCATTCCTCTCAGTGTTCTGGGAGACCGGGGAGTGGGGAGCTGGTTGCAACAGGAGGGGGAGACTCCCCATTTTCTTCCACAGCCTCTTGACCCCCCCTCCTCTCCAGCCTCTTCCCGCTCACTAAACCCTGTGGCCTCTCCCGTTCCCGATACCTCCTCCCTTCCTGTCTGCTCCTTCTCCCTCTGACCACTTGTCCCACCACCAGTCCCCTGGGTCTGAGCCTTCCTCCCTTGGGGCAGCCTCCCACCACTCCTCTTCATCCAGCCAGTCTTATGACGTCAGCATTCTGAATTATTTCCATATCTACCCAAAAGAATGTAAATCCATGTTCCTCTAAAAACCTACTGTACTCAGGTGTTCCTACAGTCACAAATATACCAACAGCAACATCTCAGATAGCATTTATCGGAATGTATCAGAATATGTGTTGCTTCTACTGCATTTCAGAAATGGAGCACTGCAGTGTGCGCCCAAGTTTTTTTTTTACTGTAGCTAAAGAAAACACGTTTGTTAACCGAATGGGAAAAACACACTGACCTCATAAACCTGGGGAGTCGATAAGCAACGCGCTATCAAGCCGCACCAACTTGGAAGAGTCGTAACGAGCGGAGGGCCACTGTGTGTGAGAATGGGCTTGAGGTAACTTTTAATGCATTGTTAAGGAAAAGAAACACGCTTTAGTAAAAACAATTAAAAAAAAAAATACTTCTTCCCCAATTCATCACGGCTATATTCATTTTTTTAAATTGCTTTTGTAAACAAGTTTTTTTTTATTAAAGTTTTCTTGATTTACAAAGGTATGCGCAATGTCTCTTTTTTCAAGTTACATTTTCCATAGGTCAGTTTCATTTGTTGAGACATTAGGGTTACATTAGGAAGAAAAGGGGGGGAGAGGTGGAGGGGGGAAAGGCATGTTGGGGTGGGCTCGGGAGGCGATGTTTCTAATTTGCTTAATGTATGTGTGGGGTTTTGTGTCAGCGTCGTTTGTGTGGGTTCTCTTTGCTATTCGCTTGTGTTCCTTTGGTGGTGAGAGACATTGGGGTTAGCCTAGGGTGTGGCTGCTTGTTTGTGATTGGCTGTGGTGAACTTTGTTTTTTTTTGGGGGGGGGGGTTGAATCAGGTTAGCTATATTGATTCGTATGCTGTTGGTGGATTCTTGTCGTTGTCTTGCTGGGCTGTGTATGTGATAAAGGGGAGCCATACCGGGGTGAAGGTATCTTCTTCTATTTGTCCCCGTGTTGCATGCCATTATTTCAAAGCTGCCTGATCAGGGGGCTTAGAGGCAGCCGGCGTGTTCATGCAGAAAAAGCTGGATATGGCACCTGGGCAACAGCTTTTCCTCGCCACTGTTGCAACACACAGATCAGGGCGCCGTGTTGTGCAACGCTAGTCTGTTCCTGGCATTGGCCAGCATTAACCTCACTCTTCATGTGCCCTGAAGAATGAGACAATGTGTCATGCTCTGCGTTGCGACACTGGCTTCATGAAGCCACCAGAGGAAGGCTATATCCAGATTTTGTTCTGCATGTGAAGATGATCGTGTGACTGGGGAAGGTTAGGGAGAGAGGTAAAGGGTAAAAAGGTTGGGATCAGGAAAGCCACCTGGCTCTTCTGGTTACCCAAATTCTTTCTGGCTGACCGGCCTTCTGGGAAGTAATCTTTTTCTTGATGCTGGGCTCTGGCAACTTCCCCCCTCCCTCCATTTCTTGGAGTTTCCTATTGCTGGGAGGCCATTTGTGAGTTAAGTGGTGCCTTCATTTCATGGAATCATTGCGTTGGAAGGGACCCTGTGGGTCATCTAGTCCCAACTCAGTGCCACACTCTAACCAACTGAGCTATTTGCCCATTGCTCTTGCTGGAGCACTCTCATCCTAGCTGTCCACTCTCATCCTAGAGACCAGCTATAAAGAGCCAGTGGCTACCTCTTGTTCTAAGCGCTTTCTAACAGCTCGAAAAGGATACTTGTGGTCAAAGCTGTACCACAGCCTGAAGATCCAAACACTCTCCTGTTTTGTCCGGTTCCTTCTTTCGGCATCTGGACCCTCCTGTCAAGAAGAAGAAGACCAGTTTTATATATCGAAATACAGAGAGGTGAACCCTTTGGCACAGCAGTTCTTGAGCTTCACTGAGCAATTGCCAGTGAGTCAAGCAAGAACAGCTTCACCCCCAAGTGAAGATGGCAGTCTTCACTTTTGTTTGGCATGGAAAATGGAAGAGATGGTGACCATGGCCATATGGACCTATGCAAAGGAGGAACAGATATAGGACGTTTCTCTACTGGGCATTAGTTCTGTCCCTTATGCTCTCCTTCATGCTATGTTACCAAGCCTACACATGTCCCCGATCACATGTTATATGCCAACCTGCATTGTAACATATGTACCTAGAAGTGCGATATTTGTTATCTGCCTTGGGCCCGGAATCATGGTGCTCCAGGAGGATATTGCACTGCATTTTAACTATCAAGGGGGAAATTAGCAAAAAGATTACTGAGCATATATTGAATGCAATAGAACTCTGTTTATTGTGATGATGAATAGAATGATGGAATGGACAAAAGCACCAGAATTGTTACAGAGAGGAATCCTTTAGCTCGATTTGCCTAAATCTGAAAGCCATACCTCCCCATTTGGTCTAGGCTTGCCCCTAATTGACCTGAGCATTGTTTCGTTTTCTTAAATACCCCCCAGGGTTGTCCAAAATCCTAGCAGTAGAAAAACCCCAAAGACTCCGCATCCTTTTTGCTGCTTTTGAATCTCTTCTATATAAGCATTTGCTATGCCTCTTTAGTAACCAAGAAGAAACTGGTTTGAATGAGCTCAGGTTTCCAGTAATTGCAACTTTTTCACGTGATAAAAGAAAGTAATAAGAGACCTTATGGACTTTGGGCTCTTGCATGCAATTAGCACTTGTGATTTGTCGAAGTACGATTCCAGCATCTCATTAACCTATGAAGAAAGGTAGCTACTCACTCCTTGAAGGACTTGAAAGCTGTCGTTAGTGGGTGGCGGGTCTTGATCTGGATCAACTCCAACTCTGCCAAAGAACAAAACAAAACAACATCAAGGGGAGGATTCAGAATACTGTGTGCTTAGGTGAACTTGTAATGCCCTTTAAACTGGGCTTGGCGCCATTGTAAAAGGGTGGCTGAACACTTTGTTGTGGTGCAAGAAGTTTCAGAAAGATTATTGTAATCTACAGGATTCTATGCAGCCACTGTCAGGATAAGCCCCATCACACCAACTACTGCAAGTTGAACACTGCTGCCAGACTTCAAAATTCTGGGCAAGGAATCACTTTATAAAGCTGCAGCAGCATTTTATTTTGGAGAGAGAAAATGCTGATTGTCATGTTCAGTAGCTTGGAGCATCACATCAGCTTGTTTTCCTTATATGATGTAATAGGTAGATTACAATTCCTCTGTTATGTTATGATGGGTTCACGACATATTTATTTTCTTATATTTATATCACATGTTTCTTCTGACATAAAACCATATCTATAGCTATATATCTATCTATCTCCCAGGTAGTCACCCATCCAGGTACTGACCAGACCCAGATCTCCTTAGTTTCAGCAAGATGTACTTAAGCTTCATCTGCCTTCTTTCTTTTTTTGCCAGGGAGACAATGGGACATCATTATAAAATCAGGGTTTCCCAAACTTGGGTCTCCAGCTGTTTTTGGACTACAACTCCCATCATCCCTAGCTAGCAGGGCAAGTGGTCAGGGATGATGGGAATTGTAGCCCCAAAACAGCTGGTTTGTGACAGTTTTGAAGGTTCAGATACTTTGGGTGAAAGGAGCCGCAGGGCAGAAGCAGAGAGTTAAGATCCCGTTGCTTAGAAACCCAAGAAGAGATCAGTTTGCAGAAGGTTACAAGAGAGCAGACCATGAGGAAGTTGTTTTTCGAAACAGCACACATTTTTAAAGCATGGAAAGACAAAGCCATTAGTGACCAAGCAGAACACAGCAAATCCAAGTATAGGGCAATTATGGTGTCAGTTCCCCTGCTGGATAATGTTCAATCAACCACATGTCCCAGAAAGACAGAATAGGAACAGTTACAGTTCTTGATTTCTCCAGTTGAAGGTTCTCAAGTGGCAGGACCAAAAGAGAGTAGTTTTTTATATACAGAATACAAAGAGGTTAACCCTTTGGCACAGCAGTTCTTGAGCTTCGCTGAGCAATTGCCAGTGAGTCAAGCAAGAACATCTTCACCCCCTGCAAGTCCCAACTGAAGATGGTAGTCTTCACTTTCGTTTTCTTTAGTACTGTCAGTACTGGTCCATAGAGGACTGGATACTCCCATACTGCATTTGAGGGAAAGAGGCAAGGGTACGCACTTGCTAAAATCACTATGGCAAGCTCCTCGTGTTGATGCTTTTTTTTAGCGTACCCAATAGAGTAAAATCCCTTCAAACAACACTTTGTATTTCCAAAAAGAAAAGGGGAAAGAAGCCCTCACTTTTGCACATGGTCACATCTCCAATTTCCCCCCTATTTCCCACAATTCTTTCGTTGCCTGAAAAAGTATCTTCTCGGCTTACTTTCACATCCCTTTCCATTACGCAACTGCTATTTCTTGGAAGCACACAACTACCTTGTTACAACAGCTTTGCCGGCTACCAGTCTGTTTCTGCGGATAACTCACAAGTACTGATAAGGAACTACAAAGCCCTTCAAGACTTGGGACTAGTCTACTTGGTTATAAAGATGGTCATCTCCCCACATCAGCCTGTCCAGGTTTTCAAGTGTTTGAGAGAAACTCCTTTTCCTGTCCCACCAAAGCTTGACGCAAACTTGGTGGACGCCAAATAAAGGTGCTTCTTGGTGTGGCAGCTTCTAAACTCTAGAACTGCTTCCCAAGCAAAACCTATCTTAACCCCTTTTCGGATGACCTTCCGCTCACAAAAATCTGCTTTGGAAGGTTGAGGAAATCTTCAGAACAGCAGAGGAGGGCAGCAGAGGAAAAGCAGGGATTAGTAAAAATCACTTTATCTTGTTGTTCTTACAGCAGGAACCTCCACCTTCCACAAAAGGAAGGAGATTCTCCATTCATGGAAGGGGAACGCTGCAAACAAACACCTTTTACTTTTAGGTGCCTGGAAGTCCTTAATTAAATGCAAATTTAAATAACAATTCCCTCCCCATGTTTGTCCTTTGAAAATGGAAGTGAGTATTCCATCAAATACCAGCTAAATACCAACCTAACTAGATCTTCCAAAAACCTTTACAGTAAAATCTTATGCAACCACTCTGGTGCATAATGACTCAGGGCTGCAATACCTCAAGGACTGCCTCTCCTCATATGAACTGACCCAGACCCTGCAGTCATCATCTGAGGCCCTTCTTCACGTGCCTCCTCCAAGAGAGTTCCAGAGGGTAGCAACATGAGAACAGGCCTTGTCTGTGGTGGCTCCCCATTCGTGGAATGCTTTCCCCACAGAGGCTCATCTGGCACCTTTGTTACATATCTTTAGGCACCATGCAAAAACATTCCTCTTCTCCCTGGCCTTGGCTAATTAAACAACCTATGGCCTTTTAAACTGTAGGGGGGTATTGTTTTTGTTTGGTACCATGTTATGTATTGTTGTGTTTTATATTGTAGTAGTAGTAGTAGAAGTAGTAATAATAATAGCCTTTTGTGTTCAATTTTAAGTAAAAAAACAAAACAAGCTGGTTGCACCCCAGTATAACGTTCATACAAAAAAATCTCTTAATGCAAATATTTGCGTTTGCTTAGAATTGATGTTCCGGAAGGATGTTATTAGGACAGTTACTAGGTAGTCAACCATTATGGGCATCTTTTGTGTACACTGTGCTTAAGAAACAAATGTCAATTTTCCAGATCAGACTGGCTTGCTTTAATACGCTATAATGAAGGATAAAATTCTTGGTGCTTCACAAGAACAGCACAGCAAAAGCTCAGCTATTAATTCAGAAAATTCTAATTTAGCCAAAGTACGCGCCACGATTTCTATCTGAATTGCAAGACTTCCCTAGAATGCATGTTTACATTCTAAATCTTTGCACTCCTTTTAACTTATAGGTTAAGAGACTGTAGATAACAGCTACTGCATTCTTTCAACCCACATGAAGCAAGGTTTGCAGAAAATCCAGGAATCCTGCAGCATTAAGAGGCAAGACATGCAACAGCAGACAGAGAGTGCATACACCTTAGGTTAGAAAGATGAAGAAAGCCAAGCATCAGGTAAAGCTCATTACCAATGGAACTATTATTTGTCACCTGAAGTACAGCCAGCGGCTTTCATTCATCTCTTCCACCGATGGAACATGTTCGCCAACTCTAGTACAGCACAAGAATGGAATTTATTTAATTATAGATTTTTACCCTGCCTTCCACCCCACCCCTCCCAAAAGTTTCTTAGGGCAGCTTTATGCGCACACACCCACCCACCCACCCACCCACACACACACACCCAACCATAATACTAAAATGTTTTTTAAAAAACAAACACGTCAACAAAATCAGAAGAGAAATGCTAGTGTAATACCAATTCCATCATTCTTGCGGAAACAATAAATGTTTTAGGCATACGCAGCAGGCAACACTCCAGGCTGCAACAACAAATATGCGCTCTTGCGCTCTCTCTCTCACTGCCTCTCAAACAAGCCCCTCCCTAGGGCCTCAGCACATTTGCAAAGACAAACATAAAAAATACAAGTGTTATACACTTAAAAGGAAAGCCAGAAAGTAAGGACAATGCAGCAAACCAGACGCCTATGGCTGCAATTCCTATATTCTACAGCAGGCATAGGCAAACTCCGGCCCTCCAGATGTTTAGGACTACAATTCCCATCACCCCTGACCACTGGTCCTGTTAGCTAGGGGTGATGGGAATTGTAGTCCCAAACATCTGGAGGGCCGGAGTTTGCCTGTGCCTGTTCTACAGTCTTCTTAGGTTCCTCTTCACTCAAGCCCTCTGCTTGTAACTCCTTCCCTCCTGACTCTTCCCTCAGTGCTTCTCTGCCAATTTATGTGGAACACAGTCTTCTTCCACCCCCCTCTTTTTTTCCTGGTTGCAATCTCCTTTCTTGACTCCTGTGCGTTCTCCCAAATGCCCTTTCCTTCTCCCCCGTCCCCATTTTGTCTCTCCCACTCCCTTCAAGGTCCTCTTTCTCAGGTTTTTACTCCCTTCCCGTGCTTGTAAACCCCAACTCTGATTTTCCAGTTTAACTTCCCCGTTCCTGCTCAGTACTGCCGCGTGACCATAGCTTAGTGGCAAAACAAGGTGGGGAAAAACAAACCACAAAGAAAACCCAATATATATCTATACAGGCATATGCCCTAGCCTTCCTGCTGGCTAAACTGACACATTCAGAAACTGACGCTTCCTGGGGAAGAAAGCTCAGCTAGATGGCTGAAGGTTCTAAGAATGTTCTGATAAGCAGAACTAGATTCTTATCTAGCAGAACTAGATCTTCTTACATGCTAGGATCCCCATGCACATTATGGATGGACTAGATTTAGATCTGAACTGTTATGGCACAGACAGACTGTGGCAGCCAGTTCATATAGTTTCAAATGATGGTGTATACTCAAACACAATAGGAGTTTCTTAGTAAATGATAACTAATAAGGACTCGAGAGTATAGCAGTGTCATCAGCAAAGACAAGAAAGGGTGCAACTGCCCTTCTATCGCATTCCTTGACCCCAAAGTGTCCTAATTGTATATTGTGCTGCAGCTCCCCTGACCTCTTATACGTGAAGGGAACTGTTTGGCTCACACAAAAATGCAGAAGAGAGACTGAAACCCTTGTGTTCATGGGACTTGGATTCAGTTAGTTGCACAAGCAGAAGCTTGGCATGTGCAATTGCCTCAAAACAGCAAAATGAACCAAGGCAAAACTTGGTTTAGAACAACTTGCCAGCTTCCTCCTCCAAGGGCTCAGCGAGCCAGTCTCCAGCGGCCTTCAGAGAAACAGTGCCCATGGCCAATGAGCATATTCACAGAGAATCATAGAACTGTAGTCCAACCCCTGCAATGCAGAAGTCTTTTGCCCTATGTGTGGCTCCTGAGATTAAGGGTCTCATGCACTACTCATTGGCCTGTTTTTGGAGTTCCCCAGCCTCTATGGGATTCCCCCCCCCTCTTTTAAAAAACTGTACTTCTGCAAACCTTGGAGTTTCCTCAACATTACTGATACACCCTCCATGTGTGTATGTGTGGTGCTGTTTTGACTACATAAGCAATGGAATTCACAGTGTAAACATTGAAAATGGAGGAAATTATAGACACTTCAAATGTATCCATTTCGTTTCCATACCCCAATATGTCCCCCCACCCTCTAAAAAGACCAAACATATAATAGATGTTTAAGGCAACTGCTTGTCTCCAAAAGCAATCATTTTAAAAACGAAAGTTCATTTTCGTTAGGTCATAATGAACACCAGAATTTAGCTGCAGTTTAGTTTAATTTCTTCTGAGAACTACCAGGAAAACTAGCATAGTCAGCTGTTTTCTGCAGAAGAAAACGCTGCCAGCGGTTTTTTGGTTTCCTGGCTCAAGCCCCTTCTCTCTGAAGATGGGTGAACTGCAAAAGGTTTTGAAGACAACCAGATTTTAAGCTCTCCTATTCAGGCATTACTTAAAATGTAACTGCACTCACTGCATACAGACTAGTGGGTCACAACAGACAGTTATAACCTCGTTACAGATAGCCATGTCACAATAGCCGCTTGATATCATGCATTTATTTAGAAGCTGGGATAGTTCAGTCGGTAGAGCATGAGATTCTTAATCTCAGGGTCGTGGGTTTGAGCCCCATGTTGGGCAAAAGCTTCCTGCATCGCAGGGGGTTTGGACTAGATGACTTTCTTGGTCCTTTCCAACTTTACCATTCTAAGTCCCCCAGAGTTCAAACTGCTAAGAGTGGGTAGGACTGTAGCAGTGCATTGGCACTATGTCTCATGGAAGTGCTATCTGTAGTTTCCGCATTTGTTCTTGCTAGCGATAGTTTGAAACAGACACTGCACCTTCAGCCAGACATAATTCTTCCAGCAAACATTACAGTACCCCAGCGTACTGGGGAACCTGCACATCTCCAGATAATGTTGCTGTCCAACTCCCATCAGTCTCAGCCAGCACACCCAATGGTCAGGGATGATAAGAGTTTAGTCCAACAGCATCTAAAGGGCTACAGGTTGTGTACCTCTGCAGCAAACTGCCAGGCATGCGAAGTCAAGACCAACCTTCCAATTCCTACTGTGCAGAGTCCTGAGCGTCTAATCCTCAGCTATCAGCCACTATCCCACTCTCTTGCAATGTACAGAGAGACATTTTCAGCAACAGGATCTCGATGAACAGCCAACTTTCTTTCGCATGGTATTTTAATGTTGCGCATGACTGCCATCTCCTGGACTGAAGGTTTCATCTCATGCAGCCTCATCTGCACTTTGCAGGAAAGCATGGCTGTTTAAAAGTGGTATGATAATGGGGGCTTGCAATTATTTTTTCTGCAGCTCTAAGGTCAAATTTAGCACACTGAGGTTAGCAGACCTAATCAAAAGGAAGATATGTTACACTGAACTGTATATAGAGTTCCAGAATGCTCGTCCAATATTGAAGTACATTCCCATGCCTGTGGCACAAACGAAAGGACTGTGACACTTGTTTCCAGGAAGGGTACCAATATTAAGTTTGAAATCAGTGGCCCAGCCTCTCACTCCTTCAATTCAGCACAGCGATCAATCCTGACTTAAATATTTCCTATTCAGCGTGCTAAGAGCAAATACAACAACAAATAAGTGTCAGACCTGGTAAACCAGTCAATGTCAAGAAAGCCTACCAAGAAAGCCTACCTAGAACACTCACACTCCAGTTTCCTACAGCATGGACAGACACATCCATATCTGTAACTGCAAAGCTAAGCCGTTTTTTCCACTAAGTGTTTTGTTTTGTTTTTTGCTTCCCACCCAGATGGATGCTTGGACACAACCTGGTGCATAGCTAATGGTGAACTTGTGAGAGAGAGCCAGGAAACATTCAAAAACATTGCTGGGTTAGGCAAAGGGGTGAGGGAAGGAAATGGCACTTTTGCAACATCTTTGTTTATGATACACTGGCAAGAATACAGAAAACCGAACAGTTCTATTTAGATAGCAGCAGGCTTGTAGGAGAGCCAGTGTGGTGTAGTGGTTAAGAGCGGTAGACTCGTAATCTGGTGAACCGGGTTCGCGTCCCCACTCCTCCACATGCAGCTGCTGGGTGACCTTGGCCTGGTCACACTTCTCTGAAGTCTCTCAGCCCCACTCACCTCACAGAGTGTTTGTTGTGGGGGAGGAAGGGAAAGGAGAATGTTAGCCGCTTTGAGACTCCTGAAGGGGAGTGATAAAGCGGGATATCAAATCCAAACTCTTCTTGTTATGAAAAGCCATTTAGCACAGTACAGAACCAGAGTCCTCTTCTTGTCAATGGGCTTCCACAACCCCTATTGACCTCATTGGAAACTTATGAAAATGGGAAATTACTAGATGACAAATTAAGATCAAACAAGATCACAAGAAGTACACTACAAACTACAAGCAAATTTGCCAATTCCCCAGCATCTGACTACATATTGCTCCCACGCCAGAAGCTGTATGTCGGGAAAGTACTAAGCCTATAAATAATTAACTTGCAATAGAAGAGTAAAACAGTCCCCGCCCCTTGTACAAATGTTCTGCTTGTATGTATCGCCTTACAGAAACGTATCTGAACTGTGCCAGGCAAACAGGAAATAAATGTGTTGCTCTACTGATTGCAGAGGAAGGTTCTTAAATGCCCCGCACCCCTTGTAGGATATATGAGCTTCTCATGCTATTTGATAGGCACCAGCATCCCACAAGTTATAACAGAGGATAGGGTTCTGCTATTTAACTGTGGCCACTTATTGTGAGCTACCACGATCTTGGTAACCTACCCCTGCAAAAACCCCACACAGACCTCAAACATGACTAGGTATTAAGAAGCAAGCAAAATGCTCAACCCCTGAATGAACAGCAAGATTTTGCTGTTATGCAATTCTGTTACAAGCAGTTATTCTCCTATGATGCAAAGCCAAACATCGAATGCATATGACACTGATTTTGTGCGTATCAAGCAGTTCGTGTTATTTCCTTGTTATTTAAAAAATGTGAATGTGACGCTGAAAAAGGTACAGTTTAGATTCAACATGGGCACCTTATATTTAGCCATGAGAGCATGGGCGTTGTGCCTCCGCCAATGATCCAAACAGTGAAGAAGACAATGAGGAGTGTGGTGGAGAACATCATCTGATGAGAATAAGTTGCGGTGTCTCGTATGGCTAGAGCAAATGCCATGGCTCCTCGAAGTCCTGTAGATAAACAAGTGAGAGGAATGTAAAACCTGACAATACAAGAGCTGTTTTGTATGATACTTCCCCCTCAAACCTAGAGTTGGAATGCTAAGGTGTTTTCGTCCCAAGTAATATAGACTTGGGGGGAGCAGTAAACATAAGAAGCACATCTAGCCCAGTATGAATCACATGGACCAGCCATTTCTTTCTCCAGGACTTCGTCAAGCAGAGAGTCTTAGGTGCAGATGCTGGGACATTCTGCAAGCAACACAGATATTCTACCGCTGAACTATGGCCCTTGCCCAAGAGGATATGTCACTTAAGCTAAGTGTTAAGGGCTGTTGGCATTCCATTCCAAAAATAAGCTGTCAGTTCCCCATTAAGATGCCCTAAAATATGCTCTCTGAGTAACTAATTATGTTATGCAAAGGAAGCAGGTTTCTGCTCAAGTCTCTTGAGAGAGGTTGTTAATCAGTGGAGCGACAAGACATGTGCAACTTAGTCTGCTTCCAGGTTTTTGCAGAGTTTGGAAACCTCGACAAAGAGCAGTTGATACAACATCACAAGAGCCACAGGGTAGAGAAACGCAAAACCCGTCCTCCCTGTCCTGAGCCACTATAAGGCATTTATTTCTTTTTATTATTTTAGATATCCATCCAAGGTGGCAAGCAGCATTACAACTGTATTCAAGGCCTGCTCTGCCCCCCCCTCACCTCTTCAAACCTTTCTGTCCCTACAACACTTCTCAAGAAGTGGGGGTTATAAATAAATCTGATGGACTTTACATGAAACACTGAAGTTATTTCTTGAAAAAATAGTCACCCTTTGTGAAGTTTGGTGTGTGTGTGTGTGTGTGTGTGTGTGTGAGAGAGAGAGAGAGAGAGAGAGAGAGAGAGAGAGAGAGAGGGAAGAGGAGGCCCTTGACCGGCATGCTAGGTAGGAGGAGACAAGCCCAAATCAATAAAAATCAATAAAAATACACAGCAAACTGAGGTTCTCCCCCCCCCCAAAAAAAATCCTGCCCCCCTCCCACAAAAACCCTGGCTATATATCTGTGATACCTGTATCTACAGATGGGAACTTTGTGTTGTAGATGAGATAAGATTACAAGCTTGATCTTATCATCTTACCTGAAAACATCAGCATGTGCTGGAAATTCCAGCTGATCTTGTGCCTTCTGCCCAGATTCAAGAAGAATGAAAGAGGGTAGATGTGTGCAGCTCGTCCCAGGAAAACAGCTATCTAACAGCACCTTTTGGTTAAGGATCCAATATTGTTATCTACGCCACACTATGATCAGGTAGTTTCTTTAAACTTAAGTGTTCTGTTCCAACCCAGGAACCTTTTTTCCTGTTCTTTCGAAACCTGCTGTTATGTGGCTCCGAACAGGTAAAGCCAGTATCTCTATACTGTAACTATTGCTCCCTTACAGCTGTTTTTGTGTGTGTGTTTTTAAGAAAAGGGGGGGGGGGAGGCAGCCCTTGCTTAATAACCCTCCAGTACAGAGAAGCCTGTTTGCTGCTATTCTGTTTGAGGCACCCTAAAGAAAGAGAGAGAGAGTTAAGAGTGCACTTAACTCCCACATGGCATTCCCTCACTGCTGAGTCAAACACACTCAAGTGAAAGTCTGTGTAACATTGTTCTTAACCTGAGGTACCACTTTAGCTAATGGGGCCTGCCGCACAATTTCTGTTCTCATCCTGAGGTAAAGTTCTTAACCCGAGGTACTACTTCTGGGTTAGCGGAGTTTGTAACCCGAGATGTTTGTAACCTGAGGTACCACTGTATTAGCATTGCATTCATACCGAACAGAGTCTGTGTCACATTAGCATTCATATGAGGGGTAGAATCGCTCACTCCTACAGGGCAAAATTTCTCATGTGGGCACTTTCCTCCTCTTAAACCTTCACACAGGCTTTTGAGCTGTTCCGTAAGGCCAAACAAACGGTGCTTAGAGGAGATAAAACGGAAGAGGAAGAACTGGATTGGTCTCTTCAAAAACAAGGAAAATTCTTGCTCATCCCGGATAGCTTAGTTAAGAGTGTGGTGCTGATAACGCCAAGGTTATCAAGATCCTCTTCACTCCTTAGCTTTGGAAGCTGCCTTATAGTGAGTCAGGCCCATTGCTCCATATAGTCCCAGCACGGCCTACAGTGGCTAGTTATAGCTCACCAGGATTTTAGACGTGGTTCTCTCCCAGTTCGTACCTGGAGAGGCCAGGGACTGAACTTGAGACCGCTTGCCCGTTTCACACACACCACATGGATAAAGCTGCTTTCCATTTCTTAAGAATGCCAGCAAAAACAAACAAGAGCCTTGGCCGTTTGCTCAGGGAAAATTCAGTATGTTAGGATATTCCACTGTTATTAACATTCATTGTACAACTTAAAGGATTTTAAGTTATCATCGTACTGAGACGGTTTTTTTTTTTTAAAAAAAAGCCTAACATAAGGTTTCCACATAATATTCTTGTAACGTTGTAACACAGGGGCCAACAGAGAAGTCTCAGGTGTGCCACCAAATCAGTAGAAGGTTGGGTGGAAAGTACTGTCAAGAGGAATTAGGTTGCACTTACCTCAGAGAGCAGAGCTTCAGGTTACAAGGAAGACATGGTTTCTGTGTATGTGTTTGTTCCTCATAAGGCAGTGCAGCGAGAACTGGCTAATGGGAGGGTCTTATCTCTTCCCTCACCTTCCCATTTTCCTCTGCAAATTTCTAATTCTTACTTGTTATTTGCACCTCAGGATCCCTGGCTTTAAGCCCCAGAAGTCAGCCTAGTTGAGAGAGCGGTATTCTTACCATGGCATTTGCAGGAAAGTACTACTAGACACACAAGGTGTTAAAGGCCTGTTTTCTCCCTATAGGTGCACAGGTACCTGTTGGGGGAAACAGGGCTTCCCCCTTTCTCATCCAGTTTTAGTTCCTTTAGCTCAGCTGCTCCAAAGATCCGCCCCCTCCCCTTTCAAGACTGGCTTCTCAGAAGTGCAACACCGCCGAGAAACATGTTATAATGCAGAAGAACCCAATAAAGGATACGAAAGCTCCAATGATGAAAATGGGGCTGAATATATGCTTCTGGAAAGTGAAGAGTGCTAAGCCCATATAAGAAAATATGAAGTTCTCAGCCAGGAAGTGCAGCACTTCAAAGAGCTGGAAAGGAAGTTAGGGAAGGGAGAAAAAACATGAAGTCTGCCAACTGAATTCAACGCAATATACATGTCTTATCAAGAGGAACACTAGCTTTTCAGAGCAGCCTATTCTGAACAAACCATCTAAAGCAGCAAGCACTACATACATTATAAAGCACCTTTCACCCCCTCTGCCATAAAATCATGGAAATGGTAGTTTGCTGAGGGTGCTGGGAATTGCAACTTGGCAGTAAACTACAGTTCCCAACTAAAAAAACAATTTCTCTGCCCAAGAAGTGTGCAAAAGCACAGAGACAGGCAACTGTAAATTTGCTTGTGTAGTTTTCTGGTTTGGGAGCAAATCTAAGGTACTAAAAGATTTTAAAGAAGAAGAAGAAGAAGCCACCACCAAGCTTTTAATGCACTCTTATTAGCGTGGTGAAAAAGCAATGAAAGCAACTACCATAATTTCTCGACACACACTTTTCATATTACTGTCCAAAATACTTTCTCTAGATTGTACTAATCAGACTTGCAAGTGCAGGAGTACATAAGACCCTCCCAATTGTGCCTTTCACCTAATCAAGCATTCATCAACTGTGAGATTAACCATTTCTACCAGGTATCAGCAGCCTTCATTCAAAATGAATGAAGAGGAGCATGCCTTATTATATATATATAGAGAGAGAGAGAGAGAAAGCAAAACTAAGAAGACATTCTTTCACCTGCTTGGTTCGGCTTCTTGATTCAACAGACAGATTATTGTACGTATAGTGAGCTTGTGTGATTCCACAGAACAGGACAGATACCACGCCTGCCAAGAGAAACAGAACAAGAAGCAGCATTAGGTTAAATGCAGACATCATCTCTTTTCTGGCTTAGTATTCATATCAATCTTCTTTAAATCCTGAAGCATTATATTCTGATATATACTTGCTATCTTTGTGGGTTATCTTTTCAAGTGAGCCTGCCCTGTGTTCCAATGAGAGGTAACGGGGCTTAATTCTGCATCAACGCTTTGCCATCTGTACTGGAAAGGTAGTCCCATAATCCCATGGGTACAGGGACCAGGTTCTGTTAATTTTTAGGTGAGGGAAATCATTCTGCACTCTTCCAAAGGCAGGCAGGCAGATATATACTCCACGATTCAGTCCTGTTGCCAGGAACAAATCCCAGGTTTGTGCCTCATATTTCTTAAGGGTTTGCAAAATTAAAAGAGTCTCTCTTGGGTATGTTTATATGGAGAGATCAACCCAAAATGGGCCTGGCATGCAAGGGCTTTGCGTGAACTTTATCAGCACTGGCCAAGAACTGGATGGCCAGCAAATCAGCTATTTATATTGGAGAAATGCAAGTAAAACCTGGAAGGCTCGGTTGGTTAGAGCATGGTGCGGAGAATGCCAAGGTTGCAGGTTCAATCCCTGTATGGGACTGCTGCATTTTCCTGCATTGCAGGGGTTGGACTAGATGATCCTCAGGGTCCCTTCCAAATCTACAATTCTATGAAAACACAAGTCTGTTTTCTGCTAGGCTTTCTGCTCCTTTCAACAACAATGAACACAAGGCATCCACTCCCTTGGCTCCTCTTAAGGTTTATGTGTTGTGAATCTCTCTGCTATAAAGGCAATGAGAATAAAATCTACAGCTGGGAATCCAAAAAGCTGTAGTATTGCTCTTTGCCACCCAGTGTTTTGTGAAAAGCAGGCCCCTGACTCCATACAACATTGCAATCCTTTTTTAAACTGATGGGGGGTATCAAAAGCAGACTGAAGAACAGATCCCCATGCCATACCACAAAGTCAAAAATCCACTGGATCCAAACCCGGTGTGGACCTATAAAAATCCTATATTAAATAAAAATAAATAAAGAGCACTCCAACCACCCAGTCATCTGTTGACATTGCAGCAATGAAGTCTTCACATTGCAAAATACATTAGAAAAGCCATTTGTGAAAAAAGAAGATCTACAAAGAGGACATGTAACAGCTCCGGTCATTAAAAGGAGTTCCATGTCCAGTAAAAACACATGACTTCTACAAGGAGATATATGTCAGGACATCTACAATGTGAAGGCAATCTAGTTTCAAGGGCCAAAAGATACAGTACTATCAATCATATGTTCATCACTCGTTTCCATGTTACATTTGGCCAAATAGATTCCGCCAGAAATTAGATTCATATTATGCATTTATATTATGCATATTATGCAACTTCGTAACATCAGCACAAGTGTAATTTGAAAGGTGACAACGTGAGTACCCAATATGTTGCCAATAATAATAATACCAATTACTGTATAAGCACAAAATCTATTCATTCCAGAGCCTGTTAATATATCAAAGCATCTTACCTGTAAAGCCACAAGCTTCAGCCAGCAAGAACGTACTCCAAGACATCAGAAAAAAGAGCGCAGTCTCCAGTAAGGGGAAGCAATGCAGTTTTGTGAACTTTGTTACGTGATTATTGTGTTAAGGAATCGCAAAAATTACAGCATTAGGTATTTTCTACAGCTATTAGAACTCTTCCTAAAGGGTTGAATGTGATGAGTTAATACTCATGTGATGGTACTGTAGCTCCAAATGTAGACCACAGGTTCTCCTTGACCTGGCCAAGTTATAAATGCTTAGAGCTGGGTATTCACCTAAGCCAGGCGTAAGGAACCTTTGGCTCTCTCCAAATGTTGCTAAACTACAACTCTTATCTGGCCTCTGGCTGTGCTTGCTGGGGCTCCTACAAGTTGTAGTTGAGCAACATATGGAAGGCCAATGGTTCCCCACACCTGATCTAGGCAGCAGCCAAATTCTGAACACATCAATTTGGCTTTCTTGTCTCCCTCTAGGGCAGTGATGGCCAAACTTTGCCCTCCAACTGTTTTTGGACTACAATTCCCATCATCCCTGACCACTGGTCCTTTTAGCTAGGGATGATGGGAGTTGTAGTCCCAAAACAGCTGGAGGGCCAAGTTTGGCCATCACTGCTCTACTAGGGAGTCTCTGCTTGTCAACCTTCCTGGCTTCCGATCTCACGGCTGTCTTGCTTCACAGTTTGCCTGCTTGCCTTTTCCCCCTCATACCTATTCCAGCATTCTTAGGATGGGAGACTTCGCCTGCAGATGACTACTGTACCTCCAAACTGATCTACCTGTAAAACAAAGTTGTCTATATTTCAGTGCAGTTTTCTAGTAAAGTTTTTTTTTTTAATGGCATGACGCTCTCTATGATTCTACAGTCAGAAGACCTGAAGATTGTAGCAGATAAGAGGAAATGCTGCTTTCACCAGAGAATGAAGTCAAAAGTGAGTGGGCATCTGCAAGCAAAAAAAACAAAAACAAAAACAAAAACAAAACTGGGAGCATTCAACAGAAAAAGGATATCAGAGCTGTCACAACTCCTGTCACTACTCCCATCATGAACGAGCCGCTAAAGATTCCAAGGAAAACACCAACAGATTTAAAAAAGGCAGCTGCATCAAAAGCATGGATGTTTCCTCCCGTGGGCTGATATGCTACAATAGAACTGAAACAGAGGGGACAAGAAGCAGCAATGAGCAAAATATTTATCCCACATAATTCTTCCTCCTTTAGTTATCTTAGGAGCTGCATCTTTCCCATCTATCATCCCAACCACACGCAAATGATCTCAAGGCAAATGCAAAAACAGAAGTCTTTCCAAATCTGATTTACAAGACTATCAGGAATTGGTTCATTTTGTATTAATGGTCTTTCACATAACACATCAAAAACTCTTAATTTTTTTACTTACGAAGATAGTACAATAGCAACAGCATCGTTCAGAACGCTCTCTCCAAACAGCAGTGCATAGAGGTCAACATCAGCATGAAGTTCGTTAAAAATTGCCAGTACAGTGACTACAATTGGGAAAAGAGAAGAACAAGGCACTAAAAATTGGTCTTATTGTAAATGTGATTTTGAGCAGGAAAGAAACAGCTCTCTGCCAACTTCGTATGCAGTGAATGTTATCCAGCTATAACACAACCATGAAACCAACGGTGTTTAATACAGGTTGGCAGTTGGTGAAAGGTCTAATCAGTACTTTAAAAAAAGAGAGAGAGAGAGAGGTCCCGGTATTTTTATCTTGCTGTAGGTGCTGCGAATGTCAGCACAAAATGGCTGCTATGGGCAGCAGAAAAGGAGGTGATAGTACTCAATACTCTTGAGTAGTGACATGAGGTGAGAATATTCTCTGCTAGAAAATTCTCCAGAGAACATTCTCCACATACTGTAAATTCTGTGTTGTCCACAAAGCTGCTTTAAATGTACACATCTCATTAATCGAGAATATTCGAGAATATTCTCCAAAAGATTTTAACATCACTACTCATGAGTACAGTCACACACACAAAAGTACCGGGTCTCCTAAACATCTGTCCAAGGCCCAGTGCCTACATTCATTTTGCATGTGCTCAAGTTATCACAAGGCAACTCAGTACCTTCTCAGTTCCCCCATGGGGAACATTTAGTCAGCAAACAACTTCATGTGGAGACATCTGGCATTATCTCACTGAGTACATGGTAAACACTTACTGTTGCCACAAGGGGGTATTGCCTCTGCAATAGTGCACCTCTCCTCTACCCCAGATTTAAAATGTGCATAGCCATGTTGGCTCATTGCAGAGGGGGGACGGGACACCCCAAAAGCTACACTAAGGCCTTATTAAGGTAAAGGGACCCCTGACCATTAGGTCCAGTCGTGACCAACTCTGGGGTTGCGGCACTCATCTCGCTTTATTGGCCGAGGGAGCCGGCATACAGCATACAGGTCATGTGGCCAGCATGACTAAGCCGCTTCTGGCGAACCAGAGCAGTGCATGGAAATGCCGTTTACCTTCCCGCCGGAGTGGTATCTATTTATCTACTTGTACTTTGACATGCTTTCAAACTGCTAGGTTGGCAGGAGCTGCAACCAAGCAACAGGAGCTCACCCCGTCGCAGGGATTTGAACCGCTGACCTTCTGATCAGCAAGTCCTAGGCTCTGTGGTTTAACCCACAGCGCCACCCACATCCCAAGGCCTTATTAGGACCAACCAAAAAGCCATGAACAAACGTTTGAGTTCTCCAGAATTCTTGACAAAGTTCTGTGTTAAACCCAACGGCATGGTAGGGGGTGATGGTAATGGGGGGGGGGGAACAAGACAAGATGGCATTGCCCCCTCCCCAAAGTCTGCAATTTTGTCTTAGAATGGAATGCAGGCATTGCAGCAGGCATAATTAGATGCACAATGCACCCTAGAATATTGGCACAAATATGAGGGGGAAAGATAATGTTGCTGCTTCTTTTTTCCCCCCTCCAATCCTCTCCCGCAGCCCATAAGAAGCCTCAGAACAAGTGTCAGAGGAGGCCATGACAAGGTTATTTATAAATTGCCTCAGTTTCCACAAAGGGCCATGAATGCCACTGGCTCCTCATGCATAGGTCTCCTCATGCTTGTCTGACAGTGTGGAAAGAATCCATACAAGCAGATTCCCACATTGTTAGGGATACAGAATAGCTCCCCCTCCACCCAGGTCTATACAAACTATGGTTGGGGAGAGATAAGGAAATACTTGTATCTCTACCACTGCAGGACTGTTTTTGGCAGACAGCCACACTGCAAAACTCCTTGTGCATTTTTCATTTTTCTTAGCCATTTTACCCCATTTTTAAGGCTCCCAGACAGGAAATTTATACTGCATTTAAAAATAATAATGCCATCAACCACACTTCTAAAGATTTTTGTAATGTTTATACTTTAATCTTCCAATTCTTACCCCTTATAGAAGGGGAAAAGACATTTCTGTGACACGGGGAAAGATCAGACATAATTGCCTAACACTATTTCTTCTCATCCTATAAACAACAACAGTAAAAAGGGGGGAAAAAAGTGTCATAAAAAAACCAATGATTTTTTAAAAACTGAAGTCTATACCTGGATCAGTAGCAGATATAATGGCTCCAAAAAGGAGACAATCTGTGTAGTAAAACTTATCAGAGAGCTGCCCCACAAGCTTCATTAGTTTTACAACACCATACATAAGATTCCTGGGAGGAAAAAGAAAGAAGAATTCAGTGAAGCATTTAAACCAGATTGTTCTTGATTATATTTATTTATAAAAATGTACAATATTTTAATTTATCGTTTTTAAAAATTACCTGCCCTTCATCATGACAAATTTTAGAATAAAATATTAAAATAAGTTTAAAAATACATTGCTGTCAAGAGAATAGCATGAGTTTCTCTTTGAACTGACTTTATTACTGATGACAAACACGCAACCCAGTGTATGCGTGATTATTTGAGAGGTAAGAGATTACAGCATCTCTATGCGTCCAACATATTCTCACTGATCTTGCTGGACGAGCTAAGGCACAACAATGGGTGATAAAGAGATGCCAAAATTATATCCCACGAGACTAAATGGTATCTCAAAACTCAACTTACCCAATGATGAAACAAGAGACTGCAGTTCCTAGGAAAGCATAAACCAGAATAGACCCCAAGTTTCTGAAGAAGTGCCTCTGTAGAGGGAAAAAATGGGTTAGGAACAACCATATAGAAGCAATGCTTCTATAACTCCAAAGAATGCAACACTCTCAGCGCTCTAGTTAAGTCACATTCTATTCTGAGAACAGAAAAATTTCAACTCTACTGTGCAATCCTTCTGAAATATAGGGAACATTTCAAAAAACTAAGCTGATCTTCTGAGGAGACCCTGCTCATTGTTCCACAACAAGCAGTTTGTTACTTGGTGACAATGAATAATTGGGCTTTCTTGATAATAGCACCCACTCTATGGAACGCTCTCCTTTGAGCAATTCACGAGGCAAAGTCAGTAACGATCCTTAAACGCCTCTTAACAATTTTCTTTCCTGTACTGTTAAATTTTATTTATGAGATATAGCTGCATTTTGTTTTTATCTCATTTTTAGGAAAATTCACTGAATGTTGTGTTTTTATTGTGAGCAGCTTAGAGAGTTTTGTTATAACAAGTGGCATAATTTTGTAATAAATAAATATCGGGGAGATTGTTATTAGTCTTGTCTGAGTCATATTTTGATTCCACGTACTTTGGGACTGCCTGGTATAAATGGCTCAGGCTGGCCATCAAATCAAGGCTCAAAACCCCAGTGCCTTAGGGAATCATGCACAGAACCCCAGACAGAGGTGTGGAAGAGACAAGCAAGTAGTGAAGCTGTGCCATTCTGAACAGTGTGGATTTACAAAGGCGTTGGTTAAATGCCTTGGGCTTGAGCAAGAGCAGGAAGAAGTTTGGTGGAGAACTTCTTCGTTGCTCCATCAGACAACTCTCCAGACAGGATCCATCTAGTCCAAGCAGTGCTTTGAAAAGCTTCCTAACCAAGAGACCACTCTTAGAGGAAGCTTAATTCTTCTCCCCTAGCGTTCCAAGAAACACTTTACAGGTTCTTCTGCTCTTGCAGGGAAAGAGGGGCACCCGCAGCTCAACTTGGAAAGGGCAGCCCCTATGTGATTAGAGGTTGCTGCAACACTCCCTCAGCTAATAACCTAAGCAACACCCAGTGGGTTGATGGTTAAAGCCCACATGGAGCCATCTACTGCAGATCAGGCCTACCACTTCACCAAGTTGGACAAACACAATAGAGTAGCTGTCACCATCCCCTAGGCTAAACAGCACGTTTGGTTTTCAAGTTATGTGGGCGCATGGGAAAGAGATTTAATTGGGGTACCCAGTGAAACTCTGCCAGACTCCCATCTCTAACCACCCAATGAGCCTGGAGGGCTAGCATATTACCTCTCAGGGTCTTGGCTAAGAGGGCAGAGGTTAATAAGAGCAATATTAATCACGGCTCCCTCCAGCTCACAGGTTTATTTAACCAAGAAGTCATTAAGCGTAAGCAATGCAAAGAATCACAATCAAATAAATAAAAGGAGCAAAAAGGTTGCTTTTTCATGTGCGTGTTTCAGTGGATAATAAACAATCCATAACAAAAGGCAGCAGTTTTTGAGGACATCATCTAAGTCCCTCTAAGCCAGCCTTTCTCAACCTGTGGGTCCTCACATGTTGTTGAACTACAACTCCCATCACCCCTAGCTAGCAAGGCCAGAGCTCAGGGATGATGGGAGTTGTAGTCCAACAACATCTGGGGACCCACAGGTTGAGAACCGCTGCCTAAGCCTTCTGAGCAGAAGATGATGTAGCATGTACTCCAGGGAGTATAGTTTCTGCTAACTACAGACTGAGAATTCCTAAAAAAAAAGATTTGGTTGAGAGCAAGTGTGTGAAAGTGAGATCCATGCTATGAAACTGACTAGAGGAAATAACTTTGTTTAGAAATGGTTCCATCAGAAAGGACGTTAAGGAGACTCAATGCTGGGCTTCGGTGAAGCAGAAAGCAACATAGACATATACCTTGGACATGGGAGGCAGTTAGCCCCATTCAGCATAAGATACAATTGCTATAATTCAGGGAGCTACATTCCTAATTCTCCGTGAAACTACTCAACTGAGTGAAAGGGGATTTGAATGAAGGTCTACCTGGCTCAAATTCACCAGAGCAAATCCATAAGAATGCCTTGGTGCAACAGAACAAGAACCCTATTCCTTCAACTCCTCTCATACCCTGCTTGGCTTGTAATGTGTCGCCCACAGCCAATTTACAACATGAACTAAATGCAGCCATTAAGGCTTCAGCAACCATTAACTATAGTGAGCTCTCAAAACAATCAGCAATTTAGTGCATCTGTTGTTGTTGTTGTTGTTGTTGTTTAGTCGTACAGTACCGTAAATGCTTGAGAAGCTTGCTTACCTGAACACAGATTGTTGGCACAAAGAGACAATGGAGTGTGCCTCTGCGGGTGAAATCAAACCACTGCATTAGCAGCACAGAAGTGACCTCCCTGGGGAGCAAGCCTGAGAAGTGTGTATGGAGGTCCTGGGCTGCCCAGACAACAAGAGCCCCCTCTTGGCTTCTCTGATGTGGTCCAAAGGAAATCAGAGTGATACATCTGGCACCAGCTTAGCCGCGGGAGTTGCTGGGAGGAGGCGTACAAGGCGCCATCCATCCATCTTAGGAACTCCACTCTGGATTTGTGTAGGGTTTACTCCTTAGCATCTTGTTCTCCCAAAGGTATCCCACAAGGCAGCTGAGGTTTAGGACCAGAGTTTTCCTTCTCTTGGATGGGCTACCTTCCCAGGTTAATGAGTCCCATCTGCTCATGTTATTTCTTAAGGGGAAAACAAAGATCATAGGAGTATGTGGATTGTTAGAAGATCAGGTTGTATCCATCTGGGTTGTGTGTATAATTTACTGACCAACCCATGCCTTGATGTCATTAACAGGGGCCCTTCTCCTAGTGCCCGTACTAGCAAAGCTATGGTGTGTGGCAGCAAGGGAAAGTGTCGTTAATAGTGGCCCCTCATCTATGGAATATCATCCTCAGATAGGTCTGTCTGCTGCATTTTTTTGGTGTACAACCCTATAGGCCTATCAATTAGAGACAGGCCTTTATGCCAAAGGCTGAACAGGGAGTATTATGCAAACTACGTGACACAGAACAGGCATGTCCAACTTTCAAGAGACTGAGATTTACTCCCACTATAAAAAAACTGGTGGTGATCTGCCAAAGTTGAGCTTTTTTTTAGGGAGCCAAAGTTCTTGAGCTTTTGGGGGTGGCAAGATCTACCATGGACACACTGCGATCTACCAGTATATCATGATCTACCTCTTGGACACCCCTGGCATAGAACAAAGGCTCCCTGCAGGCAGCCTTCCTCCATGCAACCCAACAAACTTCACAAATCTCTTGGGGGGACCTATAGGAACAACCTACAGCACAGAATAAAAATCTATAGTTCAGCATTTGTGGAAGAAGAATAGATGGCCTGCAGCTGCAGGAATGGTCTTGCTTGAATGGTCCACTGGATTCAAGCCAGTAGGAGTTAGTTAACTTTGCCTCAAAATACGGCTGACTTTAACAGCTGAGTATTCTACTCTCGGGACCAAAGTCCACACCGGCAGAGCAACGTTGTTCAGAAAATGTTTCAGGCTTACCTTTTTCAAACTATAGCCAGCATGGAAAATAATGGGAGGCAGGAGGATGTTGAAAAACACTTCTGGATCAAATGTTACCTTTAAAGAAAACACAGAAGAAACAGCTGTAAGACAATGTTTCCAGGTGGCTATCCTCAAAACATCTGCAGTTTGCCTACAGATTTCCTATGCCGATCTCTCGCCATTATATTAAACCAATCATTTCCTAGATATCAGGGAACACAGGTTCATTCCAATAAGCTATAAACATGCTCAGTTTCCTGCAGAGAGGTTTTCTTTTTCTTTTTAAGTGTTCCACGGTCTAGGGTTCATTCAGACAACCATCACTCTCGTGACATTTATTTGTTTGTTTGTTTTCTAACCAGGATTATATTTAGCACATAATAAAGTGGTCATATAGGTGTTCCAGAAGAGGCAAAGATACTAGCTTGGTTGCCCTTCACAGACCTTCAAAGCAGTCTTTCCCAACCTTAGGTCCTCAGATGTTGTCAGACTACAACTCCAACCATCCCTGGTCATAATAAGACATGCTAGTTGGGGGTGTGGCAAGTTTTGAGGGACCTAAGGATGTGAAGGGCTGCTTTAAAATCAGCAGGCTGAACAAAAAAAGAAAATCTAGGTTCTAAGGAATTGAACTGAGTAAGTAACCTTGGGCAACAAGATATTTTGCTCCACATTGCACTGAGACCAGCAACCTACTTTACAGGACCAGGGTGAGGAAGAATGGGGAATGATTATTCTGGATAGTCCAGTGTCAATGGTTTGATGTTTTTCAGAACTACCAAACTATCTTGGAGGAACCAGTAAGCATAAGTTCTTAAATGCTAAGAGTAAGGGAATCCAGATGAATGGATCTCCTTACCACATCTGAACAACATTGCAAAGTACAGAACCTTACAATGAAAGCATCACATATTATCACACGTACTGAGATCTGAAAGAGACTTGCGAAAACAGGCCAGCACAAAAATAAATGCATTCATAAACAGCCAGAGTTAACAAAAAGGTAGCTCTCACTTTTCGCAACATGTCATTCTGTTCCACATTGTGTATTTTTCCAGGACTTATTTCTCCTTTTAAGGTGTATTCAAAGAATTTCCCGCTGATATTGACCAACAAAGTTGTGTAAGCCCGGTCCTCCTGGGAACAGCTTAACGGTTTATCTCGACCACTGGTGGGAGGTATGCCATATCTCAAGATCACTCCAACAATGAGCCCTGAAAGAGAAGATGTTACGTCTTGAGTTTTATATCCTATCAGGCATATACAGATGTCAACAGGTTGTTGTTGATTTTAGAACTGACTATGTTTTTTAAAGATGGACACATGACTGATTATGTAGCTAATGCAAAGGTACAATGTGTGCTTGGCACACTGTAAGAACACTTAGCTTTAATATTAAACATGCGCAAAGAAAAAGAAGCAGGCAATTGAGTATGAGTACATTGTTCTTCTAAAGGGATTTTTATATTGCATCAGACCTGTGGCCCAACTAGCAAAGTATTCTCTGTACCAATGCTTTGGGGGGGGGTGTTAAAAAATGAGGTGCGATAACTCATATCTGCTGCGGGTGGTGAGTACTATGACAACAAAAGCACTGAGAACACCTCAGGCTTATAGGACCTTCTTTGGTTTTTACTAGAACCACTGAAATCCATCAAATGGGAGTTGGATGCAAAGTGGCAGCTTAGAAGTCAGAACCAGCATGACCTGATTCTAGAAGTACAAATTTATTACAGATCAGAGATTATAATGCTTTCATCTAGCAGGGAGTGAGAGCAGAACCTTCTTGTTGTCGAACAAACAGGAGTGAGAAGAAACTCCTGTCAAACCACAGCAAGTCAGCTAGCAATCTATCAGTATAGCCCAAACCCACCTCTGCCCACCTAACATTTAGAAGAATTGTAGAGTTGGAAGGGACCATGAGGGCAGTCTAGTCCAACCCCCTGCAATGCAGGAATCTCTTGCCCAACATGGAACTCGAACTCACAACTCTCGAGATTAAGAGTCTCATCCTCTACTGACTGATTTAAATAGCTGTTTGGAAAGGTACACTGACACACATTCACAAAGCTAGCTAGCTGTCTGTCTGTCTCTCTCTCTCTCTCTCTCTCTCTCTCTCTCTCCCTCCCTCTCTCTCACACACACACACAATTGTCTCCTGAGGTGAGGTCTCTCATCCAGGGTCACACCAGGACCATACCTGCTTAATTTCAGATACTGTGTGCTGCATGCTTGGATGCTCCCAGATTATTTATGGCATCAAAACAATGAAATATAATAAAATGAAGCTAGTCATCAAGTAAGATTGTCCACCCCACAAAAAAGGGTACACAATGCAACAAAAACAAGTCTGAATATAAGTATGGGCCTCTTATTTATTTCACTAAAAGATACCTTAAGAAAAACGAGCCATCTGCTGAAGGTATCACAGGTGCAAAGAGAGGAAGATAGGAAGATAGAAATAGCAAAGGAGGAACATAGCACATTAAAAAAAATCAGATCATCAAGAAGAAGTAATAAGTCACAGCAACTCTGAAACATGATCACCAGCTCTCTTATTGTGTGTTACTGAATAAACACCCAAAAACATAGAATAATCTGACTTATGGAAGTGTGACTCACTGGCCACAGTCTATACACCACCACAAGCTATTAAAAACACATTTTGAGAAGTAGGGTTGTTTGATTTTCCTAAGCTTCTCTTACTCTTCCACCTACTCCAATAGCCATTGACCCAGCATGCCACCAGTCCAGCCTCAATCTTACTTCAGTTCAGTTGTAAAGAACTACTGCAAACAGAGCAGAATTCAGTGCTAACCAAGAGTTGGGTGTGTTCTGCCTACTTGGGCTAATGGATTTGTCCTTTGATAAGGTATCTCCAACAACAAAGGAAAAGTTTTCAGTGAATGTTTCAAGGTTAAAGCAGAAGGCGCCTACTGAACTTCTACTGGCAGAATATTCCTCAGGACTGGGCTGAAGACACCAAAAGCTCGGGTTTTTTGCTGCTGTCAGACAAGTCTTGCCAACTCGGGGTAGAGGAAACTAAAATACAAATGAATGCGTAGTCTGGTGTGTTTGTACTTGCTACACAATACAGTTACACACAAATAGAAACGTCACAAGTACGGTACATCCTTGCCCATTTCTTAAACTTTGACTATTTTCAAAATGCCTACAATGAATTTTGTTATTCTGAGCATGACATACCTGCTCTGATCAGACAGTAAACAACTTCACTGTATTTGCATGCTCATGTTGAGTCTTGAGATGGTGAGTCCTTCTCGCCTCAGAAAATTTAGCATCTAGAACGTGTTACATGACACATTACAAATAACCAAGTGAAAAAGCTACCAACATGAGTTTGACCAAACTGCGGGAGGCAGTGGAAGACAGGAATGCCTGGAGTGCTCTGATCCATGGGGTCACGAAGAGTCGGACATGACTAAACAACAAGAAGACGCCTAACAAGATACACACACACACACATACGATTCAAAGGCTTGCTGCAAAGGGCATGCATCTTCCCTGCAACTTAAATATTAATTCTGAATACATAGCAAAAACCAAAATGCCACACGCAAAAATAAAATAAGATCCAATGCACATTGCGGCTAAATTAAGGATTGCTGAAGGCAAGTGTTGTGCAATCTTGCTCCACTTTCTAGCTAAACTGCTAACACAAATTAACAGCAAGCATAAATCCAGGAAAGCTCTGCCTCTAAAAATAATCAAGCACACAGCCTAATAATTAGGTAATAGCTTATACAGACACTAAGCTGGAACACAAGTTATACTTTCAAAGGGGAGACTGAGCCACAGATGCACGATTTCAAGTTTGGGGATGGCTTGTGGCTCCAGAAACATCGCTAGTATGTTGAAATCAAGCATCTCAGCAGTGTGAGAAATGCTGTTCTAGTCCTTACTATGACCAAGATTAATTATGCTTGAAGCACAGGTGTTGAGACAAAAAACAGATGTCACATGGAAATGCAACAATGTGTTTTGCTTCTAAACCCATCCCACAATGCAGGGGCTGGTGCCTATTTTAAAAATATTTGTGGTTGGCCGTGCCAGAATCCTTGGCCATGTCAGCCAGCTGCAAAGATAATTCAGTGAGAGGAAATTTTGTTTCTTCCTCCTTTATACAACACAGCCGGTTTGTTCAAGTTCATGACTCACCTGTTTAGCAGGCCTTCGCTGTACCCACACACATTTTCAAATGGGGAGAGGAGAAGAAAGGAGAGACAAGGACAACTGGATAGTGAAACATGCAAGTGATTAATCAAACTGTCTTATATCCCCTGTTTGCAAAATCTTTTAAGTACACGGGTGAGAATGAACAAAGGACTCTTGTTCCATTCAAAAAGAAGCAAAGGATTGTGACTGACAGAGCATCTACACAACAAATCATGGCTTTCTCCAAAGTTACCTACCTAAGAAGCTGCCTTATACTGTGTCAGCCCTACTGGACCATTCAGTTCAGTATTGTCTCTATTGACCAGCTATGGCTCAGCAGGGTTTTGGATAAGGGTCTCTCCCACTCCTACCTTGAACCAACCTGGGTTGAGCAGATGCTACACCACTGGTCTATGTGAAATGCATGCATTACCAAGAACTGTCAAGCTCTCAAGCCATCACACAGGACTAAAAATTCCTTGGGTAAAAGAAGCTGTTGTAATCATCAGTGTAGGTTTGTGGGGCAAACAGTGTCTTGTGGTATCACACTTCTCTTCCACTAGTATGGAAGAGAAAAGGACTTTAGCAATAGGCAAAAGTCCTGTTATTATATAAAAACAGCAGGTTCCCCATAACCACCTGTAGATTCCCAATGACTATCTCAACGTCTTCTTGAGGTGTTCAGCACAGTAAGCTGATGTTCACTGGTAAGCATCCGCAAAGCTGTTACCTATTTCTCAACTTCAATAAAATACTTAGATAGGACTTCGGTTCTCTCCTGATGACAGTAGACTACAACTTCCATCATCTCTGACCATTGGCTATGATGACTAGGGTACTGAGAGTTCAACAACATCCAAAGGGCAACACATTTGGCTACCACTGAAGCACGGAATCATTAGTACTACACCATTGGCAGTATTCACATGCCTGTGAGTGGGCAGAAGCTCAATTCACATGACACACGAATGGGTATGTTTACTGGTGTTGGTGCCTGTGCCAGTCCACAAATCTTTGAATTGATCAGAGGTCTTCCATGGAGCTCGGGGAAATTTACATAGCTCCCTGTCCACATATCTAATTACAAGTCCCTTGTTATGTACGTGAGGTGGTGACTGACCAAAGCTCAACCAGAAAGTTTCAAAGCTGAGCAGAGATTTGAACCCATGTCTCCCTGGTCCAAGCCATCCACTACAATAGCCTTGTGCCATTTCTCCTTTGCAACATGTAGTCATTTTTCAACCTATCATTGTAGAAAAAAGAGAGAAAAAGATGAATGTGAAGCAAGGAAAAAAAGCTTGAGGAAATAGAAGCAATGTCTTTTAATAGGGAGTTAAAACACAATTGGAACATCACAAGACTTAGTGGCGGCAATGGTGGGAGAAAAGAAGACATTCCACTTTCCTGGCCTTCAGATTTTGCAGAGTTGCAGTGACTCAAGGAAAGCTGTTTGCTAGAGATAAGGATTCTGCTTTATCTCCAAGCTTTAAACTTTGGCACATGAAAAGGCTCTAGATCCTTTTGACTGAAACAGCAGGCTCCCCCACAGACCGCCACCCTCCTAAGTAAAGTGAGCAAAGAGTGAGTAATTGGAACAGAATGGATGAGGACAGCAAGAAGGAAGGACCCTGCTCTCTCCATCACATGTTCAACATTCAATGCCAACAAGGCTATACTGATGTGTGAATCCAGGGTCTATTTTGGTGTATGACTCAGGCAATCATGCCATTGCTATGGCACAAACAGATCAGCACCACAATCCCCTGAAGTGCTGCCAACTACTTCAAGCTGCGTACATGCAGCAGCTTAAAGTGGATTCAGTGCATCTCATGTGGTCCACAAGACGTTGTCCTCATCCAAGTGGCAGCCTGCCCCCCCCCCCACAATCCCCAGCCATTTAATTCAGATTTTCCAACTAATAATAATAATCCACCATAAAACCACATGCTACCCAGCTAAAAATGTACTTTAAGCTTCATGATTGTGTAGGGCTTCCTCTGGTCCTCATCCAACCAATTAAAAACTTCTAACTTAAACTTCATTTATTTCAAATAACCGCCTCTTGAAACAGGAGCTTTTAAAATAGGAGAACTTGCTTAAGTAGTCTAATATTAGCAGTTCCACTTCGGAAAGTCCCTTTCCTCATGTGTACAAGCAATGAGGGGGAGGGATCCTTTAAAAAAAGAACCAGCTTTCCCATAGTGCCTCAGAAAATTGTTTCTAGAATTTGGATAATTGAGATGGCATGTGTGGGGGACGCTGCACAAAATTAAAACAAAAAACTCCATCTTCCTAGATGTCTCTCTGATTCATATTTTATGAAGTAAGACATTGTTTACTATAATACCACCAGTACCAGTGCCACATTTTGAGTCTGGAAGCCAACGGATCATAATATGTCAACATGAGGTATGAATTCATGTCAGATTTGGTCTGCTACAGCAGAAGAAGCTCATTTCCGTTCCCTTGACAAAATATCTAAAAGAGCATCAGGCATCATTGCTGAGCAGAACAGAATTTATATTTTCCTTGATTTCTGCCTGCCAGTATATCTCTCAATCACACAAAAGATATAACAGTATGGAAACTTTTGTCCAGATGTCCTAAACTAGCTTACCCAATAGGAAATATGCAAGGGATCATTGACCTGTATTTAATAGGCTCTACCAAATTGCATCTATATGTATGCAGACATAACATAACCTAAATCTGTCACCACCATTGCATAAATGAAGCTTGTTCTCTCCCCCAAGAGAGTGTGTCAGTCACTTACAAGGCACTTCCATCGTTATAATCATAGTTAAAATAATGCTATTTTAACAGTAGGTGCTCTGTGGATGTAGCTGAAAATAGTAAGCAATCTTAACTCAAACCAAAACCTGTTATATGAAATTAGTCTAGTTACATTACTGGACTGGGCCAGGGTCCTATTATAATAGCAATTTGCTTTACTGGTTTCTAATGTGGCATCTGTTTTTTATGGTGCTGCTTCATTGTTTTTCTGTTGTATGATTGAATACTGCATAGAGATTTTAAAATATTAAGCGGCTCAGACAAGCTTCAAATAAATAAAACAAATAGCAACAGATGCACGTTTGTTAAGACTCTGCTCCAAAAAATTATCCCTATACAGGCTGAAATAATAATGAAAGCACAATACCAAGGAGGTAGCCATACATAGATCCCCGGGGAGCGTGTTGCATGAGTGACAGGCCATCACAGAGACAGCTCTGTCCCTTGTAGCTGCCAATCTGACAGAACTCATCGGTGGAACTGAGAACAGGGCCTGAGATGCCAATGTTACAGCTGAGGCAGTGCTTCAGACTAACAGCTCCTTAAAATGGTCCAGGACCCATATAACTGATGTAGAATAGCTATAATATTGTTGTAATGCCTAGCTCCTAACAAATGTTCTAGCTGCCACATTGTGTTCCAATTAAAGTGTCCAAATAGTCTTCAAGGGCAGGCCTGTACAGGGTGCACTTCAGTAATCTAGTCAGGATGTTACCAAAGCATGCACCACTGAAGCAAGATAACACCACAGTTGCACTTTTGGCCACTGACATTATCTGCAGCTCCACAGATGGCACCAAGTTCAGGAGCACTCCCTCAAAACGGCATGCTTAGTACAACCCCACCCAGGACCAGAATCTAATTCCCCTTTAAGGCCATTTAAGTATGGTGGTCACCCCACCGTAACTGGTGGCAGTGAATTCTGCAAGTTCTCACTGAATGAAAGAGCACTTTTGCCCTTGCCGGTTAAGGCCATACAATGGCTTAAGATTCTGATCTTGGCAGAGAGGAAAGACAAAGGGAAGTCGCTCTAGCCACTCTTTTGCACATTGCTTGCAAACTGTTAGTCACCAGGCTGACAAAAACAAAGAAGTCTTCAGATGTACCCAAGATACCCGAACCTCTTGATGCTTTTTTTGAGAGATGACATCCATACACAGTACAGTGCTACCTCGGGTTACAAACACTTCGGGTTACAGACTCTGCTAACCCGGAAGTAGAACCTCAGCTTAAAAACTTTACCTCAGAATGGTAACAGAAATTGCACGCCGGTGGCACGGCGGCAGCGGGAGGCCCCATTAGCTGAAGTGGTACCTCAGGTTAAGAACGGTTTCAGGTTAAGAACGGACCTCCAGAACGAATTAAGTTCATAACCAGAGGTACCACTGTATTTAAAAAATAGATAGCTTCATAAAGGCCGGTTACCATCTTACTGTCACTGTACACGGAGATGTTTTCAGTATTTTCAAGCCTTTTCCTGTGCCAGTCTCCAAAATGGGGGAAATGCTGTTGTTCTAGTAACGCTAAGAGACAGAAATAGCAACTCTGTACACACAACTGTTACTATATGCTTCCATCTGGCTAACACAGACTGAAAAAGGAGGAATAATAACTAGTATTTCTTTCTTAACTGCTTATGAAAATAGAAACAAATAAAAAAGTTTGTTTTCTCCAATACACATCGTAGCTTCAATCTGTACCACATATTAGGATTCATAACTGTTTCATAACATATTCTGCTTTGTGCAGACCTTACTTATGTTGCATTTCACACAGTTCCTAGGAAACCAGCCAAAATCTATTTGTAGCTTTACATGTGTCATCTAAATGGCAAAAATCAGTGGAAATGGGGGTGGGGGTGGAGATATAATACCATGCACACCCTAACACTGAATTGGCTTTCCCCTCCTTGCAAATTAAAAAAACAACAACTCCAAAATGCACCAAAATTATTCCTTATTGTATCAAATGGATTCCAAGATCATCATCAACACTTTATGCCTGTACGCACACTCCAAGATATTGCCAATGAAAATGCCCAACAAGACAATTTGTCCTTTCATTAGCGGCAGAGTCCATCATTCCTACTTGCACTTCATCCTTCACAGATGCTCTTCACATCAATGGAAGCTTTCTTTCCCTAGATGGCCAAATGGAACCAATGAAAAGCAGCCATTCAGAGCAGCACTCTAGAGATGTTTCCTGTACTAGCACTCTTAAAATAGCCAGGCTAGGCTGGGGTGGGAATGTAAACGCCATAATTTCACTGGTAGTAAGACGCCAGTTACTTCTGCATTTAAGTGGTCTCTTCTTCCTGCCTTTACCCCCCCCCAACCATTCGTCAAAGGTTTCTGGCAGATGATTGTTGGAATCCAATAGCTGCCAAAGTTTTGGTCAATCTGTCACAAACCAATTCCAAAAGAAGGACAGGGCTGCTTGGTGACATGCTGCAGTCAGTGTTAGAAACTGAGATATTTAAGCTAGGCATCAAATGGCGAGTTACAGTCGCCAAAATGGAATGCCTATGCCTAGTTGCCATTTGTGGGCAGACGGCTCGAAACTCGTATTTTTCAATTTGTCTTTTTGGTTCCTGAAATTCATTCTGATTGTGCAGATAAACACAACAGATAGAATTCTACAGGATGTGTTGCTAGTGTGTGAAAACAGTCAGGATCCAAGGATCTCCAGGCATGCACCTCCAGACGGTGGAGACGTTACGTGTCATCCTGGCACCTGGCCATCTTCACTTGGTCGCAAGTGGCTGACAGCCAGGTGCAAAATACGCCTGGCGAAATTCGAACACTGGCTACGGAGTATATTTCAGTACTCTGGGAGTCTAGCAACGTCTAGAAAAGCCACAAACTTCCCATCCTGGGCCAAGCTTAAATGTCCTCTTGTCGATTTCCAGTTATGCCAGTCTCTAGGTCGGATCTCTGACTTTGCGTATGCCAACACCATACTCCATGTCCAAGCTGCTGCTGAAACTCCCCCAGGGCTTGAATGCTGATGACACATTTCTCAAGAAAAAGAAGTTGCACAAGTCCATACTCCAGCTAAATGGAGACATGGGCTAGATGATTTGGCAACCGGTGAAGAATTCCCCATCGTGCACCTGCCTCAAACATGCAAAGCAGCAGTAGCAGGGTGTGGGTGGGAGAATCTGCAGCATTGTAGAGGCAGAGAGCTCTTAAGCTTCCTGCCATCCACCTATTTTCCCTTGCCGACTCCTCCCATCGAACCACTTCCCCCCAAATCTGATTGCAGGACTGGATTTTCTAGACAAATAAGGAAACATATCCTGGAAAGAAAGGTAATGTTGCAGAGGAAAGCCAGGTGGTAGAAGAATGGTTAACCACTCTTTCTTCCACCTTTCCTCTCTCTGTGTCTCTCTCTCTCACACACAGGTGCCTACCTGTCCCTATTATGCAAGTTAGAAGACTGGGAATCCTGCCTTTTGCACTGAGTGTCTAATTCTATTCCATGTCCTTAGATCAGGATACTGTATTACATTCAGACTATATACACATTACAAACATATGCAAAGCAAAGTCATTGCCAGCAGAGACATATACTGCTAGCAGCTTGATGTTCCAGCAACATTTCAGAATAGCTACTTACCTTTCCCAACCCCCAAAAAAATTCTTTCCCCCAAAAAAGATCCAGGAAAAGTGACAGCCCGGCCTAACCTTCAGCTGTCAAGTGATTGGCCAGTCCAAGCCCAGATGCACTCTGCTGGCGACATCATATCCCTCCGGATAATTGACAGAAAAGCCTGTTCACGGACACAAGACGACGTCTTTGTTGCTGTTCAATATGGCATGTTTTCCTTTAAAATATTCTTATTTTATAAGACCCAAGTATAAAATAAGAATATTGAGGCAGGCGAAAAAAATACAATATTGGCGAAAAGATTCACACTTACCTAACCCTTATATGAAGCGTGCAAGCTTCTGTGCATTGGTCTATTGTGGGTGTGATATCGCCAGCAAAGTGCATACTGAGGACCTGCAGTGAAAAGAGAAATGGAAGCAAATCAGTTCAAGTAAGTGTTGTGCCGATAGGCCTGTCAGAACAAACCATGGGAAGCTGGCAGGCAGGCAGCTATATTGACTCAACAGGCATACACATGTGCTAAATCATCCTTGGAAATCATGCCAAGCAGCACAGCTTTGCAGGGAACCACTGTTTTTAGAAAACCTATATGCTACCTTTCAAGACAAAATTCAAGACACAATTCAGTGGAGCAATACCGGCAAGATATATAAACCTAAAACTGCACAACATTAAAAATAGCAGTAGTTAAACCTAATAAATACCGTAATAATGATGTGGTGTTCTGTAGTTTATATACCACCGTTCATCACAAGATCTTAGGGGGGTTCACAGGGGAAAAGTACAAGGTAAAAGCACAAATAAATAGGGGAAGAAAATCAACAAAACAATAAACCCCCTCCCACAAACACATTTAAAAGGCTGTGGAATATTAATCAGCCAAAGGCAGTTTGAATTTCCCCCCCAGAAGCTTACAGAATATGTTCAAGTAGGGGCTACACAAAATTATTATTATTATTATTATTATTGGCAGCCCTGAAATTTTTAAAGGTTGGTGTTTTACTGCGCTTTTAATACTTTGTTGAGAGCCGCCCAGGGTGGCATGTAAATATCATCATCATGTCCTCCTCACTAGGAGAGAATTCCACAAGTATGAAACCACTATGGAAAAGGCTTATTCTCTACCAATGCCAGACTCATAAGCAGGATCTTCCAAGGCCAATCCCGCATGCTGTATAGCATTGTTCAGGGTCCACATGCTAAACAAAATCTGCAGAAAAAGGGAATAATCTAAAGCTCCCACACACACACCAGGCGCACTCCATTCATACACAGGTATAGCTTTACATGCTGTGACAGACAACCCACTTGAAAGGGGCTCAAAAAACAGAATAACTGTCAGGCTTCGGGGAACTGGATCCCTCCTGCAGTGGCAGTAAATAAGCAGATCAAACGAAAGGAGCGTTCTTACCAGATAATTTCTTTAATAATCACAGCAAGAGACAAAGGAATGCCTATCTCTCTAGAAATGGCGTTGCTCCCAGTAAAGGTCCATCCCCCTCTGCCCTCATTAATCTACGTCATAGGTAGGCAAACTAAGGCCCGGGGGCTGGATCAGGCCCAATTGCCTTCTAAATCCGGCCCGCGGACAATCCAGGAATCAGCGTGTTTTTACATGAGTAGAATGTGTTCTTTTATTTAAAATGCATCTCTGGGTTATTTGTGGGGCATAGGAATTTGTTCATTATTATTTTTTCAAAATATAGTCCGGCCCTCCACAAGGTCTGAGGGACAGTGGACCAGCCCCCTGCTGAAAAAGTTTGCTGACCCCTGATCTATGCCACTCCTATGTCAGGTAATCTGAGCTTGTCGCCGCTGCGCCTTCTGTTCTATCACTCTCAGAGCCCTTCTAGTCTTAGGCAATGGTTGGGGGGGGGCCAGGAATGCTTTCCAAGGACAGTGAATCTGCCAGCTGTCTCTCTCCTGGTGTTTCTTCTTCTAGCTGCTCCTCACCCAGTATCTCCCAGCTTTCCCCCTCTGGACTACGTCCCTCTGCAAACCACTGTTCTAATTCAATACTGTCCTCCTGCCCTTGTGAAAGTTCAGATAAAGGGGGGGCACGCGGTTCCCACCATTCCTCCTCAGTCCAGTCCCTGACAATAACACAGGCCCTACAAGCAACAGCCTATAACCTTTGTTTGGTACTGTTTTGTGATCATATTGTACACATATTCCCCACTTCCTCGAGGGGCATGGCCACAGAAAGGGTGCGTCAATGTTTCTGCAAACGTGTGCCATATATATATGAACTTTAAGACTTCTACTACAAGTAACTTCAAGTGTTGAAACCAGTGCCGATCATTTGGTGTCTGACTGGTGTTTGCTCAGTGGCTCAAGAGAACCCGATGGTTGATTTTCTATCTGACCAAAATAACACAAGTTGTTGCTTACTGAGAGGCTGTAAATAGCTTTTTTTTATGAAAAAGGAGCAAATAATTATCCAAGCAGAGATTCATGCAACCACCAAAGCGAAAAGTACAGAACATCACTCAATGTTTCCTCCAGCCGACAACGACACCAACAAACCACAATCAGTAGCTTCCCCACAGATACACACTACAGCAGTCTCACTTAGTTATCTGGTTTCTTCATGCTTCTGCTTTTTAAACTTTACAGTCAGGATGACTAGTGGATGTTAGCGATATTGGGGATCAAAATGCAGCGTAAGGAATCAAGACAGTTTTTGCTGTCAGGAGTCAGCTAAAAACACTGTGAGGTTTTTACACTGCTTTGAGAGGGGTGTTCCGTTTCGCTTTTACAATCAAGCGTTGTATAAATTTTATGAAATCCCAAATAAATAAGCTAGGAAGTTTCCTAGGCAAAAAGGTTTGGACAAAACTGACCCAGCTATTGGAATAGTCTTCCCTTGTCCCTCAAACGTAGGCATTTCATCAGCTTCTCAGGATCCAGTTACCCATAAAAGTTTTAAATGCCCATGCACCAGCATCAAATATCTAGTGACAAGAGACAAACAAGAACGGGAAGATATTCAGACCAATCGTTTTTGTCTTCCATTTATTTTAAACCACAAGAAGCCAACTTCTAATATCCATTCTACCCTCCTGACAATCATTCAGGAACCATATTTTGTCACGTCAACTGATCAGCTTAAAAGCGGTTTGACTTCATAATAGAGTTGGAACCACAGTAGAGAATTCAAGGAGAAATGTGTTCTAGAACAAAATGCCTTTTTAAAAAATAAATAAATAAATGATATTTATCTAACTATATTTATTTTTTTCAAACTTGTAATATTTATCCTGTCTTCCTTAAGAGCAACACTATAAGGAATTTCTGCCACACCTTGACAAAATTTTGTGGTGATGCTGGGGACCAGACTTACCCCCAACAGATCATTTTTGCCTTAAGCCACCCTAATTCATACAGGTAACATTAAAATAATAATAAATGCAGCTTCTGATAGAGGGTAAAGGAGTGCAACATTAAGGCATGCCCTCACAAGAAACCAAAACTGCTTTTTCATTGCGATCATTTCCTCATGAGGAACTAAAGCTCTTGGAAACTGGTGCCACATATCTAATAGAGTTCTCAGAACTGGCACAGAACTTTAGTTCCTCGTTCTAGGCAATGCTAATTTTGTAGTTATCTCAATTACAAAAGCGCAGGAAAGGATTTTAACACTGCAACTGTGTTAACAAAAATCAAACTGCCAAGCAAAATAGTTTAAGAACTGAGGACTATTTAAGGTTGACATGGCAATGCTGTTGAAGATGAAAACTTCGAATTATTTTGTAGGATTGCACTGCAAAACAGATTTACTAAAAAAAAAAGGCATACTGTGTTCAACGGGGCCCACTGGACCAACATCTTCCTCAAGCTGTCCACTACAACCCCAAGGTTGTGCTCCAACAGTTCAGACCCTCATGAGTGTATATGTGAAATATGTAAGATTTTTTTTTGCCCCAATGTGCAATCTGTTTACCACAGTGACCAACCAGAGGCCTACGGGAAGTCGACAAGCGGGGACCTCAACTGCAACAGTTCCCTTCCACTACTGATCCTCAGGAACCAAGGGTGGGGTTTTATTGATGCTGCATCATAAAAAGGCTCAAAGGAACCCAAGCAAGGGGGCTGGCAGGGTTACACTGGTCATTTTGCATGGGGCACAGAATTCAGCACCATGATCAACTCAGAATACATATTTTAAAAAAGAATAGAAACAAGATGTCTTATAGGCCAGCTCCGTGTGCATTCCAGCATCTCAAGAATCTCAGGGTTCATTTTAAAAAAGAATGAAGAAATGTAAATTGAATTCTAGCTTTTATAAGCTGTATAGATAGGCTTGAAATTCAAGCATGTGAGCAGTGCTTAAGGCTTCCTCCCAGGTAAGTCAGGTTAGAGACGGAAGCCTTACTGTGTTTATTTTTATTTGTTATTACACTTTATGTCAGGGGTCGGCAAGGTTTTTGTCACTTGGGCTGGTTCATGGTCCCGCAGACGGCGCAGTGGGCCAAAGTGTGTGCGCACACATGTGCAAACACTATTTTTGGCATGGAGGAGGCTTGTGCAGCTTCCCATTGGCTGCAGGAGCTTCCTGCAGCCAATGGGAAGCTGGACAGAGTCGCGGAAGGCGGTCCCCGCTCTGCTCCGCACCAGTTTAGCGTGGCGCACGGGAGCCGACTGAGCGGGTGTCGGGGGTCCATGGGCCGGTTAAACAACCCCATGGGCCGCTTGTGGCCCACGGGCCTTAGGCTGCTGACCCCTGCGTTATGTTAATGTTGTTTTTACAGCATACTGTAAAGCCACTTTGAAGCACTTCTGTGGAAAACAACAACAAATACATAAAATATAATAAATAAAATAACTGATATTCAGAGGGGTGCAGCCTCTGACCCTGGAGGTAGTACACAGCTGTCATGACTGGTAGCCATTGATAGCTTTCACCTCCTTGAGTCTAAGCCCCTTTTAAAATTGGCCAGGTTGGTGGTAATCATCACTGTGTCTTGAGCTAACAGATTCCATAGTTTACCTACCAGCTGTGTGAAAAAGTACTTCTTTTCATCCATCCTTATTTTCCCACCATTCAGGTTCGTTGCGTTTTAAATAATAAACTCTGGACTCACATGGAAGTAAAAGCAAAATGACCACATGAGACAAGTTACTCTTGTCCCATTTCATAAACACCCCCCTTCCCAAACGTGTGTTTCCTTTACCTACAGTGATGAATACTCTTTCATGCGTAAGTTACACCTGCAATGGGAAATGAGCATGAAACAGCTTTAACAGCAGTTACTAAATTTGATTACCAAAAGAAATAGAAAAAAAAACCTGAGTGTTTAATTAATTTACTTTAAAAATGTTTTCAAGTAAGTCCGGAAATCCCCCTTTCTCCTCTCACACAGAGATTGGGCAATTTACACATGACACAGAAAGAACTAACAATATTCCCAAACTGGCTTGACATATTCTAGGTTCCACACTGAAGGCTAGATTTTCTAGCGCAGTGCTGAAATAATAGGGCCAATGGGTTGTCTTCAGTATTGCTTTTCTGTGCTTTTTGGAAGTAGAGTTAAGTCCCTGAAATGCAAATAAAGAGCGGCTGAGACTGCTTACAACTAAACACCAGCAATAAATGTTATATGGCTGTAAAGAAGACTGACTTAGTGCTAAAGTTTTCCTGTCTAAATCATAACAATGGTTTAGCCATTGCTTAAGTGCTACAAACAACATTACTGCCAAAGTTTTACCAAAAATAAATAGTCAAGTATTTACTATCTTGTTTTATACAAGAGTGGAGCAATATGAAAGATTGGATAAATACTATACAATCCTAGTTAACAACGAAATCCTATATGTGTGTACTCAGAAATAAGTCCCACTCAATTCAATGGGCTTACTCTCAAGTAAGCTAATACAGGACTTCAGCCTAGATGTGCAAGTTTTTTAATACTCAAATTGGTAAGTCCTCCTCATCAGCATTCATTCTCCCTTGCTTTTTCTCTGTCTTACACTTCAGTTTTGTCCCCTACTTATAGATAGCGCCAGCTCTTTTTTCTTTCAAACCCCTCAAAGTTTTTTCTCAAAGCCCAACTTTGCCACATAAGTCTCATCTTGCAGATACCATCTTATCAGGAAGTCCATTCCATGTGATGTCAAAAATCAAGCTTTTAGCGTGTAGGCACCTACACATGCGTTACATACCGGACAGGCGCATCTCTGTTGTCTTTTTCGCATCTGTTGGAGACATCTCTCTTTCAAGAGACCTTCTAAGTGGAGATTTCTATCTTGGTCAGTATCTACACTGGACATGAAATTGCTTCTATATGCAATAGCATTTTTTTGTTTGTTTTATTTTACGTGTGCTATGGTTTCATATGAGATTTTAATGTACTGCAATGTTGCTTCCGAGATGCTTCATAGGAAAGAATTCATAAATTAAGCAAGCCTTTAGATTAATCCCTTAATTCCTATTTTTTAACTGAACAGAGCTTAAGTGTGTATAATGCCACCAGCTCACTTTCCTCTATCCTTCTGCTGTCTTCTTCACTGTCAATTCAGTTTGGAAGCAACTCAAGGAAAGGTTCTGTGTTTGCTTATGTAACTTTACAGTACTATGTGCACTCCGTGAAGCAAAACAGAGCTTTGCGTCTTTAAATTTTCTTTTTTTTAAAAAAAGCCTGCCATTTATCTCAATAAAATATACAGTTTAGCAGGCAGAAAAGCTATGTTATATTTACTGACTGACACACACAAAAAAAGATTCTTGAGATTTTAAGTACATAGAACCTACCAACATATGTTATACTTCCTATAATGGTCTGTTTTTGTATTCCATGCATTTAGCTTCAAGAACTGAGGAAAAAACCATTCTATATAAATATAAAAATCAACATAAAACCTATTATTGAGACAAATGGCCCATGGTGAGAGTCATATCATCCACATCCAGGTCAAGTACGTATGTGGATGTTTCTTATGTATACCCATAACTTATGGAAACTGATTTTGTATGGTCTGGAAAATGATGCAAATGCAAGCTGTTACGCTAAGAATGAAATCCTATACATGCTTTCCTTAGAGCAATTCCTATTAAACTCTGAGGTTTACTTCTGCGTAGACATGCACAAGATTGCAGCACACAGGAAACATTTGCATATCTTTACTGCCAAGTGTTCGGGGTGTTAAAAAAAGAAAAGACTTACAACAACAACAGCACAGCACTGCAGCAGGGAACAAATGACTAAGAAGATTGTCAGAGGTTGAGAAACCTCAGCAGAGAAAATCTCATTGCTTTTCAGCTGTTTTAACTTTTAAGGATTTGTTGAATAGTTATTGTGGAGGAAACAGTCGCTTTTTGCCCAGTGCAAACATTAATGGGCACTTCCTTACCAGAATAAACATCTGCACCATGGAATGTTGAGCAGACGTTATGCCCTTTTAGATTTCATTTTTTACCAGCAAAGAAGAACCAAATACAGTAATCAAACCCAGAGTTTGAGAATCAACACACTTCTGCCTATGATCAAAATGTGAACACTTAAGAATTGCTATGATATTGAAGATGCAAAAGAAAAATAGCACAAGGTTATATATATGTCAGTGTAGGTACACATGCAGTCCTCTGCACCAGTCATTAATCAAATCTGGTGGCTACTGAGCTGTTCACAATTCCCCAGTTCTGTGCCACATCAGATAGTAAGAACAAATGTATGGTACTTTTACTTTGATCTTCCACCACCAAAACCTTTCAAAGGGCAAGCTTTTCTCATTTAATTACAGTACTTAGCAAAATAAACAAAGAACAAGTTCTCTGTGCAGCTTACAGAAAAGTTAAGATCATAACAATGTCCAAATTAAACACAAACGTAACATCTAACAGACTAAAGCACACTAGCAGAATGAAACCCAAGAAAATACAACAGCAGGGAACAATAATAGCGCAAGAGATATAAAAATCAGATCTAAAGTCAGGGATCATGGCATCTGTACATTGCGACTTTGAACCATTTTAGAAATCTGATATAAAAGAAGCAGCAAATGGAACAGCTTCAAACCAGTATTTACTTAATTTAATCACATGACCACACACAAGGATTTAAGGTGCATTGGGTAACCTTTCCTGGTGCAGAGTTTCAGCACAATCAGGAGGGAGCCAGCAAGCATCAAGGGCCAAAGATTAAAAAAACAAAAAACACAAAGCTAGCAGGCTGCCAAGCTTCCAGCTAAAGAGCATGAATGTTTAAAGATGTGTCTAGTCTTCCTGTACAGAGTCCAAGATAACAAAAACAACAACAAAATTATGCCCAGTTTATTCCCAGTAAAAAAATAAGGGAATCCAAAAGGGTAATCCAAAAGTAGCACATGACAGAATCTTGCGGTCAAGACTACAATTGAAATGTTTACCATACAGTAATTTAACTTCTGCACCACCATGCACATTACCAGTTCAATTAGTGAGCAGCATTCAAATAAGGCCTGAAAGTTTCCTCAGGGGACATTTCAGCATAACATAATAATGTATCTCCATTAAGAAAAGCGACACGAAAACATAGTTTACATCTCTATTTTTTCCATTATGTAAAAAGCAACTGACTTTTGGCCTCTGTCCCACTCCCTATGACCCTAAACAAGCCTGCAAACCTCCATCGTAAGAGGCAAATTATGTAATGTGCATTTCAGAGAGGGCTTTTGCATATGCAAAAGGCCTCTCTGAAATGCACATTACATAATTTGCCTCTTACAATAGTGGTATATATGGTGGTGATGGTGGAGTGTATAGAGAGAGAGAAAACAGATGATGCCCAAAGCAATTTGACCTTCTGTTCCCCCATTAGCTTGGAAACGCTGAATTAGGAAACAGCAGAGGCCTGGCTATTTGCACACATTTTGAGGGATGCTCATTCTTCTTCAAGGAGGTGCAGGTTTGACTTGAGAAGAGGCTCACACATGTGCATCTGCATTTATCCAGACCCTGGGCCTTGAGAAAACGATACTAGCAAGACACCACAAAACTACCATAATGTATATCTGAAGGCAATGAAGAAAAAAACAGAGGAGGAATGGAGTCGCATCCACCAGGCAAAGAAGCGATGGGGGGAGTGTCCAAGCAACCAGAGCAAATGCCTCCTTGCTCATCTAATACCCCACCATGTACCACCCACCCTAACCTCCATAGAGCATCCTTTCGCTGTAGACACAGTCGCTGTTCCCGCCCCTTTGGAATCTAATGCAACTCTCTTCCTCTCGCCTCCACAGCCAAGGGCAGGTGGAATTAGCAAATCGCCTTGACATTCATGGCGCTTCCACAAATAAATAAGGTTTCGATGGAGGGGCGGGGGAGACAAACACAAACGCGCGCAACATACAGAAGAGTTTTGTGTCACCCTATATGGATGAGAGAAAAAGCAAGGCGAGGAACGGAAGGACACACACAAACGCACACACTCCCTCTTCTGCTTACAGGATTTGAGGCAAGTGTGCTAACAAGCCTTTGTTCACGGCAGGCGCTTGCATCAAAGGCGATCTCTATCTCTCTCGCGCACACACCCATCTCTTTCCCCATGCCTGCCCTTCTCCTCCTTCCTCCAGGACCAGAAAGCACAGAGAGAGAGAGAGAGAGAGAGAGAGAGAGCGCCACCCCCAGCCTCACCGTAGATCATGGCCAGGCCGGTCTCGTGGAGGAAGCGGACGCGGCGGTGCTTGAAGAGCCAGATGGTGAGGATGGTGAGCGTGAGCAGCAGGATGAACGTCAGGAGGCTCACGCTGTCCTGCCGGTGGCTCTCCTCGGCTTCTTTCTCCGTGGCGATCTCCTCCAGGGCGCTGCTGCTCCGCTCCCCGGAGCACGGCCCGGGGATTCGCAGCAGCAGCAGCAGCGAAAGGAGCAGGAGCGGAGGAGGGCGCGTCATGCTGCTGGTGGTGCTGAGGCCGCCGCCGCCGCCGCCTTCCCCGGTGTTTCTCTCTTCCCCCGGCCCGCAGCAGCTGCGCACCGAGCCGCCCGCAGCCTCTGCAATGCCTGGCCAGCCTCTTACGCTCGCTCAGCCTGTGGCCGCCAAGCCAGGAGCAGCAGCAGCTTCATCCCCAGTGGCGCGCGCGCCGCCGCCGACAGACTCCGCCTCTGCGCGGGTCCTCTCCGCCAGGCAGGCCCCGGCAGGCCAAGTTTGCCGGCTGCTGTAGTCCTCGCTGCGTTGCTGCTGCTCCGTCTCTCGCCGCTGCCGTCGCCGCCCCGCCTCTTTTAAGGCCTGCCACGCTCCCAGCTGCGCGGCGGCGGCGCCGGCGCCACCTCCTTGCGCTCCCGCACTGAGGCGGGATTTGCGCCGGCAGCGCAACCAGGCGGGAGAACGGCCGTACCATTGCAGGCAATATATGTATATATTTTCCGGGGGAATATCGTGTCCGAATGTTCCCCGCGTCTGGTGCCTTGGAAAGGTTGTTGCTGCTGACGGTTGTTGTTGTGTTTAATTGGGCGAGAGTTAAAGAAGCATATTCGACAATGTAAGGCGCCCCCCCCCGCCACTTCCTGAAGTGGTGCAGGCCATGCTACCGCCTCCTTCCGCAGCCAGGGTACACCACAAGCTGAGTAGAGAAAGCTCAAAGTCCCTGGAGTTGCCAGGGGGTGGGCATCCGGTTCTTGTCGATGCTGCTCTCTCAGAAATTGCAAACCTAGAAGTGAGAAGGGAGCTTAGTGGGAAGCTTGGGGTTTGGGGCTGCCGCAACGCCTGTTCCATTCTCAGTGTCCCTCCAGCAAAAAAACAAGAGAGCCTTTGTGGTGTTGTGGTGACAGTCTTGGACTAGTACCTGGGAGACCAGGGTTCAGATCTTCACACAGCCATGAAGCCCGCTGGGTGAGGATTAAATGTGGAAGTGGAGAAGAACCATGTACGCCACCTTGAGCTCCTTGGAGATGAGGTGGAATATAAACGCAACCAATAAATTAAAACTAAGTTGCTGTCCAGGGGGGTTTTTCAGCCAGAACTCGCTGGAACACGGTTCTGGCACCTCTCAGGTGGGTGCCATTGCCATTATAAGAGAACAATGGAGGCGTTCATGGTGAGTTCTGGCACCTCTTTTTCTAGAAAAATAGCAATGTGTATGCTGATACAGAAACACTAGGCATTCTTACCTGGAATGCACCCATTGAGTACTTTCCAAGTAAGCCTAGATAGGATTATGCTTCAGGAGCTGGTGTGGAGTAATGTTTGCACATAGGTAAGATTCCAGATCAAATTCCACCACAACTATTGTCTCACTTGATGCCTTAACAAAGTCAGTCAGCTTGAGCCTTTTATCTGCAATATGAGGATAATTAAACTGAGACCTGCCTTATAGGGTTGCAGTAAGGATTACTGATATAACATATGTGAACTCTAAAAATTCCTATCATAAGTTTACGGGGGAGTTTTACTATCTGATGCCGGAGTCCTCTCTTAATTCCTGGATTCAGCAAGGGTTAAAATCTAACAGGTTTTCATTGTTGAATTAGCCAGGCAAGGGTCATAGTGACCAAAGTAAGGTATAGCAAAGGAGGTTGCTCTTACCAGAGGGCAAATGGGTGGCAGTGAGAAAGACAGGCCAGTGTGAGAGAGAGCTGGGCTAGAAGCAGATTGCAGGCACAAGCCAGAAAGTGCGACCATGTTTGACTTCTGCTTGAATTTCCAAGGCTGTGACTGTGGGAGAAGCAAGACATCTTGGGGGGGGTTAATGCTGTGAGCCCCTTCATTTAAAAACCATATATCATAGATACCACAGTCTCCACTATTCCTCATTCCAAAGAAACCGAATTCTAAGCAAGCACCTGGAACCTCTGGAATTTTGCACCACTTTGAGATTATTTATTATTATTATTATTATTTCATTATTTCTACCCAACCCATCTGACTGGGGTGGCATGCAGCATTACTATATACTGTATGTTTCTTTTTTCCAGCACTATTTGGTGCAACCTCAAGCCAGCAAAGTACATTACAGAACTTCATATAAATGTGGCACCTCCCATATTTCATCTTAAGACTGTGACTTAAAGCAGACTCCATCTTTGGCTCCAATATCAGCGAAATTTTTCCACCCCTCCCTCTTGTTTTGTTTACCCTCTAGCCTAATGAAGCATTTTGGAGAATTCAAAAGCTTGCATGTTGCCACATTGGCTTAATAAAGATACTGCTGTAATGTGGGTTTTGACATTTTTCTAATAGGTCACTTTGACCACCTTTGCTTTCTAACTGAATTCTAAATATTATAGGAAATCTGAGCCAGATTATTATTTATGCTGTAACTGTTTTCACACATCCTCTCCTTTTAGTCCCTTGATATTTTGTACTGTCAACAACTGGGATAATTAATTCCTTGGAGTCCACTAGCAGCATTTCCCAAAGAGAACTGCAATGTTTACCATATATTCTGTTGGGTAAATATTAAGCAAGGTTATTCATTTGTTAAGCATGTTAATACTATACATGTTTACTCAGAACAGGGGTGAGGAACCTGTGGCCCTATCAAATGGTGTTGAAGCTCCAGCCACCATGGCCAATGGTCAGAGATGACAGGAGTTCAAGTTCATGTGGGGAACATATTCCCCTTGCCTGTCAACTAAATACAGGAGAGCTTACTTCTCACTAAGTATGCACACAAAAAAGGGGCTGTGTATCTACTGAACTCCATTTGTTTAGGCTTGCCTAAGCTTGTGCGAAATCAGGCAAAAGAGGAAGGAAACAAAATAGTGAGCAATTCCTTTTCCCAGTGGCTAGCACAATAGACTGAATTCTGCACTGCAACATGGGAACACAGGGAATCAGTCCCATAAGCTCTTCGTTTACAAATTGATCTTACTATTACATGTTTCCACATCCCTGAATGATGATTCCAGAAGAACAACTATTATACACATCATACAATTACTGCCTACAAGCATCTGGTATTCAGAGGCAAACCACCTCTGGTACTGGTGGTAGTACACAGCCTTCAGGACTAGTAGCCAGTGATAACTTTATCCTCCATGAATTTGTTTAATCCCCTTTTAAAGCCATCCCAAGTTGGTGGCATCACTACATCCTGTGGTCACAAATTCTTTTGTTTTAAGTACACTGTGAAGAAGTAGATTATTTTGTCTGTACTGAAGCTTCTAGCTTTCAGCTAAAGCAACCACTGCTTCTTTATTCCTTATTAATATATATTTTAAGGTTCATAGGCCTACTTCTGAGGAAGCAGCATCGGATTCCATTGTAAGTTCTATTATGTGAATGCTGCAGTCCTTTCTTCACTTGCTTGGGAGAATGTCCCAAGGTGTTTACTTTTGAATAGAGGTGTATAGGATTGCACTCTAATCTGTCTCCCATTTAATTTGAAATAAAACCTAGTGAGATCGAGGGAAGCAATGGGGCGTAGTTCCCTTGGCCACAAACTCTGTTTAGTACACAACCAAATGGCAGACTCTTTATGCTATAAACTTTACAGCATCACCTATAACCCTGATAAATGCAATAACATTTTCTTAACGGAGGCCATAAAATAGTTCCCAGAGCACATTAGTTATTGGGCAGGGCCAAATTTTGGGAGAAAATGAACAAGAACTTGGCCTTGGTGCCTTTTGCCAAATATGAGCCTGTAGTTGCAGCATACCTGGCTACAATTAACACACACACCTGCATCTGAGCATGTACAGAGTACACTCCCCCCACATCCATCCCCAGGGGATATTTCAGACCCCAAGGCATTTCTATTTAGAATCAGAGAACTGTCGAGTTGGAAGGCACCCCAAGGGTCAGCTTTCTAGTCCAACCCCCTTGCAATACAGGGATTTATTTATTTTCACGCCCTGAAAGACAGCAAAGTATGACGAACAGGAGGGGCGAGTGATCCCCCCATTATTATTATTTTTTGAAGAAAGAAAAAAACCCCACTTCTCCCTCTGCCTCCAGGCTCAGGCAGGGAAGGAGGAGGAAGAGAGCCTCCCGATTCGTCAACGAGTCTGATTGACGGCCCCGACCCGAGCCGCCGATAGGCTGCCGCTCGCCCATGGGGGCGGAGCCTCCTCCGTCGCCCTGGGAGACGGGCGAGGTTGAAGCCGGAAGCGAGCCCTTAAAGCGGAGGGCGGGGCCAGGCGAGGCTTATTCGGCTAGCGGGAGCCGCGGCTGGGGTGGTGTCCGCTGCCTTGCGCGATCCCGGAGGCGGGCTGCGCGGTGTGGCCGGAGGTGAACCGCCATGGGCTGCTTCTTCTCCAAGCGGAGGAAGCAGGCCAAAGAGCCGAAGCCCGGCGGCGAGAGCGGGGACGGAGACGTCGCGGTGCCCTCGGAGGCCGAGAAGCAGCCGCAGTACAGCTGGGACCAGCGAGCCAAGGTAACCCTCCGCCCTGCCGCCCACTCCCCGCCTGGACCAGCTGCACGCGCGGCTGCTGCTTCCCTCCCCTTCTTCCTCCCCCGTTGCTTCTCCCTTGACTGCACGCGTGATCCTCCCTTTCGGACGCCCCTTTCTCCCCTTGGGGCTCCTTCCTTCCCCGCTGCATCTGCCAAGGATGCACGTGTGAACGCCCTTGGAACAGACACGGGTCGGCTTGGGGTGGCGGAAGCCTGGGTTTTCCTCCTATCGGCTCTTCCAAGTGCCTCTTCGGGAGAGGGTGGGTGGAAGGGGCCACACTTCTTGGACCTGAGCGTGAGGGGGGGGTGTTTTTGCAGAAAAAATCTGTATTTAGACGCCCTTCCGTAGGCTGGGGTGGTGGTTGTGGTCCAAAATTGCTCGGGTACCTTAATGTCCTTAATGTTGTGCAAGCAATTCTGCTACGTGTGGACTTGCATGTCGCTCATCATCTGTTTTCTTCGGCGCCTCTCTACTGACGTCCCGAGTTCCTTTCTTTTTACACGTCTTCTGTCTTTCGTTACTCTTCCTTCCTCTCTGCGTGTACTTCCTTTTCCAGCACGTCTTATCCTCTTACCTGCTTACGGAGCAGGCTCAACATCTCTTAGCGCGTCCCTTTTTTATCCCTAAGGAAGGTGGTTATCTAACTCCTTGAATCTGCCCTTACTATGCATAGTAAGTGTTGTGGGATCCTAAACACTACCACAAAGGGTTGTGGAATAAGCTGTTTTGTACTTTCACTCTCAGCATCCTGCGAAAGGTATTTCAAATCATGCCACCAATCGATTTGCCTTTGAGGTACCTCAGCACATCTTGTGTTTGGCAGCTGATATAGTTATCACTCTGGGATTTTGAGCAAAGAGGGCATCATTGTAATCTTGTGTATCTGATTGTAAAACATCATGGTTTCCTCTTATTTCATCCCTCCTACCCACCCCAACCCCTTGTGAATTGGCAATGAGGCTGCAGGTAGTAGCCAAGGCAGCTGTTTCCCACAGAGGATTCTGTGCTTGTTTGCTAACTAATTGCATTCTTTCCACAACACTATGTAAGCCGCTCTTTGAGGTCACATACACTTTTTTTTCCTGGCTCCCTAATTATTTTTTGTTTAGTTGGTTCTGTGCATTGGGTATTTCAAAATTTAGAGGTAATGTAACACTTGACTCATGTTATGGTCATGTGCTTGGTGGGTGGTGTAGGTGATTTCAACTGAGGAAGTTTTTCTGTAGTTTTTGACTCAACTTCCTCTTGTGGTAATGAAAGGAACTTCCCTTAAACAGTATAGTTTGCAATTTGATAGATCTCATACTAAGGAGTCTAAAATGTTTTTTTGCATGACACCACCATTTTTTTTAGTCCACTGTCCCTTTGGTTCCATAAACTCATCCCCTGTACCCCCTGCCCTATAAAAAAAGCTTTATTCAGAAAAGTGCTTTGCATGACCCGCTAAGGAAGATAAGGTAAAGGTAAAGGGACCCCTGACCATTAAGTCCAGTCGTGACTGACTCTAGGGTAGCGGCACTCATCTCACTTTATTGGCCAAGGGAGCTGGCGTACAGCTTCCGGATCATGTGGCCAGGATGACCAAGCCGCTTCTGGTGAACCAGAGCAGCGTACGGAAACGCCATTTACCTTCCCTCCGGAGCTGTACCTATTTATCTACTTTGACATGCTTTCGAACTGCTAGGTTGGCAGGAGCAGGGATCAAGCAACGGGAGCTCACCCCGTTGCGCTGATTCGAACCGCCAACCTTCTGATCAGCAAGTCCTAGGCTCTGTGGTTTAACCCACAGCGTCACCCTCTAGACAGTAAAATGCAAAACAGTGACAATCATTTGCACAATTACTGTATTCAAAATCCAATTAAAACTATTTAGTTTCATTCAGCATAATTTATGCAGTGATACCAGCTTTTCAAAGTCTGATAGTCATTTACACCTCTAGTCATTTACATCCCTGGTACCCCCTAGACCAGACATCCCCAAACTCGGCCCTCCAGATGTTTTGGGACTACAACTTCCATCATCCCTAGCTAACGGGACCAGTGGTCAGGGATAATGGGAAATGTAGTCCCAAAGCATCTGGAGGGCTGAGTTTGGGGGTGCCTGCCCTAGACTCTTGGTGCCTGCTCCTGTCAGCCATTCCACTGCTCCCTTGAGGAACCACTGTCCTACATAGGATGAATTCTCTTATATGTTAGGGTATTGTCAGAGCTGCCCCAAGGTCCCAGCTCACAGAGGACCAACGCCAGGTCGTCGTTATATACAAAAGTCTTTATTGAAGTTCAGTTTCCATTCAAAGCCGTAGCGCGCAGCTCTACGTCTTAAACCCTAGACCGCCGAAGTTCTGTCTGAATCTCCTCCCCCCTGACACCAGTTTAAGATTCTAGCCCTGCTCCACCTCTTCCTCTGCTCTCTCCTCCTCTGGGTCCTCCTGTCCGCTGAGGCATTCCCCTTTCTGGACTCTTCTGACGCTGAGTCGCCTGACTTCTCCCCCTGCCTCCGGCGGGCTTTAAGACCTGGTTCCCAATCCTCGTTCTCTGCTGTCCCGCGCGCCTGTACATTTGAACTTGGCTCTCGCGCCAACCCAGTGACCTTCCTCCTGACTGTTACACTGCTTCTATCACTGCTTCCCTCTTCCGGGATGCTGGCTGGACCTGACCTCCCCTCCGTTGCCTGACTCTCCGATGGAGGCGTGGTCAGCCCTGACTCATCTTCTCTCCCTGCTGGGGGATACGCTGGCCCCGATACCTGGGACTCTTCCCCCCCACTATGCTCTGGTGGGGAAGCTGGTCCTGATCTCCAACTGCTGCTCTGGGAGTCCCCGCTGGCCCCTTGCTTCTGGAGTGTCCCCCTTGGGACCCCCCTTGCCCTGGCCACCGGCGCCCCCTTCTGTGAATCTTCCGATTCGCTGGAGAGGCTCATGGAATCTCTCGGGCCACTGTCATCTTCTCCTACGCTGCCCTCAGATTCTTCCCCTTCGCTCTCCATTTCCTCCCTTCCCTGTGCTTCTGCTCCTGAGCCCCTGACAGGTATGAACTGCTCCCAACGTAGATACGGAAATGAAACACTATTCCATTCTTCAGAGTGACATTGTCCTTGAAATAAACATGCAGTATACTAGTGAAGTGATCAGGTTAAATGTTAATTGGTGTGTTATTTCAAATGTCATTTCATTTGAAGTTATTGTTGAGCTTGATTTTCCAAAATCTGCCATCCTGCATGCACAGAGGTGGGAAATCTGTGCTCCTCTAGATATTTCAGGACTCACAACAGGCCTAGCCAGCATGGACAGTGGTCAGGGATTATGGCAGTGCAGCCGAGCATCGTCTTGAGGGCTGCACTTTCCCCACCTCTGTCTTTAGGCCTGTCTATTCCTTTTCTGAGATTGCATATAGCATATGAATGCCCATGTGTTTCAGGGAATAGCCCTTCCTTTTAAAGAGAGTGCCTAGGTAAACTGTACTAATTCCCTGTGCTATCACTATTCTAAAGCATTGCAGACTTACCTGCAGCAGACTTGACACACTTAAATTTAAGGGTTATATTTATATTTAACCATGGCCAAATGCCCTTGTCACCTAAGGCTCTTAAGTGGATTAAATAAAGCCACCAGTTTAATATGTTTTAAAACGGATGGTGATGGAGGAGGATTGGAATTAAGGCAGACGAGGCTGCTTGATGAGAAGAACTTGTAATAAATGCTGCACAGGTGAGACCTGCAACAAATGTTGCTGTGTAGAATACTCTGCTTTTGAATTATGGTGCTGGAGGAGACTCTTGAGAGTCCCATGAACTGCAAGAAGATCAAACACATCCATTCTGAAGAAAATCAGCCCTGAGTGCTCACTGGAAGGACAGATCGTGAAGCTGAGGCTCCAATACTTTGGCCACCTCATGAGAAGAGAAGACTCCCTGGAAAAGACCCTGATGTTGGGAAAGATGGAGGGCACAAGGAGAAGGGGACGACAGAGGACGAGATGGCTGGACAGTGTTCTCGAAGCTACCAACATGACTCTGACCATGCGGGAGGCAGTGGAAGACAGGAGTGCCTGGGGTGCTCTGGTCCATGGGGTCACGAAGAGTCGGACACGACTAAACAACAACAGAATACTCTACCTCATTTTGATTAATGTTAACTATGGTTTGTCGCAATTTGGATGTCATGGCAAACAAAGCAAAACATTCCAGACTGCTTCTTAAGACTATACAGAAGGAGCAAGGCTTACTGTGGCACCATTCTTCTATCACCAGTGTTCGAAACTCCCATTGTTCTAGGCACATTTTGGGACAGGGAATTTCATTAGCATGAGCAGTTTCTGTGCTCTGGGGTTCAGATTGGAAGGAAAGGAGGACTTTTTTCTGTCTTCCCACTTCCAGCTACACTCTGAAGACTGGAGAAGAGACCCTTTTAAGAATATTAGGGGGGTGGGCAGGGGAAGGACTAGACCATATGAAAAATAAACATAATATTTTAGCTGCAGTTCATTCATTTTCTGCTTTGTATTCTTACTATATAAAAAACCGCGCCTAGACATTCCATTGTTGCGCCCATAAGCTAGGTTTAAGGTGCCATTTAGCTCCTAGCTTTCATATCACAGTTTTTAACACTATCACCAAGTCAGTTTAGTGTTTTGTGTGAATGAACTTTTTCAAGTCGATAAGAACTGCATTCTTCAAGTTACCATTTTGTTTACGGTGCAGTAATATGGTAATATACAAATGTTAGATGTCGTATCTAAAAGTCAGTTTTACTTTTTGCTCCTTGAGGGAACTGGGAGGAAAATGAATATTTGAGGAAGTTAAACTAGATTGCAACAGTGCTTCAACTGCATTCTTAACATTACCAAATAAAATGGGGAAAGAAGACAAAAAGGAAACAAAGGAGCTCTTAGCATTTGGCCTTCAATTCGCTATGACACCAGGGAAGAACAAAAATGATGGCATGAAATGCTGCCTGAATAGTCTTGGTTCTACATGGATGCTTCTGTTCCTGTACTAGATTTGAGTGTGGTTTTTATTTTGAGAATCTTCTGAAAGGTGATTTTTAGTCACTTTTGGTACAATAGACCAGAATATGAGTATTCTAAGTAAATATCAGGGTTAAAAGCACATTATTTGTGTTCTGTTTCTGGTAGTAATACGACTTGCTGGCTAATTTTATTAAATTATTATGTTCTAAATTACCTCAGTTATCTGTTGACGTTGTGGATGTGTTGTAACTTGGCTTGCTATCTATAGCCTAAAGTTACCTAACTATAATATACTCCCTAAAAACAGTAATCATTCCTCTGCCCTTTCCTTATTAAAGGTAGTCTGGAGTATATGATGGTGCCCTATGCCAAGTCAGATCTTCGGTTCACATAGCTCAATATTGTTGGCACTGAAAGACAGTGGCTCCTCAAGATTTCATGATGGAGTATTTTCCCCAGCCCCCCCCCCCGGGGGGGGGGCAAGGTGGATTGAACCTGTGATCTCTTGCAAGCAAAGCATATGCTGTGTTGCTGAATTACAGCCCCTCCCCAGCGTACATATTTAACTGTAAACCTTAGCAATTCTGTTCTGGAAAAGGTTATTCTATCAGTGAAAAGGCATCACTCAACTTCTGTGTGTTCAGTTTTATTTCATGGCAGAACTTCATATCTGACGGGTTGACCATTGTATGCCACTTGTATACTCATTGGCAACAAAAATCAGTCCAAAAAGAATATCTTTCCTTGCATCTCTTATCCTTGAGTAACAGGACAAATAACAGAGAAAATATTTCTCTGAAATACAGCATTGTCACAAAAGAAGTAAGTCACTTTCTCCTAGGGATAGCTTATTAAGTGTATTGTCTTGCTACATGCTTGTGCTTTTCTTTCAGATTGATCCTAAAGACTACATGTTTTCTGGACTCAAGGACGAAACAGTAGGACGTTTACCTGGGAAAGTTGCAGGGCAACAGTTTGTTATCCAAGACTGTGAAAACTGCAATATCTACATCTTTGACCACTCAGCTACAATCACTATTGATGACTGTACAAACTGCCGAATATTTTTAGGACCTGTGAAAGGCAGTGTGTTTTTCCGCGATTGCAAAGATTGTAAATGTGTAGTGGCTTGCCAACAGTTTCGTACCCGGGACTGCAGAAAGATGGACGTTTTTCTGTGCTGTGCCACCCAACCCATCATTGAATCATCTACAGGTATGAAGTTTGGGTGTTTCCAGTACTACTATCCAGAGCTGGCTTTGCAGCTGAAAGACGCAGGGCTGAGCATCTTTAACAATACATGGAGCAATATCCATGATTTCACACCAGTATCGGGAGAGAACAACTGGAGTCTTCTAGCTGCGGACGCTTTAGTTCAGGACCATGTACCACTGCCAACTGCTGAGGAACTGAAAGCTGTCAGGATTTCAACAGATGCCAACAGGAGCATAATTCCAGTTACGCAGGGTAGACGTCCAAAGCACAGTGAAGAATCTTGTCTGGCCATATTCTTTGCTGGGGATTATACAACTGCCAATGCTAGAAAGTTAATTGATGAGGTAAGAAACACACGGCTGTCTCTCACATCTTGACTTGTATTTCTTAAAAACTTTCTGGAAACGTACATTTAAGTGCCAAATTACTCTTTAGTTTCTAAATGGCTGCTAGGAAGTTGCACTTGGTATAGCCCAAACTATTGCTCTGGATTTATCTGTTTTCCTATATCCACATTCACTGTGCAGATGGGAAATTTACTGTGAGGGTGGGGTGCTGTAACTTCATCCTGTAGCCTACTTATTTCTTTTAACCTAGCCATTGGAGAAAATTCATCAGATTTGGATAAGACCATGGATTGTATCCAGTTAGCTTGCATAAAAAGGCTATGATCAAGAAAATTATTCCTGTTTACAATACAGTGGTACCTCAGGTTAAGAACTTAATTTGTCCTGGAGGTCCGTTCTTAACCTGAAATTGTTCTTAACCTGAGGTACCACTTCAGCTAATGGGGCGGCCGTGCAATTTCTGTTCTCATCCTGAAGCAAAGTTCTTAACCTGAGGTACTATTTCTGGGTTAGTGAAGTCTGTAACCTGAAGTGTCTGTAACCTGAGGCACCACTGTATTCAGTCATTTGCTTTACCTTTGTCCCCCTAGTGAAGGAATGGTCTCTGATGCACTGTATGGGGAGTGGGACTTGAAGAAGATTGCCTTGATGGAAGGTTCTGCCGCATCAAATAATTTTCCATAGGGCACCATTTCGTAGAATCCTAAAATCATAGAATCTTAAGAGTTGGAAGGGATCCAGGAGTCAGCTAGTCCAACCCCTACAATGCAGGAACCTTAGCTATACCATTTACATACTACCCCATGTCATCTGTGGATGAGGGTTGCCTCATTTGTGCACTTGCCACAGTGGCTTATCACTTTGGAACATGATACTGGATAACCTGAGGTTCAATAAAATGGGGAAGAAGCATAGGAGCCGACTCCTTGGGCCTGAGTTCCCTTCGCCCCACCATAAAATATTTGAGGGGACCGTCCCCTTCCATGGTTGACGTGCATTGCATTCAAATGTGGGGCAGAGCTTACCTGCCCCCCTCCCCACTATTTTATTCCAGTTGCCACCTCTGGGAGGAAGCATAAAGAAACAAAGGTGAAGCAAATGACTGAATATTCTAAACAGGATTATTATTATTATTATTGCATATATTGGTTATAGTCTTTATACAAGCAAAATGATATGCTAAGTAATATTTAGTTAATTTATATGAAATTCTAATTCTTGTTGAAATAGATGACTGGCAAGGGTTTCTGGCTAGTTCAGACTAAAGAGGTTTCCATGAAAGCGGATGATGCTCGGCGAGTGTTCCAGGAAAGAGCGTCTGAATTTATCCCTTTAGTTGAAAAAGGTATGACAACTCCAAAAAACAAACCCTTACGTTCCTTTAAATTTACTTAATAAAACTATTGAAGTTGCATTCTTTGATACATATTTTAAGTGTCATAATTTTTTTTTAAAAGGACATAAAAAGCACAATAACCAGAATCTCACATTGAGAATACAATTGTCATTAGTTCTTACATCTAAAGTTGAAAATACGAGTTGATATAAGCCCTCCAGAAGTCCACATAGGTATCTACAGAAATAATATGCACCATACATTGAGCTTGACAGGGTGCCTATTCAAAGGCTTTTGATAAACATAGCAAAACCTAGGGGTCAGAAAGTATAAATATGCCTTATATTGCTCTGTAGGAAGCCCATCTGGCCCTGGTGCTTTTCTGGTCTTCATCTTATGCATGACATTCTTAATTTCTTCCATCTGCAAAGATTTTCCTTTTGTAGCATATCTACAGGAGAACCAACTGCAATAAGATGATTTAAAAATCACAGCCTATAGGAGCATTTTTATCTTTATAGGTACATTATCCTTCCCGTAAAAATTGGAGTAATACTTCTGAAACTTACCGTATTTTTCGCCCCATAGGACGCACTTTTTCCCCTCCAAAAATGAAGGGGAAATCTGGGTGCATCCTATGGAGCGAATGCAGGCTTTCGCTGAAGCTTGGAGAGCAAGAGGGGTTGGTGCGCACCGACCCCTCTCGCTCTCCAGGCTTCAGGAAGACATCTGCAGCCTGCTTCCCGGAGCACCGGGCGCGCTGAAAGCAGAGCGCCTGGTGCTTCGGGAACACATCCGCAGCCTAGGCAGCCCTGCGGGAGTTCCTGCAAGGCTCCACACGCTGCGGATAGCAGCCTGCCGCCCGGCGCGCAGGCCACCCTGAAGCAGAGTGCCCCTCGCGCCGGACAGACATCCGCAGCGTGGGGAGCCCTGAAGCAGAGCGCCCCGCGCGCCAGGCAGACATCAGCCAGCCCCACAAGCTCAGGGGACGGCGAGGAGGCGCAGCGCCGCCATCCCGCTGTTTCCCGACCTGGTTTTGGGGGAGAAATAAAGGAAAATTTTTTTCCTTTATTCCCCCCCCCCAAAAAAAAAACTAGGTGCGTCCTATGGGACAGAGCGTCCTATGGGACGAAAAATACGGTAATTTATTTCTTTTTTTGTTTTATAGACCATATTATGTCCACCTCTAACCAGCAGGATAATGCTCACTTTTTTTGTTTAAAACAAAAAGTCAATATTTTGCCTGGTCTTTCATGCTTTCCTAATATATTTGCTGCTGAAATTGTTGTGTTGGTTTAGCAAATAAGGATGACAAAACCTTTAGTTGCTTTAGTGTAATGTATTGTTTTCCCCATGAAGTCATTGAAGCACTTTGATTTGCATATTTAAATATATCCATTGAAGGAAGGCTTATGTAAAGGATTTAAGAAATTTACCAGTTGCTTTGCTAAGCCCTGCTACATAAACATTTTCTTTTTCGAAAGGTAAACCCAAGCATTATTGTTTCTCAAACATGTATTGCTGGTCAAAATGTACTGGTATGTTAGTTCATATATTTCAACTTGAGGGAATACTGTTGTATTCCCTCAAACTTGGGGGGGGGGTTATTGTCCTGTTTGTTACTATGTTATGTATTTTTGTGTTTTTATACTGTAATCTGCCCTATGATCCTTGGATGAAGGGTAGTATATAAATAATATAAAATGAATATATAAATATTTTTGTGGTAAAAATTGTGATTAGGTGGCTCAGTTTTTCTGTGGTTTCACTGAAACCTCATTCTGGATTGTTGGGGCAGTAGCGTTAGTAGAAGAAAATAGTTGGGAGTACAGAGAGAGGTTCTGCGTAGGTTTCAGACTTCTGGTGTAACACTAGACTTGTTTTCTGAGATACAGCTTTTCTCTCAAGGACTGATTCGGCTCTTACTGTGAAAAGAGTGCAATATTTTCAGTGGGCCAAATATCTGAAAATTCCTAATGACAAAAATACTGTCTTTTTCTTAGGTCCCGTTGTTGCGCTAGAGTTCTGTGGTGACGGTTCTGTAGCAGCGTGTCAAGACGTTGTTGTTAATGTCTTCAGTGGAGCGAAGGTGAGTAGTAGCACAGGTTCTAGAGTTTTCTAGAACTATTGGTATCATTTGCAAGTTACTATAGTTATTCACAAGAGTGCTTGATTCTGAAACCAGTTTGTTTTTTAATTCAATGCTAATTTTCAAAATTAAGACTACTTTTTAACATTTTATCGCTTCCTTCATCCAAGGAGCTTGGGGCAGCATATGTTTCAGCCCTCGGCGAGAGGCTTAATGACTGGTCCAATGTGTTTGCTTAACCACAGCCTGCAGTATCCAAATTGGCAAACTGTGGTTAATGATAACTATGGCATGTTTGAAACAAGCAAACTACAAAACATGTTTCTCTCACTTTGGTATTACTGTTCTATCCAGGATTTAAGTTGGCTTTTAACTTGAATTGACTCAGTAATAGGAGTAGCTTAACAATATGATCTAGTTTTTAAAAACCCTAATATTTAGGGAAGCTTTTAATGTTTGATGTATTACAGTATTTTAATATTTTTTGGAAGCCGCCCAGAGTGGCTGGGGAAGCCCAGCCAGATGGGCGGGGTATAAATAATAAATTATTATTATTATTATTATTATTATTATTATTATTATTATTATTATTATCTTTTATAAAATCATCTGGTTGAGGACATGTTAGTGATTTTCATTTTCATTTTAAACTACAGGTTTTTGTATCTGAGGACAAGGCATCAGCTTCCAGAGAAGTAGACAGCTTCTATAATTTTGCTGATATGCAGATGGGAATGTGAAGTAGACATAAGCATCTTATTGACGGTTGAGATGTACTTTAGGTTTGTATAGTACTCAGTTGATAGTCGGACAGTTTGAAGAAAAAGAAGAAGTTGCCTTTACAATTATTATTTTTTTAAAATTAAATGCATCCAACAAATAACACGCCACATATCAGATACCTTTATAAGCTCTTTAGTGCTCACCTGCTTATGTCCAATTCTTTCTTGCATATAATGTTTCAATGTTATAAGCCTGGCAGTCCATTCAGTATGCTTGGTAGAATTTAGGTGAGAGCCGGTACACATGCGCTTTGGTTTTTGTCAAAACTAAAACTTATTTGCAACCAAGTTCACTCCACAGGTACCATAATTTTGTAGGTGATCTGCTTTTACAGAATACAGAAAATTTTGCTAAAGTTACACACCTGTTATAAATGTTAACTTCTATCTCAAATGTCAAAGGAAGATGCATCTGCAGGACTTTGCGCTGGTTTAGAATATCAAAATAAAGATGAAAGATTAACAAGACAATGCAATCAGGTTTACGCATTCTGAGTGCAACACGATGGCTTAGAGTACAAATCATGTCTCTTGGCTATGCTTAATCTGGAAGGTGGCATGTTAAGTACAAAGTAGGTGTACTCAAAGGACTGTAATTATACTGAAATCTGTAGAAACCGGTGCTTTATACAAGCTGTAAAAAGAAATAAATTTCTTTCTTCAACTGTATAAATATGTGCTATATGGAAATAAGGGTTTTATCTGCTAGAATAGTACTATATGCTGGATAAAGACAACATAATTTTTACCTGAAGCTTTAACAGGAAATAACTTTTAAAATCAGAGGAAATGCTCTGCAATGTGCAGGGAGAGATAATTTGTCAAATCATTGAAGGTTTTTAATAACATTTCCTAATTTCTTTTTATACTGTCAAAATTGAAGGATTCTGTGTAGTTATTTCTGGATCTTTGTGAATTATTGCTTATTCTTTCAGTTCAGTTAATTCATTGGTATCATACTACAGTAAGTGCTTTATCAGGGTTTTGTATGTTTGTTATGGCTTTTATAATGCCTTTTTTGTCTAGCACTTGTAAAATGTGATTTATAATAAATATTTAAATGAAAAAGCCCTGTAACTTTTTAATTAAAGATGTAGGGGTGTGTGCCATGTTCTAAACGAATCTGTTCACGGTTGTGTAACTAATTTAATTGGTCTCATTGCCGCCCTCTTGTCACTTTATTTAGCTGAGCTTTGTCCTTTAAAATTTGACGTTATATACTTCATGTAGCAACTGATAATGAGCTGGATCCAGACAAGACTGAGCCAGGACACTTTCACAACAGGGCTTTTTACTCTCCCACCATTTCCTTTTAAAGGCCTGACAGGAAGATCCAAACAGGGCCATCCTTAGAATGGGCAAGCCGGGTGGTCCCCCTGGGTGCTGATCAGAGGAGAACCCCAAATTGAGCTCAGTGACTGCATTTTAAAAAAATGTATTATCTGCAGTGAGTCAGGACAGCAAAAAGCAAGCGTGTGTAACCTTTTCAAGGTTCAATAACTACAAAAATGATATTATTTCAGTTAGGTTTAAAGTATGTTTCTTTTTTCAGTTTGCACTTTTTTACCTAGCACAAAGGATGTCAATGGAACATAGCTGCTTTTTTTTTGAGGCAAGCACTTAGCACCTCAAATACTACAAGCACTGTATAATAATATTAAGCTGTAAGAAGTCAGCTATATAGGTCTTTATGTATATACTGTACTTTTCCGTGTATAAGACGAGGTTTTTTTTACTATGAAATAATGTTCAAATTTGGGGCTCGTCTTATACACGGTTAGTGCAGGGGGTGATGGGTGATTGGTTGCAGCGCGAGCAGGAGGTTGTCAGCAGCGATTGGTTGGGTGATTGGTGTCTCTGGCAAGGACTTCTTTGGATTGGCCGCTGCTGTGTCCATTGGGTTGTTGATTGGTGGCTGTGGCAAGGTCTGCTGTGGATTGGCTTCCGCTGCGGCAATTGGGCGTGCGCTTGGCGGTGGCTGCTGGCGATCGGGCAGATGCTTAGTGGCTTTTGTGACATGTGCGATTGGCAGCATTTCAGTCTAGTGATTTTTGGCATCTCCCCCCAAAAAAGCTCTTCAAATATGGGCAGTCCCTCCAAAAGAAGCTCAACAACTTTGGGCAACCCCCCCCCATTTTCTTAAATTGGAGTCCCCAAAAATACTCTGGGGTGTCTTATACATGGAAAAATACAGTGTATATATAAAAGAGATAAAAGTAATGGATATTCTTAAATAATGAATGCTTATCAAAAGATAGGAACTGCTATAAAACAGCTTTGGCTTGTGCAAACTGCGGCACAGTGGCTGAGAGCAAGGTTTTGAGCAATGTCCTCCTTGGTGGGTAGGATAGCAAATGATGTGAGCCTTTCATCTGCCATGGTAGATCATGAATACGTTTCAGTAAGCTTCAGTTTTCAGAAGCTACGCTTGCCGCTGACAACTTGAAATGTCAGGAGAAATTATACTGCTATCCAGACATTTGGGAATACATAATTTGTTTCTCTATAATGGATTTACTGCAGGGCATCTTGTGAGTTTCCCAGGAGGTAGTATCTGATGGAGATGGCCTAGCTCAACACAAATATCTGCACCATCAAGGTCAGAGCAGTTGCCATTTGTGAGATCCATATAGTGGGTGAAGAATCCCCATGTGATATTCAGGCTGCTCAAATCACTATTCAGCTGAAATGTGAGTGGAGTCAGAGTGTAGAAGAACTCCTGCTTGAAAATTTCTGCTAGACCATTGCACTCCTAATCATGAATCTGACCTTCATATTCAAGCTGCCACATCTTGCAGTACTTATGTGGGTGCTCCTCAAAAGTGGAATTGACATCAAGGACCTCTTTTGCTGTGATAATGACTCCAGCATCACTGCTTTCCCTATATAATGAGATGAACTCCACACATTTCTTCGTGAGGGAAGGAGCAATTGTGTTGTCCATTGTAAGGCATTGTGTAGTTTTAGTTGCAGTATATACGTGGAACATATCATACTGTGATATCAAGTCCATCAGTTGGCCTGCTAGGCACTGTGCTTCATGGTAAAGACCTATGTTTGCTTGAGGTGACTCTGCTAGTTCCATCAGAGCATCGTAAACTTATTTTGTTTTGATACTAAATAGGCTTCATAGGCCTTTATGACTTTGTCAGTGTCTCCTCATTAGCTTTGTAGTGAAGTTGGATTCATGGTCTTTTAGTATCTGCCACCATTGAACAGAGGGACGCAGGTGGCACTTTGAGTTAAACCACAGAACCTAGGACTTGCTGATCAGAAGGTCAGTAGTTCGAATCCCCATGACGGGGTGAGCTCCCGTTGCTCGGTCCCTGCTCCTGCCAACCTAGCAGTTCAAAAGTATGTCAAAGTGCAAGTAGATAAATAGGTACTGCTCTGGCAGGAAGGTAAATGGTGTTTCCGTGCGCTGCTCTGGTTCGTCAGAAGTGGCTTAGTCATGCTGGCCACATGACCCAGAAGCTGTACGCCGGCTCCTTCGGTCAATAAAGCGAGATAAGCACCGCAACCCGAGTCGGTCACGACTAGGCCTAACAGTCAGGGGTCCCTTTACCTTTACCTTTTACCATTGATCAGAGAATAGCACAACAGGTTTGTACATCTAAAATTCCTTCTTCCTTACTGGTGCTCTTATTAATCCTAAATTTTCTACTTAGGATTGCCCTTTGCATCCTTCTATTAAAAACTTGGTCTTTAATGAGTTTAAGCAATGTTTCATCCCAGTTGTTTCTCGAGCACATTTCCTTGGAGATCCCATGTTGATAATGGACTCCAAGTACACATCATCTCAGACGCTTCCAGCACTAAGAGCTATCAAACTTGATACATGCTACATAATATGGAAGGTGTATATTAAAGTGAAATATCTGATCTTACTCATACTTTCTCTCGGATAAAAACTGAAAATTATTGTGTGGAACTTAACTGCATGATAAAAAAGTTCAAGACAATATTCTCATTGTGGCAAAACTGGTTGGATGAGTAAAAACCATATTCTAGAACACCACTGAATTATAACTACTTACTACTGTGTGTTCTGGTCAGAGCTCCTTTTCAGCATACAGGCTTCATATTAATCCCTATAAATAAAAGTGATCCATAAAAGTGAAGTATAGCTGGTGAATAAATTGCTGCCCACCCATAGATGGTGTGGCTATATAACCCAGTACACAACTCTGTTGGGGTTATGCTCAAAGAAATGTGTAATTAAGTAGCCTGCAAACATTCACACCAAGCAGCCACTTGTGAGATTTGTATGCATTATAGTGAGAATATATTTACTGTATCAACATGGTCTTCATACAGGGGAAATGTCTGCATTAGAGCCCTTTTACACAAAGCCAGGCCTCAATTACACTTTTTACTTTGTGTGAAACTATTCAAAACTTCAGCCCAACAGCAGTATGTGTCAACCACAAAGCTTTGTGGTTGGCTAGCTAGCTTTGTAGTTGGTCAGGGGTAAAGATGGCCAACAAACTTTCCAAGATCATTTGCTGTAAGGTGGAAGTTAATGCCTAACAGCTTACAGTATGATTTCATCAGTGGAGAATTGTGGTTCATCAGTGATCAGAGCTGCATTACATTCTTTTAAGGGAATTGTCCAGGTTAGGTAGCAGGCTTTACCTCAAAAAAGGTGAAGTAGACATGGGGAATCTGCAGCCCATAGGTCAGATTTGGCCTACCAGGATTCTTAATTTGGCTTGTGAGACTGTTTTGCCTCAGCTATGCTCACTGCCTCACATCTGAGGTGTTGGATGGGTAAAGGCATAGTTCAAAGGAACACCTGGGAGCCAATTATTCCTTTTAAAGCTTCAGAGTTTGTTGCCAAATGTAAACACCACTGGGAACAGCTTCACTCAGGAGCTGCCAACTGGAGCTGATCCCTATAGACTGCAAGCTGCATCGTCAAAGGATGGCTTGAAGGAGGTTTAGACCAATTCATGTCATCACTCCATTTTTGGATGCCTTTGAATGCCAGTTTCTGGGAATCATGTAGGGAAGGCACTGTAGCACAAAGGTTCTCAATTGTGGGCTTTCCCTAGGCATCCACTGTGAAACATTTTGTTCATGTGGGGATTGGAACCTAGCTCTCGCCTACTATACCAATTTTTTAAATTTTATTAAAAGCTGGCAGTGTGGATACCTGTGTACCTGCAGCAGTGTGTATGTACCTTGATCTGCTAATTTCATTTTTCTCAGCACCCTATTTCTTACAGCTATTATGATCACACTTTTATACTTGATAGAGGCAAAGTTTTTTATTATCCCTTGTTTTTTATTTGTACTACTGTGGTATTTCAGAGCTGGCATGCTGCATCAGGCTATCATTTTGTTTTGAGTAATGCCTCTCAATTTGACCATCCCAGGTCAGTTTCATCTCCATGTGTTTGAATTTCAGTTATATGTGCCGTTTTATCAAAAATTAGCTGCAAGTTTTAGTAGTTCTCAGGCCACTTCCTCACTTCACGTTACCTTTGACCCCGTTCTTTCACGCATGGGGGAGTCTCCATTTACACAAGTGACTGAACATGATTCAGCAGCTCAAAAGCATCCATTTCCTTAATGCTTACTAGCAGAGAATGGGAGGCTGTGAAGCTGTGGTCCTGAAAGGTGCTCTAGTTCCTGCTGGGCTACTTATGCCATCAGACTGTTCTGACTTGCATTATTATTACTACTAATAATTTATACCCCGCCCATCTGGCTGGCTCTCCCCAGCCATTCTGAGCGGTGTATAGTGCACTAAAACCATAGCAAAACGTCAAACATTAAAAACCACCTGATACCATTCTAGCTTCCTCAGAAGTTTCACAATCTGCAGACTACACAATAAAAGAACTATGAAGCTGTTCTTGTTTCGACTCTTCCATGTGCATTTTAGGATTCTATACTATTTAAAACACTGCTATTGCGGGCCAAAAGAGGGAATTCTTCAAAGTCCCAGTTTCTTCCCCAAGTAGCCACGCATGAGTATTCCCTGCCTTAAAGGGTGAGGTTGCCTTCCTCCTCCTCGTCTGCTTGGAGCAAGCATTTCATCTTCCAACTTCTCTGGCGGAGGGACATATAAACTAGACTCGCCATAGGAAAATCACCCCTGGGTGGCTGAGCCTCGAGAGCAGCGGGCATCCTTGCTTTCATCGTAAAAAGTAAATACTCTTTTAAGATGGGAGGGACGGGGGACGCGCGATGGCAGAGAGCGCGCTGCTGCTGCTGCTGCTGCTGCAGTCCTTGGCACCAAGTCCCTCTTGAGTTTTTTGCGAATTGACAAGGGGGGGCTCGGGCTGCTCAGGACGACGAAGGATCACCAAGAGGAAGAAATCTAGTAAGTCGGTGGGGGTTGCAGGTGGCGAAGCAGCAAGCAGCCGAGCTCGGGTAAGGAGAGCTGGCACAGGGTGGGAGAAGGATGGGAAGGGAAGGGGAAGAGGAGGAGCTTGCGAGGCGGCGGCGGCGGCGGCAGCTCCAGCAGCGAGCAGAAGCGGCAGTGTCAATAATACAATAGGGCTCTTGTGCCGCCGCCTGGCCTGCCAAGAGGGAGACTGCAAGGGCACAGGGCCTGCTCGCCCCTACGAGCGACAGGGGGGACGGCGGGGGGCGCTCGCGGCGACAGGCTTGGCCAAGCGACATGTCGGAGCGCGGGGCCGGCGGCCCGTAGCCACGGAGCGCCCAGGCCGAGGCAGGCGGGAGCGGGAAGCGGAACGGCCGAAGAGGAACCGGGGAGGGCGGTGGGGAAGAAGAAGAAGAGGAGGAGGAGGAGGAGATGGACGGCGTGAAGTAGCAGCGGCAGCCTTGGCCCCTGGGCTGGGGAGTCTCGGGGCGCGCAAACGCTGCTGGCGCCGCCCGCTCCAGAGCCACAAGGTGAGTGGTGGGGCGCAGTGCCGCCCGTGGCGCAAGGTTGCCTTGTGGGGTCGGACAAGGGAGAGCGGCGTTTATTTTATTTTTTGAAAAAAACAGGTGGTCTCCTCTTTCGGGGCGCTCGCCGGCGCGGCCTAGCCAGTGGGCTGGGGGAGAAAGGGGAGCGAGAGGTGGCGGCCCTAGGCCGTGCGTTGTGGGGTGGCGCTTCTTCCCCAGTATTGCCCATCCCCGCCTCCGCGTTGCGCGCGCCCCCTCCTCCTCCTCCTCGGGTGCAGGCGGCGTTTGGCGCCAAGGCCTCGGGGCTCGAGTCACGTTGGCGGGGCGGGCAGGGGGCTGGGCGTGCAAGAGGGGAGCGAGGAAGAGGAGCGGCAGCCCTAGCGCCGCCTCAGGTAGAGGTTTGCCCGTCACGACACGTGCTTGTGCGCGCGTGGTTTGTGTATGTGTGGTGTCCAGCCATGTGGTTGCGAATGGGCCGGGCCCATAAGTTATCCTTTCTCTCCCCCCTGCAAAAAAAAGAAAACCCTGACTGAGTTGGGGCTTTTTGTCTTCACGTGGTAAGTGATCAGAAGGATTCCGTGGATGTGGGCGTTTTCCAGGCAGTATTTCTCCTCTCTATGTAAAGTGGAACATCCTTTGTTCTGAAAAGTTTCTCTTTATGGCCTGATCTATTGCTATCTCCAAAGTTAGTGACCTCACACCTAGTGATCTGGGGTGTGCTGCTCAGTCCAGTGCTTTTTTTCCTAGAAAAAACGTGCCGGTACTCACCATGAAGTTGTTAAAGTAAGTGCCACACTTTTTAACAACAAAAAGAGGTGCCGGTTCTGCGTACCCCTGAAAAAAAAGCACTGAGTAGATCTAAATGTTTTGGAGAAAACATGTCATAGGCTTCACGTGCATGGGCTTTGTATACTGGTGTGGTGCCAAAAATGGCATTGCAATCCTGTGTATGTTTATTGAGGCGGAAGTCCCACTGAACATAATGGATGCTTGCGTAGAATTGCACCTTAACTGGTGGGTGTAGTATTTGTAAACTTAGGTCTCAGGTTCTTCTAGCTAAGCCATGGAAGTGTTGTATGCTTGATTGCCTTCTAATACTAGATGCAAATCCTGTAGTGAAGTTCATATTACTGTAACTTGTCCAGGAAACTATTCCAACAGGTGTTGAAGAGACTAGTATTTGTGCGAGCTTAACTTTGGATAAAGCACAACTTGGGGTGGGTTGTCATCCAATCGGTTTTTGTGTTGTTTTTTTTAGTTTGATAGAAATTTTAAAATGCAAAACCTAACATTCGTTGATCAAATCATATTTAGTCTGCTTATTTTCATCCCCTAATACAGTATCATACCAGAACCAACATTTGCAAGTGTGCCTTCACCATTTAAATTTGCCCCACTAACGTGGTTGTAATTCTGTATACACTTTGCTGAGAATAAGTCTCATCAAACTCTGAAACTTCTCAGTAGATATGTATAGGAATGCGCTATAATTAACTAAAGGCATAGTTGATTGAGTAAAGCTTTTCATGGAGCATATAGAAGCTAGCAAGTGACTTTCTGGGTTCAGTTGGTTTTTATATTATTCTTGGTCCTTATATTCCTGCTGGTAATAATTAGATAGTACCTACAGCTCATCTAGTGGAGCAGTGTTTGCATTAATTAGCTGCTTGACCTACGGTAACATTGATCATAATGCTACTCACGTTCTGGTAACCTCCTGTCTGGACTACTTCCACGTCTGCTATGTGAAGCAGCCTTTCAAAATGGTTTGGAAACTGTACTTCAGAATTCTGTCACCAAGCTGCTAACTGGGACCAGGTATTATGATTACAACTTACTTGTGTTGAAATAACTCCACTGGCTTCAGGTCTCTTTCCAAGCTCAATTCAGAATACGGGTGCTTGCTTTTATTAAAATTCTATGCAGCTTGGATGGAACCTGACATATTTTTGGACGGTCTTTCTGTACCAGTCTACTTGATCTCTGAGGTTGTCATCGGAAGGCTCTTTTTGTGATGCCACCACATTCTGAGGTACGGCAGGTGGTGTTGAAAGAGGATAATTTAAACAGGAGAAATTCCAGCTGGGAGTGGGGATGAGATAGTAGAGCAGCTTAAAATTTCACTTTTGCTGTAGCCTTCCATATTGTGCTCATAACTTTGTCCCATTGACATCAGTGGTTCTTAATTCTGAACAAGTGTCTTCAGGGATGCAAGTGTGGCATGCAGAGACATAAAAACACTTTGGGAAATCAGTGTACAGTCATACCTTTGAAGTCGAACAGAATCTGTTCCGGCAATCCCTTCTACTTCCAAAATGTTTGAAAACCCAAGCACGGCTTCTGATTGGCTGCATGAAGCTCCTACAGCCAATTGGAAGCCCCAGCGGACATTCGGCTTCCAAAAACAGTTCGCAAACCGGAACAGTCACTTCCGGGTTTGTGGTGTTCAGGAGCCAAAACATTTGGGAACTAAGCTGTTCGAAAACCAAGGTACAACTGTATTAAAATTAAATTAAAAATCAGAACACCTTGTTTCAGCCAGCTGAAGGTTTGAGGCCTTTTCTGCCCAACATCACTGGCTACAATTGAACTGGAATTTGATAATGCAGAATAGTAATAGCTTTAAAGATTCCCGTGATAAATTTTCTTTCTTGGAAAGAAAATTGGATTTTCTCCATGTGTTCTCTTCTTCACATTAGTGAAACTTACTGAATTAAAGAAGTGGAATAGGAAGAATGTCTCCAATTGGGCCTAATTTTTTTTTACAAATGATACATGAGGAGAAGGGCCATAGCTGTGGTAGAGACATCTGCTTTGAGCACAAAAGGTCCTAGGTTCAATTTCTGGCATCTCCTAGTAGGGCTGCAAAAAGGTTGCTTGTCTGAAACCTTGGAGAGGCACTGCCAGTCATTCTAGACAAGCCTGTCTCATTCTTATGTCCCCATATGATGTTGGATTACAGCTCCCATTTTCCCTAGCTAGCAGGGCCCAGTGTTCAGGGATGATGGGAGTTGTAGTCCAACAACATCTGGGGACCCAAGGTTGAGAAAGACTGGTATGGGGACAGTACTGAGCTAGATTAACCAATGGTGTGACTCAGTGAAAGGTCTTCTATATTTTTCTTTACAGTGGTACCTCTGGTTGCGAACGGGATCCATTTCAGAGCCCAGTTCGCAACTTGAAAGGAACGCAACCCACGTCAGCGCACGCGTGGGTCGCGATTCGCTACTTCTGCGCATGCGCGTGATGTCATTTTGCGCACATGCGCAAGCAGGGAAACCCGGAATAAACCCTTCCGGGTCGCCGCTGGACGCAACCTGAAAACGCGCAACCTGAAGCAAACGTAGCGTGAGGTATGACTGTATTTCTATGTATTTCCTGTCTTCTATATTTTCAAAATCAATAGTCTTTTCAAGGGACATAAGTGCTTTACAGCAACAAATATTTTAAGTGTTATTTTAAATCCAGGCTGAAGGTTGGATAGTTAGCTGTGGATGAAAAACAACTAGAGAGCTGACCAGCGGATTGTTTGGCCTTGCCCAGGGAAGCGGGTTTGGCTTCAGGTTGGTGGTTGCAGTTTTCAAGCACCTCGGAAAGATTTTGGAAAACAAAATGCAACTTTGGAGACAGGAGTTTGCCTCTTTACCATCATCCCTGACTCTGGTCCTGCTAGCTAGGGATGATGGTAGTTGTAGTCCAAAAACAGTTGGATACCCAAGTTCGGGAAACCCTGTTCTAGAACAATGGTCAACTGTTTTTGTTAAATTTCATAAGGTAAACAGACTGGCTTCGTTAGTTTCAAATGTAGCAATTCTAAAACATTGCCCGACTTTCTAATGAAATCTGAAAATGAAACAATTACACGATAACAGCATCTTGGAGGAGAGCTGAGAAACAGAATGTACCTGCTGGATCTTCATTTTTTTATTGAAAGGAGTCAAATGTGCCCCCAGTATTTATGTATGATTGCTAATCAATCCACTGCCTCTTATTGTAGTTCATTCTTCCTTCCTCTAAATATTTGACCCTTCTCTTAGGGGGAAAGTGAGCTTTATGTTTCAGTGATTTAATTTCAGTGTTTAAGATGTCGTGGGATGGCACTGGGACATATTGAGCATGTAAAAAGAACCCACATGAGTACTTTTCAGGTTATATTTTTATCTAGCAAAAGGAAGGGAAGAAATGTTTCATGTGTATACAACTAGAACTGAGATGAAGGCTTGTACATCTTTATTCTACAGGAAGAAAGATGCCTGAACATACTATAATACCAGAATCAAAGTAACTGATGAGTAATAGTTCAATAAATTTTTCAGGTCTAGGGATATTAGCAACCATAGTAATTAACCATTGAATTCTTTTATTTTTGTTTCCCTAGCAGTTGACAGTTTGCATCAGTGATTTCTAGTATACCACTATAACTCATAATTGGTAGGTTTGGCGGTCAGATCAGGTAGGTCAGGAAATGTGCAAACTGTATAATTCTTGCAATTCACCCCAAGGCTGATTGCAAGTTAATTTGTAGTTGGTGTGCATGTGAATTCAGAATCGCTAGGCATAAATGGTTGCTGTCTCTGCTAATGCTCAGATTGATTGCAGTAACCTTTTACTTGTTAAAGGAAGTGAGAGGATCCCATTTTCAATACGCAATATATGTGTGCCAAATTATTTTAATCTTTCAGTAACTATTTGGAATAATATTTCAAAAAAGGGTCATGAGATATATTTTTTCCTGGTAAAAAAGTCACATGTCTCTCTTACATACTTCTTGTTTCAGTGTAATCCTATGCAGGATTACATGCTCAGAAGCAAACTCGATTGAGTGCAATGGGACTTACGGTACTTATAGATAGCTGTGTAAGAAGGATTCCTCCACCACAACACTTGCTGCTCTAGCACTTCCTCCTGCCAGCAGCCGCAGCTACTCTTTTAAGAGCCATCCCAACTGTAAAAAAAGGAAGAAGGGGAAAAAAACCAGGAACAAATGAAACTAGCCAAGAAGGGAGCATAACGATGCATGATGTTGCAGGACGCATGATGATGGCAGAATGTGCACAACATGTTCTGCGATTACACTTTCCAATACACTTGTGCAAAAATATTATAGGATCTCTTTGAAAAAGTATATTTGGCCAAGATTACACCAATAGTTTCTATAAACAGCGAGACAGTTACAATTTCTAGTGCACTAAGTTCATCCATCCTTAGTTATTTCTCTTAATCTGGGCCCTAATTTTTTTCCTGCTTATACAATTTTTCATTCAAATTGGGGAAAGCTTCATAGTGATTTAGTGTTATTAATATTATGTGTTGTCCCAAGTTTGAGATCAATCAAAATCCTGTGATAGTTGAAAGATTACTCAACCGATCTGGCTTATATCAAGAGCTGATGGTTCTAACTTTATATATTGCAGTTTATTTCTTTAAGATATTGGTGAAAATGCATACATATTGTTAACTGAAAATAGAAGCAGATGCTTCTTATCTCTTCACAGCCATGTGTGAGACTAATTCACATAGCGTTAAAATGGGGTTTACTGCTGTATCCAAACACAGCCAGAATGTGTCTCCTCCACAGAATCCATAAACTGCTTTTTGTAGTCCTTAACCTTTGAAGATTTAGGAAACGAACTTCTAAAAAAGGAAAGCCTTCTCTGTTCACAAATGCTGTATTTCAGATTTCCTCTTTTTGGAAAGGTAAGATGTGTATTATATTTGGGGGGTTTGAAGACAATATGTATTACAGAATCCCTTTATTCCTATTTTCTAAATTCATTTTCCCAAGCCCTGCCTTTTGTCTGTCTAACTAATGTTCATCATTATTTGAAATGGCTCTAAACTGGTGCAGTTTTTTCCACACACCCTGCCATCATTTGTGCTGGAGTTTTCCAGTGCAGTGTTTTTTGTTTGTTGGCAGAAAGGCTACCAAATGGATCAGATTGAAAATGACTTTCGTAGAAAGCGAAACTGACAAGAATTAGAGATGATCATTTTGCTGCTGTTGGTCGTTCTTTGCCGCTTTTCCCACAGGCAGACACAGGGCAGCTATTCACTGAGGGGGTGTCTCAAATGTGGTATGGAAGTAAAGAACAGTGCTGCTTGCTATAGTCCGGAAGGAAGTTAACACAAGCGTTCCTTTCTAGCAAGTGACTGAATGGAAGTGGGTAATGAAAAGACAGAATGATTGTAAAGGGAAATGTAAACATTGTCAAGTATATAAGCAACAAAGTAGAAACAATTTCGGTAAATAATATTTAGAGAGATGAGCCATTAACTTGAATTCTTTAGCGGCAAATTAGTGCATTCTGGAAACAGAATAAAATGGATACTCTTGATAGTACCCTACAGGTTGGTTTACTTGTGCCTATCATTGCAGTTCTGAAACATAGCAAGCAGGGTGTAGGTGTGTAAAAAACATTCGAGAGTCTTGTTCAATCAAACTGTAGGCTTAAATACTTGGAAGTTACGGATTGGCATCTGTAACTCTTGTTGGCGTGTGCACAAATTGAAGAAGTAATTCTTTTTACAAATTGAAGAATGATCTGAAATTCTGAGTGGCAGTTCTAGAAGTCCAGTGAATTTTAAGGAGGGGGGGTGTATTTTCCCACAAAATCAGATGAACATTTCATATTGGATAAATGATGTTTTAGAATTTCCTACCAGATTGCCTACCACCTTGATAAGCATCCATTGTTCTTAACTGGTTAATTACTTTGCATGGTGGTTTCTGGCCCACAGTGGAGAGCTTCAGGATGAGAGTCCTTGTTCTTTCGCCCTTCAGCTCATTCCAGAGGTTTGTGCCTTCAATCAAACTGCAGGCCTAAGTACTTGGGAGTGGGGGATGTAATACACAAAACCTACCAATTGCTTACATTTCATGTCTTTAAAAATATTTAAATAAAAAACCCAGCTATTTCTGCAGTCCTAAAAATGGCAAAATAGTTCTTTAAATTTGCTGTGCAAATGTAATATTATAGTGTGCCAATCTTGGTTCTACATTTTCTTACAAATTTTGCATGTTCAATTTGCCTTGTGTCTAAATGGCCCTCACATTATAGTTGATATCTTCCACAAGGTACAGAAATTAATGAAAAACAATTTTAGCTATTAGATTTTTAATTTAGCATTATTACGCTGATTTTTAAAATGCACGTTTCACACAGTCACTAATTTAATTTGAGACTGTACTTCAGTCCTCACAATCAATATGTGCATTGAGGAAACAAGCAGAAAGAAAGTTAGAAAAGTATTTTACAACCATGAATGACTCCCTGTTAGTAAGTTTTGCCAAATACAGTACTAAATCCATAGATGGTAAATCTACTGCAGCATTTTCATTCAATTTCATTTCAATATTTGTATCCCAATTTTTCTTCATTTTTGGTTGAAACGAAGCATCTCATACATGTTAACTGATTTTGAGTGTAGAAATAGATAATCCGAAGTGGATTCATTTGGTCAGACTGTGTGGATATTATATTATCGTTGTGTTTCGTAACTGCAGTTCTAAAAGCGCACAAGATCCCCCAACTTTTGAGGATCAGATTTGTAATCATTTATATTTATCATAGTTTGGGTATACACTCCATTCAGTTATGCCCAGTGTTGTGGTGCAGATCTTTTTTTTTTTTTTTTTTTAAATATTTATTAAGGTTTTTTTAGATATAAAATGCACACATAGAACAATCTTACTTCTATCACAACAAATTCTTCGCTTCTTTGGACTCCCTCACGTCCCCCTCTCCCATTTACGTCGTTAAAAAAAATTTTTTCCAAACAAATTATCAACTTGTTTACAGTCTCATGTCCACACATTCAAATATAATCTAGCACTTTTTCCAATAAAATTTTTATATTTTCTTTAATCTCACTTAGCATCAAATTTAAATCTAGTTTAGTGGTGGCCAATTTTTTATAATCTAGCATCCTTCTTAACATTCAAACAAATTACAGTGTTTTTGTAGATACATCTTGAATTTCTCCCAGTCTTCCTCCATCTTTTCTTCTCCCAGATCTCGGATTCTGCCAGTCATCTCGGCCAGTTGCATATAGTCCATCAGCTGCATCTGCCACTCTTCCAGTGTGGGTAAATCTTGAGTTTTCCAATTTTTTGCGATGAGAATCCTTGCTGCCGTTGTTGCATACATGAAAAATGTTCGATCCTTCTTTAACACCCTCTGGCCGACAATACCCAGAAGGAAGGCCTCTGGTTTCTTAGTGAAGATATACTTAAATACCTTTTTCAACTCATTATATATCATTTCCCAGAAGGCCTTCACCTTAGGGCATGTCCACCAGAGGTGAAAGAATGTTCCTTCATTTTCTTTACATTTCCAACATTTATTGTCAGACGAATGGTATATTTTGGCAAGTTTAACTGGGGTCATGTACCATCTATATATCATTTTCATAACATTTTCCTTCAGAGCATTACATGCAGTGAAGTTCAGCCCAGTGGTCCACAACCTTTCCCAGTCCTCAAACATAATGTTATGCCCAATATCCTGTGCCCATTTTATCATAGCCGATTTAACCATTTCGTCTTGTGTATTCCATTTTAGCAGCAAGTTATACATTCTAGATAGTACCTTGGTCTTTGATTCTAACAATTCAGTTTCTAACTTCGATTTCTCCACCTGGAACCCTAACTTTTTGTCATTTTTAAAAACTTCTTTAATCTGAGCATAATGTAACCAGTCTCGCACCTTATCCTTCATTTTCTCCAAACTCTGCAATTTCCAATTGTCTCCATCTTTTTCTAATATTTCCCAATATTTTGGCCATTTGGCCTCCATATTGGGTCTTTTTAGGGCCTTAGCCTCCAGAGGTGAGAGCCACCTTGGAGTTTTATTTTCCAGTAAGTCTTTATATTTTGTCCAGACATTAAACACTGCTTTCCTGACAATATGGTTCTTAAAGGCCTTATTGATCTTAACTTTATCATACCATAAATATGCATGCCAACCAAAAGCATTGTTAAAACCTTCCAAGTCCAGCACGTCAGTGTCTTCGAGAAGTAGCCAGTCTTTTAGCCAGCAAAAAGCTGCGGCTTCATAGTACAACTTTAAGTCTGGCAGGGCAAAGCCACCTCTTTCTTTCGCATCTGTTAATATCTTAAACTTTTGAATGGGAATTATTTTACTATGGTAAAATTCTGCACACTTATTCCGTGAGGCTAAGAATATTGTTGTGAATGAAAATATTGACTCACTTGTTTGTTGCCTCATAGCAAAATCAGTCATGCTTATTTGGCCAACTTAGTTGTTTTTCTTATGGTCTGTGCCTGTACCTCTGCATATACAGCAGTAGCTCATTTTTCAAACGTCTCCGCTTACGAACGTTTCGGTTTTCGAATTTCATAAACCCGGAAGTAAATGCTTTGGTTTTTGAACACACCTCAGAAGGTGAACAGGAAATGTGGCTTCTGTTTTGGATTTTGAGTTTTGGGTTTTCGGACTTTTCATAACTCGGAACGGTCTTCTGGAACGGATTATGTTCAAAAACGGAGGTACCGCTGTAGATATTTTCTAAACCCATAGGAGTACTTTGGATCTAGGAGGTGTATGTTTTGTATACTCTTTATTCTCCACATGTTTAAGCAGTAGTTTTCAAGCTTTAGTTCTAAGATTCCTAGGAAACAAGGGATTCTGCAATTAGCAGATAAAATTCTAATAGAGCTAAGTTGACTACTGGTACCAATTTACCTCAGCAATGTCTCACCAAAAGATTTATTGGCTGTTTCCGCACTGTGCAGTCAATTAACTTGGGATGGTAGGTGTTACGGACTGAAGTTCTCACCCTGGGCCAGCAGGGGGATACTGTAGATAGTTTTCACTCAGGTCCACATATGCAAATAAGGGATTGAAAGTGACGTTCAGTGATTGGATAGTTACAGAAAGTGTTACAGTTGCGTTGTAGTGGAGCTCTATATAAGCAGGCTGGCTGAACCCTTCAGTTCAGTTCTGTTCTGGCCTGTGAATAAACAAGAGCTGTGTCGTCTGATATGTTCACCCACAACTTAACACTGGCGACGAGGATGGGATACGAACCCACACATGCACACCCCAGAACATCCCCCAGAATCCTCTGCAACCTACAAGGTTTTCATGGCAGTTGCTTATCCAGCAGACAAATCACAATGGGAAGGGTTCCCAGAAGACAGAAAATGACTGCCTTAAAGGATTCAGTGACATTTAGTTTACCTCAGGAGCTGATGTCGATAGGTAAATACATATACTAATTATGGAGCATTATTTAAGCAGTTCTCCTTTATATTAGAAAAAATCTGTTTATAATAAATTTTTAGATTAACACATTATTATATCAGATCATGACTAGGGTTGTGAATAGAGTGAAGCATGTCCCAAGATTCTTATTTTTAAAATGTTGGCTATACACTTTATTTTTCTGCCAAGGCCTTCCCAAATTAGTCTATTTTATTTCTGCAGCTTTTAATTCTTGTTGGCTTCATGTTTCTAACATGTACTTTGTGGCTGTACTATGTTTCACATTCTTTTCTTTTTACACCACTTGAGTATTTTTTAATGTAGAATATGGATATATAAGCCATATTTAAAACTATATTTCTACTAAATATGCCCTCAGCTGAGATTTGTTTTTGTTACAAACAGGTAGCTAAGCTGTTGTTAAACTTGAGAATTTGGTTATTTTAATCTCTTACACACTTTGGGGGCTTTGATTAATTCAGTTTTTGTTGGATTTTACATTTCCACTGTGCTGCTGCCTTAACTGAGCTTATAGATGCCAAGGAGTGGAACTTGATAATCAGTGTGCTAGGAGGTTTAATTGAGTTTCCAGCTACGATGCCTCTGAAGTGTGCTAGAGTTAAATGAAGAACTTCTTTTATAAATATATGAAGAAATGCTTGCTTATGCAGAGGTGAGTTAAGGTGAATTCTTTTACATCATTTAACATTGCAATCTTATTCAAGTAGCACCAGGGTCTGGGGGCAGTTTTGGCTTTTTTCATTTTAAAATAAATGCAACCATGTTTTTAATTTGTCTAGCACACTCTTTAGAATAACCACTTTAACATAAATTATAAAGCACTGCACATTGGCTGCATTCTATATTAATACAAGGATAAGTGTGAAAACAGGGAAGAATCGTGTCTTGGTTATTAAATATTTAATGATGTGTTTGGGAGTACTGCGCCAATTATCAAAAGATGACTGAATGGAAATGGATCCCCTAAAGGGACAGAAAAGGCATGATGAACTCTAGGTCATGCCCCTGAAAGTGTATAGTTGAAAGCAATCCCCCAAAGTTTAGAGGATTAAAATAAAAATCCCCAGAGTCAGAACTACTTAGAACAATTAAAAATAGCGGCTAACTCTGTGCCTGTTTTTATAGACACATCTGTCAAATAAAAGAAATGTAGTGATCAGAAATAGAACTTGCTTTTCTAAAACCAGCAGCTGTGAAGTTCATTTTGTTGAACTGAACACTCAGAAAATTGGAAACTTTACAAGGTTTTGCTTTTGAGAAATCCCCTTTTTGGAGGAAATACCCTTTCTTTCCTGTGCCGTCTCACTTACTACTTTAGCTGATAAAAGCACATACCTGTATACAAAGTAGAGTGTGTGTGTATGTACACACAAACACACACAGTATATAAACACTTTAAATTTTATAGAAGGCAATTGTGAATCTCTCACTCTTATTATTGTAATGTGGAATGAGTACCTGTGGGTCACACCTACGGTGAGATCCATGCCTTGTAGGGATACAGATATTCTCATAGGTGAGATGCCACACGTTGCAGTGGAAATGGGGAAAATCAGCAATATAACTTCTTATCTCAGTTCTGTGTAATTTAAGAGCAGACCTTCAAGTTGCAGTTTCAAATACCAGCTACCGTTTTCAAATTTGGAGTGTGCTGGGGAAAAGAAAAAACTGCAGTGGCAACACCTACGGCTTAGTTGGGTTTCTTTAACAGGCTGGTGCCTCTCCAGGCAGTAGCCAAGGGCAGACAGCTCTCTTAGTGTTGTATCCACTGCTGGCCCCACTCATGGCAAATCCATTGAAGTCAGTTAACATGGCAAACTTGGGTGCATTACTATCAATGAGTCTACTCTTGAGTAGAACTGCAGTTCTTAGCAGGCAGAAGGAATGTCACAGCAAGTGGCTCAACATGGCCCAAGACAATGTCGCCAAAGCAGAGTGTTCTGATGAGTAAAATCTCATAGGGTGGGAGATGGGGTAAAAAATAATGGCAGATAAAGAGGGAAGGACAATAGACGATAGAGAGCAAAATAGCAGTGTGGATGAGATCAGCCTGTTAGCCAGGTATCATTGGAGAAACAGAAAACTGATTAAGTAGGCTTGCTTCAGTCTTGTGCTATAACAGGCTTCCTCAAACTTGGCCCTCCAGGTGTTTTTGGCCTACAACTCTCAAGATCCCTAGCTAGCAGGACCAGTGGTCGGGGATGATGGGAATTGTAGTCTCAAAACATCTGGAGGGCCAAGTTTGAGGAAGCCTGTGCTGTAAGGTGACAAGCCTATAAGGGTCTGGGGACCAAAAGTCACAGGGCTTCCCCAGATGTTCATTTTATAGTGCATGAATGAAGATATGTGCTCATGATGGTATCTGGGCAGTTATATATGATCCCACTTTTGATAGTGTTTGTGCCTGCAGAAGTTTCAAGGCAGACATGCTGCTTCTTTTCAAATCTGTGCAAGTCCTGTAGCTTGAGGCTGAAATCCCATAACTTTTCATACCATAAATCTTCTTGGTTTTATTTTCCCCTGCTTTTGTTGTGCTGTAGCACAAGAGTGCCCCTCCGGATGACAGTAATGTTCTAAAACTGGGGACACACACACACACACACACACACACACACACACACACACAGAACAACTAATAAAGCAGAATTATGTGTGGGTGGTTCAGTATAAAAATACATTATTACTGCATCAAGGTCATACAGGTCATTGCAAAATACAGCTGCAAAAAATAATAATCATCTCCATTCTGGAGGAGCCCATACTCTCCTTTCTCTGAGGCCTCCTTGGTATTCCTGTACTCCTAGAAAGAAGGAAAATTGCTAGAGGGCTGGCATGAATTTAAATAGCTAGAGCGCTGGCAGGAAGTCTTTATTGTAAACAGCCATGCAATATGCGGGGAAGTATATAAATGTCTTTAATAAATAAAAATAAGCCGTGACCATTTTTAGTAGAAGTCCTGTATTCACAGCAGGGCTGAGCATTCACTGTAACAGTCATAGGTGAATCATTGCACCATAAGACAACTCAACAAGTATGCAACATCTGTAATATGTGATTTATGTGATTTAACTTTAAGGATTTGCTATGTGAATGCATTGCTTGCTTTGCTTTAATCTCATAGTCACGGACAGAGAAAATTGGTATGGTAATATCTGCTCTGCAGTTGGAATTAGTTTGCCATAGCTGTCCCTTGGAACACTAGAATCCTAGGTTCTAGAAGGAGGCTGGGAATCTCCAATGGAATTCTTATCACCCTCACAAAACTATGGTTTCAAGATTCCCTGGAGGAAGTTATGGCAGTTAAACTGGCTTTTGTTTGTGGTTCAGATGCCGCTTTATGATACCTCCAGCTCGTCTTTCAGACTTGGGTGTCCCATAATGTATGTTCTTGGATGTCTTCAGAATCTGCCCATTTTCTTTAGTATCTTTCTGCCTTTGTAGAAACAGATATATCCATGTAAATCTTCATAAAGAAATTTTCCTGCAAGGATGCTTTTTCCAGAGAATCAATCTTTCTTTTGCCTTGTCCTGCCACGTTCCTCCCAGTGCTCTCATTTAACACCAAAGACCAAATGGTGTGTATTCCTGATTAGTGTTCAGCTCTGTGGAGTGCTTCAGTCATCAAGCTGAAGTGGGTCTGAACCTTAATTATTCCTTAATTATGCCTCTAGAGGAAGGTTTCTAGCCATCTATGCTGAGAGGGTGAGCAAATGCAGCAGCCTTATTTTAACTGTAGATAACACATCCCTTCAACACAGAGATTGAGACATAATCCCAGATCATGATTTATGATGCGCTTAGTTAATATTTTTAAGGGACGCGGGTGGCGCTGTGGTCTAAACCACTGAGCCTCTTGGGCTTGCCCATCAGAAGGCCGGTGGTTTGAATCCCCGCAATGGGGTGAGCTCCCGTTTCTCTGTCCCAGCTCCTGCCAAGCTAGCAGTTTGAAAGCACACCAGTGCAAGTAGATAAATAGGTACCACTGCTGCAGGACGGTAAACAGTGTTTATGTGTGCATTGGTTTCCATCACAGTGTCCTGTTGTGGCAGAAGTGGTTTAGTCATGCTGGCCACTTGACCCGGAAAACTGTCTGTGGACAAATGCCCGCTCCCTTGGCCTGAAGCAAGATGAGCGCCACAACCCCAAGTCACCTTTGACTGGACTTAACTATCCAGGGGTCCTTTACCTTTTTTTACCTTCTGTTAATACTTAGTTATTTATTAAATTTATATCCTGCCTTTCCACCCAAACAAGACTACGAATTAAGTTCTTAACCTGAGGTACCACTGTATATATATAAAAAGGTTTACCTTTTTCAGATACTTTTTCAAAATGGGATTTCAAATGGTCAGGATTAATGCACTACGTTAAAGATCATGCAGCAGCCATGTGGAAAAAGGTTCTGTAAATAACTCATCTCATTAATAACATTTTACAGTAGGAATTACATTTTGAATTATTATACTGCTGAAACTATTATTTCAATACTGTGAGTTGGTTGTATGCCATATTAAGAGGTGCAGTCTGTTTTTATTTTTTTTCCCTCCCTGGTACGGTTAGTGGTTAGGAATGCTTTATGAAACATAATTTTGAGGGACTCTGTAAATGGTCTGAAAGTGACCATTTACAGGAGCGGGTGTGGATCAATTCAGTCCTTTGGACGGGGGGAGGGTGACCTCTGAGAACCTCATGTAATAACACAAAAAGTATAATCAATATTTAGAAAGAAATGTAAGCTGCTTGCTTTGTGGTGTTTGTTCTGCCTCTGCTATTTTGGGCTGCTGGCTGCCAAGTCTATATTTAGAATCTTTTCACAGTGTATGGTAGTTTACTACAGCATATGAATGTCTGCCCTGCTGAATATAGGTCATAATTTAAATAATCAAGGGTAAGATTTAAGAGTTGGGGGAAATGATAGGATTTCTGCCACCTCCACCATATTAAGAAAAAGTGGTGTGAATGGATAGGGAAGAGAGGCGTTATAGTTCAGCCAGCCACTATCAGATGGAAGATGGCGAGCAAGGAGATCTGGATAGAAGACCTGGCATTTTTTGTGTATAGGAAGAGAGCGGAGGCTATCCTAGATCAAGATGATAGTCTTATAGTAGTGTGGATGTTTATTCTTATTATTTGTGTATTTATTTATACCCTTCCTTTTTCTCTGATGGGACTCGTAGCAGCTTACAACAAAAACAAGAACCACCAAAAGCAGAAAAGCCAATAATTAAAATACAATTATGCATTGGGAGCATTAAAATGATATAAAATATGTTTAAAACATACCAACAAATACCAAAAAAAAGAGCAAAGGATGGCACCTGTCCTATAGAGTGGTACCTCTGGTTACGAACTTAATTCGTTCCAGAGGTCCCTTCTTAACCTGAAACCGTTCTTAACCTGAGGTACCACTTTAGCTAATGGGGCCTCCCGCTGCCTCCATGTAATTTCTGTTCTCATCCTGAGGTAAAGTTCTTAACCTGAGGTACTACTTCCAGGTTAGCGGAGTCTGTACAACCCGAGGTGTTTGTAACCCAAGGTACCACTGTAATTGAAAGCAGACAATCCCCCAAAGCCTGTTAGAAGAAAGCCTTCACCCGCCACTTGTTGTAATTCTATATTGAATACCTTTTACTGCCTGAAACCAATGGCATAGGCAGAGGGGGAAAGTGTTGTCAAAGATTAATGCCACATCCTTGTTTCTTCCAAACCACTCTGGTATAACTAGTCAGCACTCACAAGCAAGATTAGGTTCAGCAGATACAACTGAGGATGGATTCTGCTTTTGTACTGATTTCATTGCACCCAGGCAGGTAGATGCAGGTATCCATAGGCAGGAGAACTAAGCTGGGTTTAGATTTGTGAACACCTTTCCTGCTGGCATCCTATGACATGTATTGATCAGCTAAGCAAGTCTGCCTGGATGGAAGGTATAAGCACAGGGACAAAGAGTAGAATGTTTTTTTAAGTTGCATAGTAATGACCTTTGTGATTGCCCCTGTTCATGTGGTGCATTGCTTTTGCCATTATGGCCATGTGGGGTGGTGAACCCATCATGAAGCAGGCCGCATGCTGCTACTATAACATCTAAAGGGCACTCCAGTAGTTATGATAATTTGTATATAGAAGTTATAAACACTAAACTTTCTTCAGTGTTTGACTTTCCTGCTGAAGATTGAATGCTCAGTTATACCCTCACCCTTTAAATGCCCTGAATCCTATTAATCTAGTCGCAGGTTGACTTTGCTTGACACACATCTTTAACCAGCACATTGAGGTTCAGTGGATCACTCAGTACTGCTTGTTTATTACAATAAGTAGCTTGTGATCTGACACTGTATGCTGGAAAGCTCTCTTTGGAAAATCCTTCTTTTTTGGGGGGGGGTACAATTCCTCCAGGCAGCATTAATTTGTGTATGGTTTTGTGTGTGTTTTCACGGCATGTGATGGATTTAACCAACTATATCTTTTCTGTCCTCTCTTCTAGGATGCGTCAGGATGAAACGCCACAGGCATCTAAGCAGCAGTGACAGTTCAGACAATGAAAGTAAGTAGTGTGATCTAGTCTTCCTTTGATCTGTCACTGTTTCCTGTGGTTTCCTTCTCTGGTTTGAGGGCAAACGGTTGCACTTTTTTATGGCTTTTCTTTTTTTATTTCTCGTCTGATTTCATTTTCTCTTGCTCATTGTGGTATTCAGTTTTATCAGAGAGGGCTTGGGGAAACTTAAGAAACCCAACGCTGGGTAGAATAATGTGGTTGTTTAGCAACAATCTTTATTTAGAATGTAAAAGGTGCATAATTCTTCCTGAAGAGAGAGCTAGTATTTATTGTGAAGTCTCTGTTTTATAAACTGATAATGTGCTAGCTGCACTCCTCTATGTGAGAATCTTTGAGGATTGTGGCAGGCTTTTCATGCTTTGGGATGAATGCTAAGTGAAATATTTTGTATCTGTAGAGCCTTAAAAAGGTTACCACTTAGACCCTCCCAACAGGCCTTTTTTCAGTGCTACTTACAATTCCTTTCCACATGTGAGCTTTAGGTCTAGTTCACAAAGTAGCTTCCAAACAAGGTGTCCTGGGTATTAAAACTTCTGTGTGTCTGCAGCAATTATCTGTTCTGACAACAACTACAGGTATCCTACTCCTTCTGCTGCTCAGATGCTATTATAGCAGTGTTTCAGTTCAGCAACCAATTGTATTTCATTGTATTTCAGAAATATTGGGATACGTACCTTTTAAATCTCTGGTTTCAAAACAACTCTTAGAAACAACTTCTCCTTTGAGAAGAAAGTATATAAAGGGTGGCATTGTGTATACAATTGTTATGTATTGTTAATGTGAAAACACAGCAAACTGAATGGCCTCTGGCCTCTTCAGCAGCCTCAGTTTTTGTAGCTGGAGTCAGTCAGTCAGGGCTCTTCCCTCGCAGGCCAGGTGGAAAGAGGCTAGCCAGGCAGGAAGCAGAGGTCTTGCAGGCCTCGCAGCCAAGATGGTCCAATTCTGTCCTCCTGTCCCTGTTTCCTGTCCCTGTTTCCTGTTTAACCTTTTTACCTTGCTTTTATTTCAACACTGTTTGCTTCTAGGATATAAAACTGTTCTCTCCTCCATATTCATTTGCTCATCTAATTGTCAGTAGACGAAACCATCCTACGGTTTGTTTATAATCAATTTTCAGAAGGTATCTCAGAATTCAGAACATTCCATAACTCCTCCTTGGGGTGGATCATGCCAACTTGTTGCTGTCATGAGTCATTCAGAGGCTTTTGTGTTTCTTTATAGTACTCAGTAGCCCACCCGCATCCATATAACACAGGCAACATTTATTTTTATTTTTATTATTTTATTTATGATTTTCAGTTTTATACATTTCCATAATTTTACAATCATTTTAGCATTTCAAAACTCGACTTCCTTCCCCCTCTTTCTGCGGTTCCTTAGATTAGTTTTTTTATATTTTCTGCATATCCAAATTAACTTAATTTACTCATTTATTCATCTGCTTTAAATGTATATTAAAAACTACAGGTTATTACAGTAATCCTGCCAATATTCTTCTCTGTTTACAGTTTATTTGTAAATATTCAATAAACCATTTCCATTCTTTTATAAAAAGTTTGTTATCTTGATTTCTTATCTTTCCGGTAAGTTTTGCCATTTCTGCATATTCCATAAGTTTTTGTATACATTATTCTTTCGCTGGGACTTCTTCTTCTTTCCATTTTTGGGCAAGTAACATTCTTGCCGCTGTAGTCACATACATGGAATAAATTTCTATACATTTTGGGTAGTCAGGAGCAACTTGTTTTGTCCCTTTGGATACTTATCCTTGAAAAGTTGAAGCAACCGTTTAAGAAAAACAGACCCATAATTGTAAGCAAAATTTCTAGTTTATGTTGCCTAAGATACCATTTCGGAATGCAATTCTCTGTATTTTTATGAATATCCTGGTGTTGCAGCAGCATTTAAATTGTCTCCATCTTTTCCTCTGTTTATACAGGTCCTTCTACTTCTTTCTCCTTTTGTTCCAAGTACAGAAGCAAGTCAAAAACACCAGCAAATGAACAAAAGAAACCTGCTGAGGTGAGAGTAATTCTCACATTCTTGGGGTGCTATTCAACTACATTTTTTTTCACTATTGCAAGAAGAATTTCTCCCCTCTCCCCACACAAACCTCAATTTTTCTCTTGAGGTTTTGAGGACAGATTTTGAGGGTAGCACAGGGGGAGCAGGGAGATAGTTCTGTTACACAACGATTTCTTCATTCATGTTGTTTCCCTTTTATAGGTGAAGGAAGGAAGAATGAACAAACTTGTTCCATTTGAGTTCAATGGGATTAAAGCCCATCTATGCTTAAAGATTAGGGTCTGTAGTAAAATTGGTCATAATCTAAGGGCAGTTGAAGAGAAATTGAGGTCTTGAGGTAGCAGGTGCTGCTGAAGAGAATTTCTTGTGTTTTCTTTCCTTCTTCCTTATTTCTGGAAAATGACTATAGGGCTATAGCGAACTTCTGAACAAGCTGTTAAGGCTTCCACTTTTCTTAGGAGTATTTGAGTCCCTAATGTTATGAGACTGTCCCCAGGTACTTCTTCCCCTATTTACCTTAGGCACAGTTTCAATTTTGGCTTCTCTTACTATGAACTGAAAACAAGAATTATGAAAATACAAGTTGACCAAACACATAATTCTGAAAAAAAAAATTAAATGCACAACCTCTGAGTAATGTATAAAAATACAGATTGCACATATCCTTTCTCCCTGTTCTGGATTTACCCTAAAGATGGGCCGGAGCAGGCCAAATACCTACATATCTTCTTCCTTTAATTCATATCTATGGGACAAATTTGGATTGCCCTATTTCTTGGGAACTGCATGTCTCTTCTTACCTAGAGGGCCAAACTAGTCTATAAATGCTTGCACATTTTAAATGTGTATTGTTTTTACTTTAGAAATAACAAACAAGGGCATGAGTTGGAACTGCCCTGCATAGTGGGGCTATAACCTCTTTTCATTGTGCTCTGTGGTCCTAGTGAACCGCCCCCACCCACACACACAAAAAGAGGAAAGATGATACTGATTTAGAGTGCAAAACAAAAGCCCCCTTCAGGCATCTTATGCATGACAGGGGGAACTGCATGTAGATTAAGAAACAGGGCTGTGCTGCTAATCCTGCCCCATTGTCCAGCTAGGCTAGCCCTATGCCTGTGTTGAGCATGGGAGGTGAGAGACACGGGTAGATTGGCTGTGTTATGTCAAGATTGGACCAGTGGCAGGCTCCTGCTCTTGGTTGCACAATGGGCGGTATTCAGCTAAACAGTTACGGTAGCGCAGTGATTTTTAGTTGGACAGTGTAACTTCCCCACCCTCTCCTCTCCCTGTGCACCCCCTAAATTTGCTCCAGGTTTCCCCAGCTCTCCAAAGTAGATCCGGGAACAGGAGAAGGCCAGAAAATTACATTGTGCAGCTAAAAGTGGTTGCACTAGCCCAACTGTTTAGTTGACTACTTCCAAATGTGTTTTATTTGCCTAAATGATCACTTTTAACGTTGAGCTACTTCCTTGGAGAACTTGGCAGACAACTTAAGCTTATGTAACCCTTAAAAAAAAAAGTTCAGCATGAAAGTTCAGGGGTTAGCACCCTTCAGAAATGGAAAATTACTTGCTGAATGCCTAATGCCATTACAGTTACTTCTGAAAACAGATGAAATGGAGATGACAGTGATGGGTAGGTGTCTCATTTGCCTTTAAGCTGTTCTGTTAAATGCAAGCTCTTTGGGGCCCACTCTTCTTTTTTATATTCAGAGTTAGTTTTATCCATTGAAATCTTTGAGCGTGAGAGTATCAAAACAAACAAACTCTATTCTACCATACTGCTAAAGTGAAATTAAATCTTCACTTGCAACTTGCAGGGTTACAGGATTTGGAAGGGACAACATTCCTGCAATCCATGGTAGATGCTAGAGGCTTTTAACAGATTGAACTTTCCCATCCAACCTCCCAAGTTGTGAGCAAGTCTTCTACTTTCTCCTTGTCTCTTTCCTGGTCACCTGCAGTTACTTGGATTCTGGACCTCCCCAAAGCTGGAAGTTGCCACAGTTCTGTAGGTGTTTCAGTATCTATGATTAGGGGAGATCCCATATCTACATAACTCTGGAAGATCCCATTCACGCTTTACCTTCTAGGATTTGTGTGGTAAAGCAGAACAGGGTGGTCCACTTGCTTTGATTACAACTGCAGCAGCCCATGATTCTAAATAGTTGGGGAATTATGTGTTCCTTCCTTTATGCTTGGCAGCAAAGGGGTTGGTTTGATCAGTATGGTTCTGACAACTGTTTAACATGGCCTCATTAGGCTCCTGTACATTATTAATTTGTATCGTTAAAGAAGAAGAAGAAAAATAAGTTATTGGACTGTTTCTTCCCAAGTATTAATGCTGTCTTTGCCTTCACCTGCAGGTGTTTCGAAAGGATCTCATTAGTGCCATGAAACTCCCAGATTCTCATCATATTAACCCAGATGAATATTACCTCTTTGCGGACACATGGAAACAAGAATGGGAAAAGGGTGTGCAAGTCCCAGCCAGCCCAGACACGATTCCACAACCTTCTCTCAGGTAATTTTTAATAAATAGTTGTTGGGACTAAACTACATTTAATTTTGGGGTAGCCATATGAATATACTGGGCAGCATTCATGTCATGTAAACAATAATTAATCGTTTACTACTTTTGTTGCACAGAGTAGATTTTTGATCAGGTGAGGCTGCAATTTTTAAAGAAGTATTAAGGTCCACAACAGACAAATGTATTCTGACCACATAGTCAAAGAGGTAGTATACTTCATTATTTCAGCATAACTCAGTATTGTTCCAGCGGTTGTGGTGGATGATGTACACTGCAGTTTTCCAAATATACAAGACAGTTTTGTGGAGTACACAAAGTTGGGTGTGGTGGTAGACTGGCTGAGGGTATATTAACCTGAGCTAGTCTTAGGTATATAAAGATCACCAGATACATTTGCTTGGTAGTTGCTCATGCCTAAATACCTTTGTCCCATTGTAATTTGGGCTTTCTTTACTTCCTCTGATGTATGATATGGTCATAACTCAAGAGGGAACATCAGGCAATGTGGAAAATTATCTGTGTGGTTGTTCAATAAAGAATTTACTTTTGTGGGTTTATTTTTTGTTTTTGTTTTAATGATCCCTATATTTGAGTGTAAGAAAGAGGTTTGCTGATAGTTCAGAATGGGCTTTTGGCATGTGCTCCTGTAGTTTATAGGGATGCGGGTGGCGCTGTGGTCTAAACCACTGAACCTCTTGGGCATGCTGATCAGAAGGTCGGCGGTTCGAATCCACGCGATGGGGTGAACTGTTGCTCTGTCCCAGCTCCTGCCAACCTAGCAGTTCGAAAGCACACCAGTGCGAGTAGATAAATATGGAAGATAAATAGATAGATAGATAGATAGATAGATAGATAGATAGATAGATTCTTTATTGTCATTACACAAGTGCAACATTGCACAAGTGCAACGAAATTGGATGCCATCCCTTAAAAACAACAAAAGCAAAACAACAACAACAACCAAACAAACCACATTCCAGCCACACCCACACCCACACCCATCAAACTCCCAGGTCACACTATCGAGTTACTGCATTTAAGAAGGCCACAGCTCTTGGATAGAAACTATTTTTCAGTCTATTTGTCCTTGACTTGATGTTTCTGTATCTCCTGCCAGAAGGCAGTAGTACAAACAGACTGTGTCCCGGGTGAGATGCATCCTGCAGGATATTGTTTGCTTTCCTAAGACAACGGGAACCGTACAGTTCTTCCAAAGATGGGAGGGGATGACCAATAATCCTTTGGGCTGTGGTTATGACCTTCTGGAGCACCTTCCTCTTCCTAGCTGTACAGCTGGAGAACCAGGCACAAATACAGTATGTGAGAATGCTCTCTATGGAGCCTCGGTAGAAGGACACCAGCAGTCTCTCACTCAGATTGTTCTTCTTTAAAAGTCTGAGGAAATAAATTAAATAAATGGGAAGGTAAACGGCATTTCCATGCACTCTAGCTTCGGTAACGGTGTTCTGTTGCGCCAGAAGCAGTTTGGTCATGCTGGCCACATGACCCGGAAAGCTGTCTGTGGTCAAACGCCAGCTCCCTTGGCTTGAAAGCGAGATGAGCGCTACAACCCCATAGTTCCCTTTGATTGGACTTAACAGTCCAGGGGTCCTTTACCGTTTACTTGTAGTGTGTAGCAGTACACTGTGAGCAGCATGGCATTGTCCTAATGAATTCCTTGGTCAAAAGTAAGGGTGGCTAACACACAGGTCATGGCCCCCAAGGACCCCATGAAAATGATCGATTTATTTATTTATCTGTTTACTCGCTTTTTGTGTCTGGGTACCCCTTTCTTAATTGTGCTTTTCTGGGCAACAGTCCCTAAAAATGCTGCATCCGGATCAGTACAACTATCTCTGCTGTTGCTGTTGTCAGCTGACAAAAACATAATTAATGAAATGATCGGCTGAAGAACAGCCCAAGGCATTGGAATGGTCTGTCTGAGCTCACTTGGTGATTGCTGTTTAGAATGGACTCCGGGATTGGAGGGAAAGAGTGGGTGGAGATGTAAACGAAGAAATGAATGGGAGGCACAAGGAAAACTGTAGAAAAAGCTGCTGGTGGGAGAAACATTAGTGGATTATTGTGGATGGGGGGGGGCCGTGAATTCATACAATTCCGGCGCATAATTTGATTAGTAGCCACAGAAGGCAAAGAAATTAATTATTGGGGAAAGGGATGTGCATTATTATTGTTTCTTAATGAACAAAAAAATGGGAGACAGATCATCCATCCCTGTTTGCAAAGTCAATCAGGTGGGGGGGGGGGCGGTGTGGCAGAAATTTTGCATCCCCATCTGTATCCTGATCCCAGCCCTGAGCAGATGTTTAAATCTCTCCTCTGCTCAGTGTCAGGTCTGGAGTATGGTTTGGGATACAAATCTCTTCCTCTAAATGCACCCATGCAGATGCTGTGTGTGTGTGTGTGTGTGAGAGAGAGAGAGAGACACACACACAGAAAGAGGTTGTGCTGTGTGTTTGTAAAAGAGAGAAGTAGCATGGAAAGACTCAACTAGCTTGGGCAAAATGTGCTATGTATTGGGAGAGATTGGGGTGGGAATTAATAAGGAATGGGGGTGTAGAAGTTAGTACGAAAGAAATTAAGGGAAATAAATAAGAAATAAGGGTTGGAGGGGTAAGTTCTGCCTTTTCCCACTATTTCATTTTGGCCATGCCTACTTTGACATGGGCCCCCTCCACTGGCCATTGTGACCCTCAGCCTGGAAAATGTTCTTACCCGATGCACCAATGCACATTGTCACATTTGCCTGACCCATGCATTCCATTGTAACCCAGATTATTATAATCAATTAGGGGCATCAAATACCTGGCTTCCCAATTTGCAGAAGTGCCCTTTCACCAAATGACTCACAGCTCACTTTAATTACTATATCATTTTAGAGTCGTAGCGGAAAAAGTAAAGCAAGTACTATATACACGGCCTAGAAAATACATTCGTTGTTCAAGTCAAGAGCCCACTGAACCTGGCTATATCAACATTCTGGAACTGGCAGAATCGATGTGTCGTTATGACTTGGATGATATGGACATCTTCTGGCTTCAGGAAGTAAATGAGGAGCTTGCTGAAATGGGTGAGAGTGATGAAAAGTGCAATTACTAAAGCTACAATGAATTTTAAAAACTGAATCTTTAGTCAACTGCGCTGATTTAAGGCTGTTTTGCTGCTCCTTTTTTAAAAAAAATGGTTTGTTTAGAAAGATAACTTTAGTTGGTATTCAATGAGTCTTCTGAAGCCATGGTTCAGAGACATTTAACTGCATCTAGATATTTGGAGGAACTTCCATGTTTTTAATATGTTTCCTAAGATAGCAAAGCTGTACCTTAATTCTTTGGAAATCCATCTTGGTTCATGGAAGAATGTGCATTTTATGCCAGGACTCTAGGAGTAATAAAAACAATGTGTATGGAAAAATACCAATCAGGTAATAATGGAAGTCAGTATTCCTACTTAATTGTATTTGCTAATACTCAGATCTTAATTGAATTTGCTAATACTCAGATCGTAATGACCGGAGAAAATGGCAGCTTTGCAGACTTGTACTTTGCGGCTCCATGAGAGAGGCAGGATTATGCCACTCTAGTAAATCAGAGAAGACACTATCTTGATAGCTTGTTTATGAGACTTAAAAATTAGGGGGGAAATAATTAACTTAATGTGGCAGATTCTTTTCAATGTAGTATTCATAAGCAACATGTTTCTAATCTGAATGGGAAAAGGTAATGGGGCATATAATGAGATTTCAATGAAGTTGAACAGGCTATTTGTCATGTTAAGAAGCAATTTCCTTAAAACAATGGTTTGGTTCAAACATAATGCACATTATGAAACCGTGGATTAGCCTTATGTGTGAACTCAGTCCACTTTATTGGCAATGGTAAAAGTTTCTGATTAACCAAGGTTTGTAGCTGGGTTATAAACCTTGCTTAACGTCAAGCATAGCTTTGCATTGCATGCAAACCTGGACCACTTCCTTAGCTATGGCTATGGAGCTGTCGCTGCCCAAAAGCTAGTGGAGCTGAAGTTGGAAGAGCAACAAAAAATTCCAACTGCCCTCACTGGTGCTTTTAACTATTCTGTGACGTTAAACCTTGATTGTATGTGATCATCTGCCAAACACCTTAGTGTTAATGATGGTTTAGCATGAACAATGCTATGCTATGATGTCATAGGTAAAAATCAATTTTGTGCATTATTACTGACATCCTAGCTGCTACTTTGAATATATGTAGGTTGTCTGAATCCTAGGGAATAGGACTTTCAATCTAAGTATTTTAATATTTTTATATAGTAATATAGGAAGCCAAAAAGGCAGGATAACAGTGTTTTATTGGTGGTTTCACTTTTCGTGTATCTGCATTTGTTTAAGATAGTGTATTATATATCAGATTAATGCAATGTAGATCTTAAGTCTTTTAAAACTTGGATTGAAATTTAAGTAAGTCTCACACAAATGAGGGAGGGAGACAACCTATTGTCAGTGCAATGCTTTAGGAAATGAGGGTGCTTTTTGTTTCTTTATCTAGTATTAAGCAGATTATTATTTTGCTTTAATTCTCCTGCAGGTTGTGGGCAGCTTGATGAGAACACAATGGAGAAAATGGTGGAAGTCCTGGAACGTCACTGTCACGAGAACATGAACCATGCCATTGAGACAGAGGAGGGACTGGGTATTGAATATGATGAAGATGTCATCTGTGATGTCTGCCGGTCCCCTGACAGTGAAGATGGGAATGATATGGTGTTTTGTGACAAATGCAACATCTGTGTGCATCAGGTTAGTGCTGGCAGAGGTTTTGAAAATGCTTTCTTTTGGGAATGGGATTACAATGGAACCTTGGTTCTCGAACAGCTTAGTTGACGAACAAATCGGAACCCGAATGCCTCAAACCTGGAAATAAATGCTTTGGTTTGCAAACCTTTTTCAGAAGCCGAATGTCTGATGTGGCTGTCAGCTATTGTTTCCAGGGTGGCTGTACCAATCGCAAGCCGCGCTTTGGTTTTTTAACGTTTCAGAAGTCTAATGGATTTCTGGAACAGATTACATTCGAGAACCAAGGTACCACTGTAGAGACTTTCTAGATAGCTTGCTCCAACACAACCTATCTGAAAAGCCATTGAAAAGGTGCAAGAAATCTGGCGGCCTCTGAAAAAGTGGGTCTAGAATTTTTGTTTTCCGACGGCTCTGTAAAATTTAACACGCAACTGCTTAAAAGAGACATGGATTGCTTTTGATCAAGTAATGTATTCAGAGGTCATGTAAATCCCCTAAATATCATGGGAAAGGTTTTGAACCATTGTGGTGTTGGAACATTTGTCTGCCGCACACTTCTTCCTTTTCTGAAACCACATTTAGGGATGAAGGGTGAATTTTTAATCTTCATAAAATGATTCTTGTTAATGACAAGAGTAGAGCATGGTGCAGTGAGTGCACAGTGAGATAATGAGGGAAAGCTGATCTTTTAAATTTGTGCCTAGAATTTATGCCTATGCAAGAGTGCACTCTTCTGGATTAATCTGAAATGTTCCAGAAATAATAGTGATAGGCTAATCCTTCTGGAGTCTTCCTTAGGCTATACAGAAACCTTTCTCGGTAAGTGTATGCTAGTACTAGATGCCACAGAGAGCTACTTTTCTAGATTTTGTGTGTGTGAGAGAGATACACAACAATAAATAGCAAGGTTTTGGGGTTAGGGAGGCGCAGCTACCGTTGGCCAACCTTTCTGAGATCAGGTCTTTGGCTTCTGTGTCTTTTTGTAGAAATTCTCTGTGCAGCACTATTAATAATGTGTGTAACTCTTTACTTGTTAGGAAATAGATCCTTTCCTGTTTCGTGTTTCAGACATCTGGCAAATAGTTGAATTCTCCCAAAATGGTTTTAGTGTATAGCATTTTTTTTTAAAAAAAAAATATATATACTCTGTTGGGACTGCTATAAGTCAGTAATGTCTCGTTTCACTTATGGAGTCGTATAAAGCAGCAGTTTGTTTTTATCCTCAGGCATGCTATGGCATCCTAAAGGTTCCTGAAGGAAGCTGGCTGTGTCGTACTTGTGTTCTAGGTATACACCCTCAGTGTCTCTTGTGTCCAAAGAGAGGTGGGGCCATGAAAGCTACAAGGACAGGCACCAAGTGGGCGCATGTGAGCTGTGCTCTTTGGATTCCAGAGGTATGTATAAGAAGTGTTTTAGCCCATCTTTATGTAGACTAACATGGAAGTATTCAGACTGCAATCTTCCCCCGGTCACCTAGCTGCTGTAGCTGTTATATTTGCCTTTTTACAATATGCTGAAATATAATAGCTTAATAGCTCTTTCCTGGTCATGTCAGTCATAGTAATCCATACATTTTATTATTATTAGGTAAGCATTGCTTGTCCAGAAAGAATGGAACCAATTACCAAAGTGTCCCATATTCCACCAAGTAGATGGGCTTTAGTTTGCAGCTTATGCAAATTGAAAACTGGTGCTTGTATCCAGGTATGTGTTAATTCTGTATTGTGATCTTAGAGGCTGCAGAGCAGAAATCGCATGCTAGCAAACTCAACAGGCTCAGAGTGCTAAGGAACAACTTTCTCCTGTGCTGGGTGGAAGACAGACGCAGCAGAATAGCCTTTAGCAGGGTTTATATTTTAAGGATGTGGGTGGCACTGTGATCTAAACTACAGAGCCTCGGGCTTGCCGATCGAAAGGTTGGCGGTTCGAATCCCCGCGACAGGGTGAGCTCCCGTTGCTCAGTCCCAGCTCCTGCCAACCTAGCAGTTCGAAAGCACGTCAAAATGCAAGTAGATAAATAGGTATCGCTCCGGCAGGAACATAAATGGCGGTTCCATGTGTTGCTCTGATTTTGCCAGAAGCGGCTTAGTCATGCTGGCCACATGTACGCCAGCTCTCTCGGCCAGTAAAGCGAGATGAGCACTGCAACCCCAGAGTCCTTCGCGACTGGACCTAACGGTCAGGGGGTCTCTTTACCTTTATATTTTAAGGAAACATTTTCAGGGTATTGGAAGAATGTAAAAAACAAACAAACCCACAACCTTTTAGCATCACAGAATTGTAGATAGGGGGCCAGTGAGAATAGTTGGCGGGGATATTTGTTAAAAAAAATAAAGAGACTTTTGTAAACCTTTTGGGGCCCACCAAAACCTTTAGGGGTGCTTACGGGGAACAACAGTCAATTAAAATTACATTAAATTAAAAAGCAAGGGAATGCACAGGATCCCTGAGATAATGCACTTAGGGCCCTTTGCTTATGCCAAAACCGTTTAACTAAAGCTTAGACACTACACTAGCTAAGTAGCAGGATACAGGATTCACAGCTTTATGGCAGATACATAATTTAAGTGGTACCTCGGGTTACAGACGCTTCAGGTTACAGACTCTGCTAACCCAGAAATAGTACCTTGGGTTAAGAACTTTGCTTCAGGATGAGAACAGAAATCGCATGGCGGCAGTGGGAGGCCCCATTAGCTAATATGGTACCTCAGGTTAAGAACAGTTTCAGGTTAAGAACAGACCTCCAGAACAAATTAAGTTCTTAACCCAAGGTACCACCGTAATAATGCAAGCTCTATACAAACGCTTGCATTATTACTTAAATTGTGAATCTGTCATGAAGCTGTGGATCCTCTATCTTACCGTGCTACTTACTTAGCTAGTGTGGTGGCTGAACTTTAGTTAAACAGTTTTTGCAGAAGTCAAGTTATCTTGCTTTGCACATCATGTTAAACCATAGTTAGGTTTAATATGTGGTTTAATGTGGACGAGCAGTGCACACTGCTCAAAGTTTCCAGTCCACTTTCCCTCACAACTGGCCACAAACCGCAAGCAACTTTACTTATCAAGTGATAACCAAACTTTGTTATTTGTTTACTGCTCATGGTTTGTTTTGGGGAAGCAAACCACGAGCCCAGATTTGGATTGCATATGAAGCCAAGGCATGTGGTGTTTTGCTCCTGCCAGGGTGCAGCCAGGAATGGGGAAAGAGCAAAGTGGGACTTGATTAGCTTGCGCAAGCATACTGCTCAGTCATGTAAGCCATAGTTAAACATTACCTATGGCTTAATGTGATTTCAAAACACAGCCATTATGCCAAATTGCTGCTAAGGCTTTACCGTGAACCAAGCATTGCCCATGGCGTTGGAATGCTGGAACTTATACAGAAGAAACAAATGATTGAATAGGCTGTTTTTCATTAACGGTGTGTGTTGTCTCTTCTGAAAGTGTATATGCATAGCTTGTAACTCTTAAGATAAAAGTACTTGAACATCAATATTTTACATTTTATAACCTGTATTTCTTAAAAATCTTTAGTGGAACAGAATTTGCTTGTTTTTCTTGTTGTGTCTGAAGGTTACCATTTAGACTTCTAACTCGTGAATAAACAACCTTTAAAGTAAAGCTGTGTCTTCTGAATACCCCCTGTGAAACTCTGTGCATACGTGTAATAATAAAAGGCCTGTGATTCTTTCTAAGCTTTCATTGGCTGGTTTTCTTCCTCTGATGCTTGTTTTAACTGGTGGCGGTTTCCTTCACTCAACAGTGCTCTGTGAAGAGCTGCATTACTGCCTTTCATGTCACGTGTGCCTTTGAGCATAGCCTGGAGATGAAAACAATCCTGGACGATGGCGATGAAGTCAAGTTCAAGTCGTACTGTCTAAAACATAGCAAAACCAAGCAGAGCTTGATGCCCGACGCAGACGTTAATCCCAAGAGCACAGCAGACCAGAAGCAGACCGAGAGTGAGAAAACCAGTTTGCGTGCTCAGAAACTTCGGGAGCTGGAGGAGGAGTTCTACTCCCTAGTGAGGATTGATGACGTCGCAGCAGAACTTGGCCTCCCTAAACTCACTGTGGACTTGATCTATAATTACTGGAAACTAAAACGGAAAAGTAACTTTAATAAACCATTATTTCCTCCCAGGGAGGATGAAGAAAACGGCTTGGTTCAGCCAAAAGAAGATAGCATTCATACTCGAATGAGGATGTTCATGCATTTGAGGCAGGATCTGGAGAGGGTAAGGAGGAGAGTGGGGGAAAGTGACAAAAATACCCTTATAAAGTAGTTCACTGCAACAGGAATTGGGAAGGGGCAGATCAATCCAACACTGTAGTGCTTATTTCTTCTTATTCTGTCTCCAGCAAATTCATCACTGTACGCCACAATCTGACAGCCTCCAGATTCGACTATTGCAATGCGCTCTATGTGCCCCTACCCTTGAAGGCTATTTGGAAACTGCAACTGGTCCAAAATGCAGCAGCCAGATTACTGGCTGATGTTCCATTTTAGAGCTCTTACAACCTCAGTTTAAAAAACAGCTGCTGTGGTTGCCATTCCCCACCCCCCAAGTCCACATCACGGTGCTCACATTCGTGTTTAAAGCTCTAAGTGACTTGCACCCTGAACAGCTGAAAGACCACCTTGGGTGTTAAAATTTGGCAAGAATTTGGTAGTACTTCCGCCTTCAGAAGTGCAGGGAATGGTGGCCCAGGAAAGGGCTTTTTTCCTTTCCTGTGGCAGCTCTTCATTATACAGTATTTTTGCTGTACGCTGAAGATGCACCTCTTTGTCCTGACCTTGGCAGTTCAGGTAACCCATCTCTTCTGCTAAATCAATAATGTTCTGTTCTGTCTGGAACGGCTTTACTTGTTTTTATTGCCACATCTGTTTTTATCTATTTTTTTAATAATTGTATATTGTATTGTTGTAACCCTCCCTGGGGTCCTATGAGGAGCAGTGGGTAAGAAATCAAGTAAGTAAGTACATAATGGAGGCTGGTGGAGAGAAGAAACAGGAATGGCAAGAAGCTAAGTAGAAGTAGGATCAGCCAGATTCTGGGTTCATCCTACGACTTGTGGTGTGCCATGCTACTCTGCTGTATGGCCCATATGTCAGCTGATGCTGTGTGGAGGTTTCTCCTTCATTACAACACTCAATTACAGTCGGAGGAGGCTGATTCTGCCGGTGCTTTGCCCATTGGCTCATTTTCATGCTTGAGATGGGGTCAGCATTACTGATGGGTCCATAATATTGACTCTAGTAAGGAGGCTACAGTAGAGCCTATTAAGGATCCTCCGCAGGCATCATCCTAATTATACAGCTGTGGCTTTAGGAACCTTCTACCTGCTAAACAGGGAGACTAGCTCAGACCAATAAGTCAATAGCCACCTGATAACCTTTTCGTTGTGAATTTTAAAAAGCACTCGAGAATGTTTTGTGGGTGGATGGTTCAGAAGGGACTAGAGTTAACGTTGAGTATATCGAAGGCAAAACGGAGAAAGAGGTCAAGCGTTAACACTGCAATATGAATAATAAAACATGCAGATTATTTAAGTACAGTAGTACCTCGGGTTACATACGCTTCAGGTTACAGACTCCGCTAACCCAGAAATAGTGCTTCAGGTTAAGAACTTTGCTTCAGGATGAGAACAGAAATCGTGCTACGGCGGCAGCAGGAGGCCCCATTAGCTAAAGTGGTTCTTTTGTTTTTTGTTTTTTCGCTGTAGGTAAGAAATCTTTGCTACATGGTAAGCAGAAGAGAGAAGTTAAAACTTTCTCACAGCAAAGCACATGAGCAGGTTTTCAATTTGCAAGTCCAGCTTATCAATCAGGAAATTGCTGCAGGTAAGGAATGCAAAACGAGCCTGGTTCAGATGATCATATCTGAGCTTTTTAAACAAATATATGCATGAACCTTTTTACTTACATATGCAATCCCTCTTTCCTTATTTGTGTAAGCAGTGATTAAGTCAGGAAGTAATTGACCTTAGTTTCCTGTTTTATCCAAACCAGGAAACTATAACTACCCTACTGAGAACAAATTGGAGTATTAAACCAGCTTGGACTATGGTTTAATATCCTGGCATATTCGGAAGTTGATAACCATAGTTTCCTGATTAGGGCATAGCAAGAAAACATGGTTAATTGCAGACTTCTTGGTCTGATTGCAGTGTGGCACAAAGGGTCTCTGTATGTGCAGGCAAAACACTTGTGTGTAACTTGGCTTAATAAGATGAGATGTGATTGTCCCAATATGACCATGGCTACTTTAGATTTTTGCTATGTGTTGCTAGCTTCCAGAGCCTTTTTAAACATGCTTTTCTTGGATTGTTAATTGTAAAATCCCCTTTCAGCTATTCCAGAAATATATCTTATGGGCTATCTATATGGTATAACTTTTTATTAATGCATTTCTTTACATTGCAGTAAATTTGTAAGTTGTGTTCTAGACATGAGTAAGAAGAATACACTAGAATATGCAAATACTACAAACTTAGTGTTTTCCTTCTACTATGTTCTTAAAATCCCATGCTCCTCTGTTCTGGGAAGGCTAGATAGAGCCTTAGTATGTGACCAGGCATTCAATAAATATCTAGTAGCATATAATTTTTTAACGCTTTCTTGAATCTATTATCATGGAAAAAGGAACTTTCCTTAATTGCAAATGATATTATAAACTTATACAGTGGTGCCCCGCAAGACGAACGCCTCGCAAGACGGTTTTCCGTTTTGGAGGCGCTTCGCAAAACGAATTTCCCCATGGGCTTGCTTCGCAAGACGAAAACGTCTTGCGAGTTCCTGCGGGTTTTTCCCCCTCCCCCCCTTTTCCTAAGCTGCTAAGCCTCTTATCAGCTGTTCCGCTGATAAGCCGCTTAACAGCTGATCGCTAAAAGCCGCTAAACTGCTAATAGCGCTAATCCGCTAAGCTGTCAATGGGCTTGCTTCGCAAGACGAAAAAACCGCTATACGAAGAGCCTAACGGAACGGATTAATTTCGTCTTGCGAGGCACCACTGTAGGTTGCTACATTTAAATAGTTCTAGAATAGGTGTATATTCCTGAATTGCAAGAGGTTGGACTAGGTGATCCACAGGGTCCCTTCCAACTCTGTGATTCTATTAAGTTCTGTGAAGATGTGCTGCTTACATTTGCATGATGAAATCTGCCTCTTAAATAGATACCTTCTCGCATACCCTTTTATTTTTCTCTATAGGCCATTCTCTGACAAGTGCACTGGAAAACACTCTGTTTTATCCACCTCCTAGAATCACCTTGAAGCTTAAGATGCCAAAATCAACATTAGGTGATTGCAAAAATAAATTGAAATCTGGTAAACCACTTTCTCCTGACAACAATGTCGTGGTTTACAGCAAAAAGGGTATTCCAGTATCCAAAGAGACTTTTGTTTCAAATATGAAAGCCTACTCGAGGTTTCAGCATGAGAACAGGAGCAATGGCTTACTGGGAGGGATGGTGAAGTCTAGGAATGAAGCAGCAAAGAATTCTGGACCTGCACATACATCAGACTTCCATCGCGGACAGTCGTCTGGCAAACCCTTAGCACTTCAAGCTGCACTACATGGACAGTCCTCCATTGGGAACGGGAAAATTCAGCAGCACTCTAATCTAGCAAAGTCTAATGGCTTAATGGGCAGAGTTGGGGATGTCACTCAGCGAGACAGCTCTAGCCAAACAACATACGAGCAGCAGTCTGCTCTCTCCGCCCACTTGGCTAGCCAGAGCAGCTTCAGGAAATCCACCATAGAACACTTTAGCAGGTCCTTCAAAGAAGCGACCAACAGTTTGGTGAGGACCACGGAAGATCTCAGATGCTGTGAAAAGCCCTCAAGAAGGCTGTCGATGAGAGAGCGTTCGTGGGGCAAGCAAACTCTTGAATATCAGATGGGGAGTGCCCCCTACCAGGACAATGATGGGTATTGTCCTGATTTGGAACTCAGTGACTCTGAAGCTGAAAGCGATGAGAATAAAGGACAGATAAGACTGAGAAAAAGCAGCTCGGAGAGAGAGGTCCCAAGTAAAGACTTTAATAGAGATTGTCATAGTAGAAGTAAAAGAAATTTGATTTCTCACAGTTCAGTACAAAGGTGATTAGAAACCCCGGATAATGGGAATAGCTCAGCCTTCGTATGTCCAAGATTATTGATGCAAACCTTAGGAAATCTGCAGGTTACAGTGTAGGATCTGTGAGCAAATGACGAACTTGCTTTTTTTAAGTGGTGAATTGGTTTACCCTTTTTTGAAAAGATTGTTAATTGGGGTTTTTTCCTATAAGTGCTATATAAGTAAAGGTTACTTTAAATATCACTTGCAGAAATAGTTTTATATATCCACTTCCCCGGTCTACGGAAATGTATTGTGTTCGGATTTGTACCAGTGGGCAGGTATTCCAAAAAGCCCATCCTTCTGTGACAATCTGCAAGAAGATGGAACAGGTGATTCTTGCTGCAACTTCAGTATAATATCTCTTCATGAGAACACTTAAGCAATCTCTTACCCCCCCCCCTTTTTGGGGGGGAAGGAATTTAAAAGGCAAAACTGTATTTTGAAATAATGGTGCTTGCTTAATTGTTTTTGTTTGTTTGTTTTGGTCTGGATTGGGACATATGACTACTAGACAGAAATCATGTTCTCAGCCAATTTCAGAACAGGTGGTATGATTCTGAAGGCTCGGATACAAGGTTCATTCTAACTCTGTGGGACTTGGTTCCAAGTAAACACGCATAGGATCCAGATACGAGGGTTTCTCATAGCCTGCTGAGTAAGGTTTACAGACTCCACAGTCAATGCTGCCAAACACACTGATCTCTAGATTTCCCCCCTTTCTCCTCGTAGTGTGCCCTTGATAAAAGTTGTGTTTTCCTTTGCTATTGCAGCTTGCTTTTATTGTGTAAATACTCTTTTAACTTCTAGTATTTTTTTATTTTATTTTTTAATCCTCGTGTACATAGTAGTTTGTTGTGGGTTGCACTTGCAAAATATTTTATCCAGCCAGCCGATACAAATGGCTGATGTGTGGATAGTGTTTAATACTAGAAGTATGTAATCTCTAAACCTATTCAGGCAATCACCGGTGATGCCAGATTCTCCTTTGTCAACTCAGAAGGCTTTTTAAAACCTCGATCCCACAATATTACATCCATTCCTCCCATCCCAACACAAACACACACTCCCCGCTGCCGCCGCTCAGCTGTCAAATACTTTGTCCAATTTCTGAGCCAAAATTGGTGAATACATTGTTTTGGTTTCCAAGTTTAAATATAGTCAGACACAGCAAATGAAAATATTTTTGATTGCCAAAAAAAGCTTTGGAATTGCTTAGGCCACTTTATTGTCTAATTAGATTTCCTTTTTTTGTTTTTTTACAAAAACGCTTCGTAATATGTGACAATGGTGTCAAAGAAATTACTCTATATTACAGCGTACCATTGATCTTTAATTAGGAACAAATGGGCTTCAGCAGCCAATAATAATTTGACTAATGAAGTTGTTACAGTTTGCTTTAATTAATAAAATTCCATAATGTGAAGTAAAAGGAACTGGGGTAAATCTACTTTTAGTTGTGAAGAAGGGATTCATAATGAGATATTCCTGAAGGAAATAAAAGAAATTTGACAGTTTCACATGCTTTGCTTTAGGCATTCTTAAAAGTTTGCTTTGTTTACTCATTTCTATAGTATGTTTGTGTAATTTGTCTTTTTTTCCATAGATCTATTTTTAAGGCATTTTCTTTCATGTAAATATATAGTACCATTTAAAAAAAAAGTTAGTGTTTTGTTGAAAAAATGGTTGGCCTTTATGTTGTCAGCCATTCAGAACGGTGCTGAAAATGTTCACTTCTCTATACATTGGCTCTAGTTTTTCATATTTATTGTTAACATTGTTTCCTGGTCATGAAGTAAATAAGAGTTGAAAATGGGAACAATTACTTCATTGATCTGAAGGGGGGGACGACAACAATCGTGTTTCATGACTAGTGGCATGAGAACAATATAAAGGGTAGGAAATGGTGCTTCAGCAAGACTCCTCAGTTTTGCTAATTTAAAGGTGATGACTAAAATATATCAGTTCAGGCGATAGTAATTTTGTTTTTGTTTATTTTACATGATCTTAATAGATACGTGGAGGAGGAGCCTTTGGCTATATAGCTTTCAAGTATCTGTCTCCAAAATATATTTGCTAGTTTTTACAATGTGTTCAGTGGCTAACTTTGAAGTATTACCTCTTAACCTAATTTGTTTCTCTCATATATATATATATATATATATATATATATATATATATATGATTTTTCACAAATGGATGTCTTTTTCAGACGTCCCCTTTTTACAATACTTTTTTCATTAAATTATGAAACTGCTAACTATACCTTCTTTGTTGTGATCTTTTGAAGGCTGTAATATTTTGGTCCTTAAGAGTTCCTTGATTACTATACTTAACCCCCTAAAGTTCTTGCATTGAAAAGCACAGGAGATGATCTACAGATTTGTAGATTTCCTTAGGAACACGCAATGTGCTCACACAGTCTTCACACAGGACAGACCACATGCATACATTCCATGTAGGATGTTGGCAATGTATGAATTTGGTATTCGTAGGGCTTCAACATGATTTAAGTAATTTTAATAGATTAATAATATGTGTTAAGGTAATAGGTTGATAAATTAATTAAATTAGAACATGTGTAAAGCAACAGCTCTGAGGCACAAAGGACTTTATTTTGGATAATGTGCACGTGTTTATATAAAGCCTTAGAAAAGGCTTCTCTTCATATGCGGAAACATGCCTCTTTAGATAATTCTTGCTATCTGCAGTTTTAGTAAAACATTGTAAAACATATTTTTATAAGTTGCTGAGTCAGGGATCCTCTTTTGTTAGATGGAATTAATTCATTTGAACAGCTTTCAAATAGTTAACATGGCAGCCCTTAAATATCTGTGTCAATATTTACTGGAATCTGTTCTGCTATAATGGAATCTTATTTATTTTAGAAAACGTCTTTTGCTTCCCAGATTAAAAGTTACAATAAAAATAACATGAAACAAATCATCAGTTAAATTGTTGAAGCAACAGCAGAAGAAGGTCATATAACAAAATAATATCACGATAGCAGGAGGTTAAAACAGATTTGAAGGCAGGGTGTAATTAAAGAAATGGATTTGGTACACTCCTGAAACTCAAGAGAGGGCCAACAGAACCTCTTTAAGAGGAATGAGGAGTTCCACATTTTGGGAGTCCCTGACAAAAAGGCCCTTTTCACATAGACTGATGTGTAATTGATCAATGCAGCATTTTCCCTTTAAAAAAATAATCTACATACAGAAATAAGGACAGCAATAAAAAGGCAGCACTTGGCTTCCTTATTTTGCTTGTGAGATTGACCAGGTAAGCTTGTTTCATAAGATACCATCTTACAATGAAAAGTTACTCCAACGTAAATAAGATACCATCTTAAGCTAATTTGCATTTAGTATGATTTCTTTGACAACGGGGCAGTTGCTCTTGGAAGTCTTATCATTAACTTTGTTAAGAATGGAGCAATTGTTTGCCAATCCAGCTCCCTACATCATGGATGAAGGACAAGAGATTAGATGTCTTGTTGCAAAGGCATCCGCATCTCATGAGCAACAAAAATCAAGCTCCAGGTATTGTTTGGCCACAGCTCCCATCATCCTTGGCCACTGACCATACTGCCTAGGGCCAATGGGAGTTGCACAACATCTGGAGGGTGTCAAGTTAGATATCCCTTGCCCTAAATAAAATTTTGTTCCTAAGATGTGTTTTGTTGTTTCTTTGCAGTCCTGTGCTCCTTTGAGAAGAAGGGCAAGTTTAAATTAAATAAGATTGAAGCACCTTTCTGTTTTGATGCCGTTTTAGATACACTAAGCAGAAGCAGGTCTGACCCATCAGAGTTTGAAGGAATGATGGGGAGTGAAATATACACACTAGAATGCTCAACTGAGCCAGAAGAGAAGTAAATTGAGGAGGGAGGGGGAGAACGTTTTATTTTAGGCCGACTGGGAAGAAAATGGAGCATGCTACGATCCATAGTTCGGCAAGAGTATCTTTACTCCCAGTTGTTTAGCAATGACAGCAAAAAGGCTGTTTAAACAAACAAACAAACAGGGCAGTTAAGGCCCCGTCATTTCAACTTGCATTTTGTCCTGGTATGTTAGTTGCATAAATTGCTGTAATAGGCCCCACCCCACAGGCTACAATTTTGCATCTCTATCCCTCCCAAAAACTTATTTTGCATCTGGCTCTGGTTGGTGGACTTATGGGTGTGTGTTTAAAAAAATAAGGTCCTAAAGGAACAACACTATTTTACTTACTGCATTTTTATTTCACTTCTTGGAAATGAAGTGTTGTTTCTTCCACTAAATTGTGTATCAAAAAATTGGAAACATTTAAAATGATCAGTAGAAGATGCATCATCAGATGTTTGAAATGTTACCTGAATTGCAGATAACATAGTGGCGATGCTGGGATTGCTAGAATAAGAATGTCACAACGCTGCCACAAAACTTCCTTGCTGTGGTCCACAATAAATAATTGCTCAGGCATGCATAAACAGATATTGCTTCCCCCTACAAAAGAAATCCAGGCATTCTTACTCTGCAAGCTTCTCTCATGGCTTTCTATGTCAAACGACCATGTTCAGTTCTTGCCGTTTTTAGCTATGTCACAACAGCCCTGTAATTTTAACTTTAGTTTTGTAATGCATGGAAGCTACGTTTTTGCATGCAAGATAGCTTTTCAGTCATAGTTCAGGCTTAAAGGTAATTATTAACTCTTCCATGACCTCTCCCTTATCTACCTGTGGAAAGAATCCACAATACAAGAGAAGTGCGTAGTAGTACAATAGTTTTAACTAGAGAGATCAAAGTTCTAGACAGCTGGGCATGGTGGAGGGCAAATTGCCATTATGGTGTAGTTCAGTGGAGCATTAATGGGACATTTATTGTTTTCACTTAGACTCTTGAGCAACACAGAATCGAAGTAAATGCGGAACATCCTCGTTTTTGTATCATTCATTCATTGCTGAAATTATATAGGCTGCCCACCAGCATACGGCTCACAGACGGAAGGAATAAAATGCAGTGGTATTTACCTTAATGGTTGCGATTTTTAAAATTAACATGCCACTTGGTCTAAATGTCCTAGCCCAGGGGTAGGGGAACCTTGGCTCTGGGTGCAACTACAGCCCTCTAAGCTTCTCCATTTTGCCTGGGGCAAATCCTTAAGAGTTTTGTCTGGCTGGAACTTATCCTTGAACCAGTGATATTGCCTCTTGCTTACCTGGAAGGGAAATGTGGTGTGTGTGTGTGTGTGTGTGTGTGTGTGTGTGTGTGTGTAAAAACCTCTTGACTTCCGTAGAGCTAGAGCACAAAGATGAGTCACGTCCATTACTGCTTACTTTTGCATCTAGGATGCCTGGCAGGTATGTGGCCTGCAGAAGGCTACCTGAGCATTCCTCTGGCTGACAGAAGATCCCCAACCCACCCCTGCCTTTGCCCACCATTAACTAGTATGCACCAGGCCTTGAGGGATAGGATTCAAATGAGGCTATGCCCTAAACTTCCCTAGCCTGTCAAAGAAGAGCTGGGATCCTTCAGTAGTGCAGTGCAGTACTGCAGAGAGCCAGCGTGGTGTAGTGGTTAAGAGCAGTGGACTTGTAATCTGGTGAACCAGGTTCGCGTCTCCGCTCCTCCACATGCAGCTGCTGGGTGACCTTGGGCTGGTCACACTTCTCTGAAGTCTCTCAGCCCCACTCACCTCACATAGTTTTTGTTGTGGGGGAGGAAGGGAAAGGAGATTGTTAGCCTCTTTGAGACTCCTTCAGGTAGTGATAAAACGGGATATCAAATCCAAACTCTTCTTCTTCTAGTGAATAGCATGAGTTTTGGATTGAGACCAAATCTGTCACAAATTAACGCGGCAACTTCATGCAAAATGCTCTCCAACTTGGCTCCCCCTTTTGCAGTATGTGGATAAATAATAAACCGGCTTGTTATGCGAAGTTACGTTGTGTCTGACAGGAAATGTCTAGGTTCAAAACTCCCATTGGCCTAGAAGTTACAACTTTGGCCTAGTCGCTTCTCTTCTGCCCTAACCTACCACAATGTATGGTGTGTGCACAGTTTATGAAGATAAAATACAACAACCACCTGAATCACAAAGTCCCAACCTTTTGCGTGAAGGCCAGCGGGAACACACAAATGTTCTGGCAAGGTAATTTCAAGATTTCTATTCATCTTCCTCCTTTCCCATTCTCAAATGACCTAAGAGTTGAAAAAGAGCCTGGAAAAGTGTGTGTATTGTGGGCTCACATTGCTGAACGCTGGTTTAGGGAAGTTTTTAATGTTTGATGTTTTATCGTGTTTTTAATATTCTGTTGGGAGCCACTCAGAGTGGGCGGAGTATAAATAATAAGTGATGATGATGATTATGCATTTTCCAGCCACAATCCACGGAGCCCAGCAATAAAGCCAGAATATTGTTGTTGTTTAGTCGTGTCCAACTCTTTGTGATCCCATGGACCTGAGAACGCCAGGCCCTCCTGTCCTCCACTGCCTCCCGCAGTTTGGTCAAACTCATGTTTGTAGCTTGATAACACTGTCCAGCCATCTCACCCTCTGTTGTCCCCTTCTCCTTGTGCCCTCCATCTTTCCCAACATCAGGGTCTTTTCCAGGGAGTCTTCTCTTCTCGTGAGGTGGCCAAAGTATTGGAGCCTCAGCTTCAGGATCTGTCCTTCCAGTGAGCACTCAGGGCTGATTTTCTTCAGAATGGATAGGTTTGATCTTCTTGCAGTCCATGGGACTCTCAAGAGTCTCCTGCAGCACCATAATTCAAAAGCATCAATTCTTCTGCGATTAGCCTTCTTTATGGTCCAGCTCTCACTTCCATACATCACTACTGGGAAAACCATAGCTTTAACTATATGGGCCTTTGTTAGCAAGGTAATGTCTCTGCCAGAATATTACTTTCCTCCTCCTCCCCCCTTTTTTTTTTACTATGGCTCTGCATTGAAGCGCTGCCTCCTGAAGCTCAAAACAGCTTCAGGGGGGCTAAACCTGCCCCACACATTTCCAGATATTAAAAGACCTTATAAAAAAATTCCTTCCAGTAGCACCTTAAAGACCAACTGAGTTAGTTCTAGGTATGAGCTTTCGTGTGCATGCAACACTTCTTCAGATACCTTCAGATATCTTCAGATATCTTCTTCAGATATCTTCAGATGGTATCTGAAGAAGTGTGCATGCACACGAAAGCTCATACCTAGAACTAACTCAGTTGGTCTTTAAGGTGCTACTGGAAGGAATTTTTTTATTTTGTTTTGACCATGGCAGACCAACACGGCTACCTATCTGTAACTTAAAAGACCTTGTGCCACCTTCCTAGTCTCTTTCTCTCCTGCTCCCGCCTCTTTTCTTTTTTAAACTTCCCTACTTTCCCACCTCCCTATAGCAGAGGCTCAGGCTCCAGTTTTTAGCCCAAGGCCGCCAGCGGGGGAAGAGTGTTTTGCAAGCATGCAAAAAAAAAAGGAACAAGTTTTGTTAGCTAAGCTTGCAAGGGGTGGCTGTGCCAACCGGGCCTTCTTTCGCCGCTGCTTCCCAAAGCCAGCCGTGAGCAGAGCCGCCCCCCGCCGAATCTGCCCCCTGCAAAAAAGCTGGTGAGTCTCTCTTGAGGCGTAAAAAAACCGACAGGCACCGAGTTCCCCTTCCTTCCTCTTTCAGTATCTCGTGGTGGCTGCCGGGCCGGGAGCGAGCGCAACTTTTTCTCGATGTAGAAACAGGGCCCAGCTAAAGGCATCCGAACTCTCTGCTTCCCGATTTGCCCGGGACTCGGGTTCAAGAATATCTTCGGAATGCTACTCAAAAGAACGCCGCGCCCCCGAACTCTGCGAAATCAATCTCAGTTCGACGCTCCCGCGTTGTATCTGTTTGCTCTCTCGGTTAGCCTGCAGGCACCAACCCAGATTATAATCTCCACTGAATTCACAAACATACCTGGGGAGGCCGGGGTGGGGTGGAGAGAATCTGCTTTCTTAAAGTCCTGCAATTCCCCAGATCGTTTGCTCAGCTAGCGAGCTAAATCAGCACTGCAGATAATTTTAATTTTAATTTAGCAATTTTTTTTTTATTTTTTATTTTTTATTTTATTAAGGATTAATTTAGCAATGTTGAATGAGCACAAGGGACTCCTTCGCTGCATATCTTTCGTAAGAAAACGTTTCTCTCTAACCTGGCCCTTGTCTGACAAAACATTCTATGGCCTTTTATTGGTTTGTTTTCGGATTTTTATTACGTCTTTCGTGTTCTCATTTTGTATTTTTATCTTGCAAACCGTCCTGCGATCTTCAGATGAAGGGTAATATACAAATTTAATAAAATAAATAAATACATTGTTCTTCCTCTCCCCATCTTTTCCTCACAACAACCCTTTGAGGTAGGCTGATGGAGCAGGACGAATCCAGGGTTATCCGTTAAGCTTCATGCATGACTCTGGATTTGAACCCTGGTCTTCTGGTCCAGTTCTTAACAACTACACCACACTGGCACTCCCATTTTTACCTCGTGTTTTAAAATCAGGCCTGTCGACTATTACACAGAGATGTTTCCTTAATTGTCTGCATAAGCTTGGCGAGATAAACATCTTGGGCATGATATCTTTGTGGGAGAGTGGGGAGATGGCAGAAGCAGCAGAGGTTTATTAATAAATTAATAAATGAAACCACATACATCCCATATCCTCCACTCAAAGTCATTGGAGTCAAAATCACAACCCTATTAAAACCAGTGGGATTTTTTAAATTAAAAAACAACAACAAGGTGCCAGTACTCAAAAGCTTGATAAAAGTGCTGTGGGTGCCAGCATAAAATGGAAAAAGCACGGATTAAAACAATAAATTAAATAACAATCCAGTTAATGCGTCTGGCTGTGGTCATAATTTTATTCTTGGTAGCACAGGGTACATCTTGCTTTAAAAATTCCTTTGTACTTTCTGCTGTGCTCAAAAGTTATCCACCAATAATTGATTTTAGTGTAACTACTTGTTTGAAACGTGTACTCTGTATATATTTGCATGTAGCCATTTTTTTCTTGGTAACAATGAGCATGCATCTTCACTTCTTTTTTAAAAAAACAGCAACACATTTTGCATGCCTTCCATGGTGTATAATGTTACTATTGTGCTTAAAACACCCTCACTATTTTGCATGTTTAGCGTTGAACATCTGTATTTCACTAGCATCAATGCATCTTGCTTTCTCCTCCACCCGAATCCTCCTCGTCTGTCCTGCCTCCATTCCTGGGGAGAATGCTGATGATGTGCTATTGATGTTTGCCCTACTTATTAGTGCACTCGCACAGAAAAGAACTATACTCAGCAGCAACTTGCTAATGTTTGACTGTGAAGATAGGAGTTCTCATTAAAGATTAGCAATGCTGGGTGCTATAAGTTTGCTGATGGTGGGGTTCTTTTGGAAGAGTAGATGGCTTAGACTCTAGTAGCAAGAAAGCTGAATGAAGCAGCACCTTTAGAAACTGAACTTTTCTCGGTTGTAGTTCACACTGCTGGACTGGGATTTGACTGAGCTGACTGTGAACAGGACTTCTTATTCGATTCTGTAAGAATGCTTATTTCTTGTGTCTTTCCTCCCAGCCCCGATTGGGTTTTTTTGTTTTTTTTTAAGAGTTGCTTTCTTGAAATAATTATAGTTGTTAATGTCTGGTTTGCTAGGGGAACTCTGAAATAAAATCTTGAGGCACCATTCAGCCTCAAGAAATTAATATCTTTTGCTCTGCAGGAAAAATATAATTGCGGCTTTCACTAAGCTGCCGTGCATTGTGGGTTCAGGCATTAGTGGTTAAGTGGAGCCTATAACAAATTGTTGAGTGCATCTGTTCCAGAAGTCCTTTTCCTCAGGGATCCTGCTAGCCTGTCATACTTGTGAGCCATGGGATGCAAGCAAGCACATTCACTCCTCACCCCTCTCAGTTTCCTATTTTTCTTTTCAATTGAAAGGCAAAATTCTGTGATTCCTGCTGTCTTCATTGGCCATCCTTTGGACGGTTTGCCTCTTTTTTGTTGCTCAGAATACCCCAGGTTGCCCTCAGCATGTTGATAGCTCCCTCTTCATTTCCCAGTGGTCAGGTTTTGGCTCAGTTTCTATTGGCTCTCACTTCCTGAGCTTGATATTAGAAGGAGTGATATTTGGCAACACTGCGCAGGCTGTAATATTTGCAATCTGGAAAGGTGAGCAAAGCCCACTAGCTGTGTATTTTATCCTGCCACTTGCTCAACAGCCCTCCTGATTTTTTGTAATCTCAGGCAGGCTCCCAAAACGAGGAACATAGTGGGCCTCTGATTGAGCATAGCCAGTGGGTTGAATTTGGGTTGCCAAGCGGAATTTGTTCAGTCCTGATAGAAATCAACTCTGAGCACACAATTCTGAAAATGCTTCTTTCGCTCTTCCAAAGTCTTGTCCTTTCGTTCAACTTTCTGTCTGTGACAGAAAAGTCTGAATGGATGCTTAGCCTCTGGGAAGGTGTTTTTGGGATGCTTGCAAGTAGTGAAGGGTGGAGATGAGGGACTCGGACAACTTTTATTGTTTGTTCTTTGTATCTGGCAATGAGAGGTTTCTGGACCATAAAGATTCCTGGTTTTATTTACATCATTGCCAATAGCCATTGCTAGACCTGTCCTTATGAATTTGACTAATCCATTTTAAAGCCACCCTTAAAGGTAAAGGTAAAGGGACCATTAGGTCCAGTCGTGACCGACTCTGGGGCTGTGGCACTCATCTCGCTTTATTGGCCGAGGGAGCCGGCGTACAGCTTCCGGGTCATGTGGCCAGCATGACTTAGCCGCTTCCGGCGAACCAGAGCAGCACACGGAAACACCGTTTACCTTCCCGCCGGAGTGGTACCTATTTATCTACTTGCACTTTGACGTGCTTTTGAACTGCTAGGTTGGCAGGAGCAGGGACCGAGCAACGGGAGTTCACCCCGTTGCAGGGATTCGAACCGCCAACCTTCTGATTAGCAAGTCCTAGGCTCTGTGGTTTAACCCACAGCGCCACCCGCGTCCTTAAAAAACCACCCTTACCTTATGGCAATTCATTTCATAAATTAGCGAGGCATTGGTCCTGTGCAAAGTCTTACTTTGCCTGGAATATAGCTCTGAAGAGAGGCTAAGGGTCCAAATGGCTCCAGGTCCCATTAGCTTATAACTTTTAGAATAGGTTCCTGAACTTGCTTTTTCATTTCCCCTCCCCTTTTATTTTGTGTGCCATCATCATGCCTTTGTGGATTGTGAGAGACTTTCTTCCTTGTGATTTTAGAGCCACTCTGGGAATCTTTTTGCCTAAAAAGTGGGCTAAAAACAGCTCAAGGTAAGTGTGTTTTGACTGTGGGGCAGAGTAGTTAACATCTGGTTCCGGTTCAGCTTAACTTGACTCCAGGTAGGAATGAAGGGAAACAGCCTTTGCCTCCCTTGATTGCTGCTTCTCTTCCCCAAAGGCCATGTCCTCTGTAAAAGTTGAGTCCGTTGTGCAGCACAACTGCAAACTTGGAGAATCACCCGTTTGGGAGGAAAAGGAAAGTTCGCTTCTCTTTGTGGATATAACCGACAAAAAGGTCTACCGATGGAATTCCCTTACCAAGGAATTGCATAGTGTTTCTGTAGGTAAGAAACAGTTTCACAGTAGAATATATATTTCAGAATGATCTAAAAATTAGATGATTGGCAGGATCATCGTGTGACTTTTACAAGCTACAGGGGAGGAAGAAGCACCATGGTTTTCCCATCGACTTGTGGTAGGATAAGCCACACTTTTGGAAGTATTCCTTCCCACACAGCTCTTAGGACCAGTTCCGGCACTGAAAGGTGTCTATTAAGTTTGAAATTTGCCTACAAACCAAACTCTGTCTGTTCCATAGTTCACAGATTATGATAAGCCAGACTGTGGCTTACTGTGAATGGGCAGGCATGCTGGTGCCTGTTGCTCAAATCATGCTGCCCCATGCATTCCTTTCCAAAGCTGAGAGGAAACAAACCAGAATCTGTCTTAGTGCCACATGTGAACCAGCACTCATGGTTTGCTGGCCGCTGTTTTGTTTCCTCCGGCTTTCGAAAGAGAGGAGCTGTGCAGTGCAATTAGAGTAGCACACACCAGCAGGCTGACTTGGTTCACGGTAAGCCCTACAACTTTGGTGGAAAACATTTTCCAGCCTGAGGGCCACATTCGCTAGAGGGCAACCTTGTGGGGGCCACATGCTAGTGGTTGGTAGAGCAAGGGATTCTGTTCTATTATTGTTTTATTTGCAAATTTAACAAGGAGAAGAAAAAGAAAAAAGGTGAAACAAAAACAATGAAAAAGAAGAGGAAAACAGCAATGATGATAGAAATGTACAAATTATAACAAGAAACTGCCATCAGCTCACATTGTGGATGCAGTGACCATCAGTACAGGAATATTAAATTAAAGTTAGTACAGTATAAGCCCTCCAGAAGTCCAAATAGATATCAACATGCAATTGATGCCTATATGAAACATGGGTGAGTATAACCAGGGCAGTGAGGTCCTCAAATCATTGGACTCTTAACTTTTGTACAGTAGGACTGCGTTCTAGCTGTGCAAAAGTTTCTGGTGCAGCATTTTGTAATTGATGCTTCCAAACTGGGCAACTCCATATGAATTACACTACAGTAGCCAAGTATTATTGAGTTCCAGTGTAGTGCATGGATAGAGGGTCAGACTTAGCTTTGATGTGGCTGTGAACAAGAATATTTAATTTTATGTATTTTACGTATGTGTTTATTTACTGCCTTTGAAAAACAACAAAAAGTTGTCCAAGTGGTTCACTCTCTTTTCTCCCCCACCCCAAAACATGGTTTCCACTCCAGATGCTCCAGTGAGTTGTGTGTGTCTTCGCAAATCTGGCGATTACATGATTACCCTGGGAACCCAGTTTGCAGCTTTAAACTGGAAAAATAAGTCAGTAACCACCATTAAGCACGTTGACTTGGATAAATCCAATAACCGGTTCAATGATGGGAAAGTGGATCCTGCAGGAAGACTGTTTGCAGGTAGGTTTGGATGGCCATCAGTCCCATGCTTGAAGATTTCCAGCTCGTTTATTTGTCTTAAGGAATTAGGATCCTTCGTTGTGTATCACCCAGCAGTAGCTATCAACCCCAGTTCACAGAATCTTGTACTAAACACACGCCTCTCTCCTTTCCCTCAGCTTCTTCTGTGTTGCAGCTTAGTCTCTTGTGATCACTTTGCTTTGACAAATAAATATCCCTAACAATTGAGAGTACAGTTTTCATGTCACTTAACCTGACTTCTGTCTTTGAAGCAAATGGAAGGAAGAGGATCCATTTTTTGTAGCGAGGAGCCATTGATAACTTTATCCGATAAGGTTCTTTCTTTCTTTTATAGTCACCCAAGTTGGTGGCCATCACTGTCTTATCAGAGCAAATTCCACTATGTGAAGAAGCAGGGCTTTTTTTCAGCCAGCACCTCTTTTTCTAGAAAAATAGCACTGTACTTTCTTCTACTGGAGGTTGTTAGGAGACCCCTCTTTCCTTCACAGAGCTACAATTCCTGGAGTAGTTTCACAGTCAATCCCTCTCCCCAGGGAACTCTGGGAATTGGAGCCCTGTAAGGTCAATAGGGGTCTCCTAACAACTTCCAGCATCCTTAAATTCGCAGAACTCTTTGAGGGAAGTCACAACTGTTTGAAGTGGTATTTTGGTGTTTGAAATATGTGGTTTGGATGTGGTATATTCATTAATTTCAGTGAGGCTACTCTGAGTAAAATGTAGTTGAACACTACCCTATGTCCTGAATCTTTGAACATTCAGCTTCACTGGGTGGAAGAAAAAACAAAAAAATTCCTTCCAGTAGCACCTTAAAGACCAACTAAGTCAGTTCTTGGTATGAGCTTTCGTGTGCATGCACACTTCTTCAGATACACTGAAACAGAAGTTTCCAGACCTTTCTATATAGTGAGAAGGTGGGGAGGGGTATTACTCAGAAGGGTGGTAGGAATGGGTGATTGGCAGATAGCTGTGATGAGCCTGTTGACGACTCTTAACGACTGCAATAGGTCTTACAGGAGGAAGCAAGGGGTGAAAAGGTGAAAGAGTCGTCAACAGGCTCATCACAGCTATCTGCCAATCACCCATTCCTACCACCCTTCTGAGTAATACCCCTCCCCACCTTCTCACTATATAGAAAGGTCTGGAAACTTCTGTTTCAGTGTATCTGAAGAAGTGTGCATGCACACGAAAGCTCATACCAAGAACTGACTTAGTTGGTCTTTAAGGTGCTACTGGAAGGAATTTTTTTGTTTTGACTATGGCAGACCAACACGGCTACCTATCTGTAACTGGGTGGAAGAATTAAAGAGGAGACCACCCACTGTTGTTGTGCCACATCTTTGGCTGTCTATTGTCTTATTAGGATACTATTAACCTGAATGTTGTGGTCCTTGCAGGTACAATGGGAGAGGAGATTCGGCCAGCAGTGCTAGAGAGGCAGCAAGGTTCCCTCTACACCCTCCTTCCCGATCACTCGGTAGTGAAACACTTTGACAAAGTGGACATTTCCAACGGTTTGGACTGGTCACTGGATCACAAAACCTTCTATTACATCGACAGCCTTTCGTATTCGGTGGATGCCTTCGACTATGACCTGCAAACCGGAAAGCTCTGTATGGTTGCTTTTGTTGTTTCGAGATCCTTAAAATAAAAACTTTTTTTCCCCCTGTGCAGTTGCTTTGCTGCCAAGCACTGAGCAAAAATATGTACCTGTTATACTGTAAGAATATCTCACTGCATCGTTCTAATAATACCTGTAGCTGCGAGTCAGTTTTGGGATAACTTGTCTGGCTTTAAAATGACCTGTTACAGAAGTTTAAGCCACAAGTATATTCATTAGATAGGCAAAATGTGGTAGTTTGGTTTAATGAGATGTGCAAACTGGGGCCATGACTATTAAGATAGAAAGTTGCCTATACTGAGTCAGACCACTGGTCCATTTAGCTTATTTGATTATATTCTGCCATACAGTATTTATATAATATTCAGATATGTAGCACAGACTAATATGGATAATATAAACCTGACCTAGAGGTAGGTGTTTGTTTGTTTCTTTTTACACAGTCTTTCTGGAACTGAAATCTAGAATGTATCAATGATGCCAGTTCTATATTATGCTTCTACATCACTTCTAGGTGCTTGTGCCTGAAGACTTTTGGCTTCTCCTTTCCATATGCAGTTCCATTTCAGTGGTAACCCTTTATCAACTTCTTGGATGGATCCTTTCGTAGTTTTTCTTAGCTTTCTTTAGGTCCACATCTTGGAGGGAATATGCTGACTTGGAAGGCATAGCTTTTAATGTGTGATTAAGTCCATAATGTGCATCAACTTCTTTCTGCAGCTAACCGAAGGAGCGTTTACAAGATGGAAAAGGAAGAGAGTATCCCTGACGGGATGTGCATTGATTCTGATGGAAAGCTCTGGGTGGCTTGTTACAATGGAGGAAGAGTGATCCGTATAGACCCCGAAACAGGTAAGCAGTTGCAAGGTGGGAGGAAGAAAGAAAAGTCTCAATTAAAGAATCTCGATGATCCCTCTTGGGTCCTTTCAGGCTCCCATGGAAGACTCTTTTTAATGCCCCAATGCTCAACACGTTGCATACAACCCTGTAGTGTTGTTTTTCAAAGCAAATGATGTGATGAACAGCTCACATACCTCTCTGTGTGGATTGCATCCATTCGGCTGTGTATGCACCATACATTTAAAGCCTGGGAACTGTAGTTTAAGGGTGCTGGGGATTGTAGCTCAGTGAGGGGCAAACTACAGTTCCCAGGATTCTTTGGGGAACCTTTGCTTATGTGGAGCTGCTTCTGTGAAGGGGGCAGCCTGCAGCTCCAAGGGTGCAAGGGGAAATAAAAAAGGCATATTAACCCCTGGTGTCTAAAGCAGCTCTTGTTTTAAGAACTGAGCAAATGTAAAAACTACATAAACCAAAGTGCAGATTCATGTTTTTTTCAAAACTGAGAACTGAATGCAGTGGCGGAGAATGTGGTTTGCCCTGGGTTCAATCCCTAGCATCTCTGATTAAAAGCATCAGGTAGGAGGAGCTGGGAAAGACCTCCCTTTGCTTAAGAGCCATTGTGTCACAGGGTGTGTTCATATTCCCCCTAGCTGTTCACATCAGAGTGGCTTCATTAGTGTCAGATTCTGATTTCCGTCTGTGTACACAACCAGGAGGTGTTGACCAGGGTGGGGATGTTTGTACCCTATGCCAACGTGCTGAGAGCAGCTTAAGAACTCTAATTGGGCGACGTTACAAAGTCACTTCACACTGTCTCACTGATCTCCCCCTCTCGCAAACAACAAGGGGGACGGCCTGTCCTTGAACACGGCCTTCCACACCAGCTGAGACCTAGGACCAACCGGCTAAATGCCAGATGGCCCAAAATACCCCAAACAAACACCTATATGACTACATATAGGAAACTCTCTACAACTTACCCCCTACTCTTTAACCCAAATCTTACTCTAATCCCATTAGCCCCCCACCCACCACACCCTAGGTCAGCGCAACCCCACTGGTTCTTTAAACAACACGAAGAGAGAGACACAAGACAACCCGAACGGGTTGGGAGGGAATCGCCCCACATAATAGATAAGCAAGATGGCTAACCTAAAAGCAATTACATTAAACGTGAGGGGGCTGGGAAACCCCATCAAAAGAAAACGCATCACCTCATACATAAACACCATGAAACCACACATCACCTTCCTACAAGAAATACACAACCCACCCAAAGGCAGCAAACTCCTGAGCGACCCCCGCTTCAGTCAGCAGTGGGTCGCACGAGGCTCAGGGAAAGCTCGCGGTGTAGCCATAATACTCAGTAGAGACCTGAACTTCACTGCCACAACAGTCCTCAGGGACAAAAAAGGCAGATTCATTTTCGCTAAAGGGACACTAGATGGTAAAATCAAACTGACAATTGGCTCCATATATGCCCCAAACGCGAAACAATTAGAATTCTTCCAGAAGACACTAAACAAATTCCTCTCCTTCTCTGAAGGGGAAGCAATCCTAGGAGGGGACCTCAATCTAAATATGAAAGGTATATCCCTGAAAGATATCCACCCTACAACCCCATGGGCAACCTTCCTCCGAAGGAAACCCCCAACAACTAGGAACTCTTACAAGTTACTAAAAATGCTAAAAAACAGGGGTCTCTACGACATTTGGAGTGAGCAAAACCCGGGAGACATCAGCCATACATTCCAATCGGGATGTCATGATACAGTGTCCAGACTGGACAGCATTCTACTCACACAGGGTCTGATCCCCTCAGTGGGATCAACAAACATCGGTAACATTAAAATCACAGATCACGCCCCAGTAGAAGTCATCGTTAAAATAGGAGAAGGAACACAAACCACCCCATCATGGTCCTTCAGTCCCATCCTAACTACAAACAAACAAATTAGAGAGAGTCTCACAAAAACCCTCCAAAACTACTTCAAGGAAAACGATGTAGACAATATAACAACCCCCCTCCTATGGGACACAATGAAAGTGGTCACCAGAGGAGCTTGCATAAAAGAGAAAACATTCCTTAAAAAACAAACCTCCTCAAAAATTAGCAAAATAGAACAAGACATCACAGCCCTCTCAACACGCTACAAACAAACAGGATCTAAAAAACTCCTCAAACTTATAGAACAAAAAAGGAGAGAACTAGACTCCCTAGAAATTAACAAAACAATGATCAGCATTGTATATTCTAAACAACGTTTCTATGAATATGGAGGGAAAAACTCCAGATTACTAGCAAATAGATGTAGGAAAAAAGCACTCAAAACAAGAATACACTGCATCACCAAAAAAGACGGCAGCATAACATCCTCCCCTGAAGAAATAACCTCAGAATTTGCAGAATTCTACTCCAACCTATACACCTCCCATAACCCACCAGAGAAGGAAATCAGAACATTTCTAGCAGGACTGACCATGCCTACCCTAACTGATGAGGAACAGGAATTCATGGACAGCCCTATCACCCCAGAGGAAATAGATGTGGTCCTCAAAAACCTGAAACCACACAAAGCCCCAGGCCCAGACGGCTTCACAGCAGAATTCTATAGGAAATTCAAAGAACCCTTGATGCCCTACATGACCCGCCTGTTCAACGACATCATAAAAGGGGGCCCCATCCCCAAAACCTGGACCCACTCCAAAATAGTCTCCATCCCAAAACCACTAAAAGACAGCCTCAAAGTAGAATCATACCGCCCAATCTCATTAATAAACCAAGACTACAAGATATTCACATCAATCTTGGCCAACCGCCTAAAAATCTTCCTACACAAGTTAATAGCCCCAGACCAGACTGGCTTTGTCCCTGGCCGCAATATAACAGACCCCATCAGGAAACTACTGAACCTGATCGAACACAGCAAGGCAACGAAACTCCCATTGACAATTATGTCCCTAGACATCCTCAAAGCCTTTGATTGCTTAGAGTGGAAATACATATTAGCAGTACTAACTAACATGAAATTTGGCCCCAACTTCCTACAAATCCTCAAACAAATATACTCCCAAGCCTCAGCAAAATGCAGAATTAACAATATGGATTCTAATACTATAGCTATCCAAAGAGGCACGAAACAAGGATGCCCACTGTCTCCCTTCTTATTTATCCTGGCTCTGGAACCCTTAGCAATCCGCATCCGAGCAGCCACAGACATCAAGGGAGTGGAAATAAAAGGCAGAACCTATAAATTAGGGCTCTTTGCAGATGACCTAATGGTGACAACACCAGACCCCATAAGCACAGCAACCTCCCTAATCAGAGAACTCAACAAATTTGCAATGGTGTTGGGCCTACAGGTAAATTTTACAAAGTCAGAAGCTATGTGCTTCAACACCCCTCCTCACACCCAAAAAGAGCTCACGAAGGTCACCAAAATAAAACTCTGCCACACCAAGTTCAGATACCTAGGGGTACAAATAACCAGAAACCTCAACAAATTGTACCTCCACAACTACAAGCCCCTGTGGCGGCAAATTAACAAAGACCTAAAGAGATGGAATAACACGAATTTCACTCTCTCAGACAAAATAGCCATGATCAAAATGATCACACTCCCAAAACTAACCTACCTATTCCAAACCCTCCCAATCTGGATCCCCTCAACCCAACTCCGCAGTTGGCAGAGAAAACTACACTCTTTCATCTTCTCACATAAAAAACCAAGAATAAGCCCCAAATACCTGCACCTCCCCACCTCAGAAGGAGGATGGGGAATCCCCAACATAGAAGCATATTACATTGCCAACCAAATACGTCATGTAATTCCATACATACTAGAAGATGAGACAAAACAATGGGTACACCTAGAGAGGGACACAATTGAAAATACCTGCACCACAACATACCCACTCCTCCCAAACAAACTAAAGAAAATTCCCACAACACTTAACAGGTACACACAGACCATGCTCAAAGCATGGAAAACACAAATAGGCAAACTATCCCCAACCCCATCCCCACTAATCCCCCTGGCGTACCACCCATTATTCCACCATGCAGCACAAAACCTCCAGATAAAAGCCTGGCGAACCAAAGGCTTATATCGCCTAATAGACTTTTATAAAAATAACAAACCCTTGTCAACACAAGAAATACAAGACAAACTAGAAGACACCCAAATGCCCTGGTTAACACAACACCAACTACATGCCCTCTTAAACAACCCAACAGTAAAATCAGCAGCAACTAGGCCCCTGACAACCTTTGAAAACCTCCTCCTAACAACAAAGGGAAATGGTAAAGGGACGGTATCCGCAATATTCAAAATACTACTCCAAAATCCCGCAAATCCCCTAGACGCAATCAAAAAACAATGGGAGAATGACATAGGCTATGAGATTAACCCCACTCAATGGACCAGAATGTGGTCTAAACCCCCCTTTAAATCCATATCAACGAAAAGAAAAGAACTCACACTGAAACTCACCTACAGGTGGTACCTAACACCAAGGAAACTAGCGCTAATACACCCAGGAACCTCACCAAAATGCTGGAGAGGGTCACCTCCACAGGCACATACCTCCACATGTGGTGGGAGTGTCCCAAAATCCAACTATTCTGGACAACAGCCATACAAGAAATATGTAAAATAACAAAGCAAGTATTAGACTTCACCCCAGAATTGGCCCTACTAAACATCTTCCAAGACAACAATGCCCATTTACTCCACAAAGAACTCATAACCCACCTACTTTCAGCAGCCAGAAACACCATAACCAGACACTGGAGAGACCTGTCAGGAGTAAGCATGGACCAATGGTACCAAATAGTATGGGAAACAGCCCTACTAGAAAAATTAACTAACAAACTGAAACTGACACGGGGACAAACAGAAGAAGACACCTTCACCCCGGTATGGCTCCCCTTTATCACATACACAGCCCAACAGGACAATGACAATAATCCACCAACAGCATACAAATCAATATGGCTAACTTGATCCAAAACACCCACCCACCTCACTCACACACGAAAACAAAGATCACCACAGCCAATCACAAACAAACAATCACATCCTAGGCCAACCCCAACCTCTCTCACCACCAAAGGAACACAAGTGAACAACACAAGCACGCTGACACCAAACTACATACATTAAGCATAATAGAAACACCGCTACCCCACCCCACCCCCATCCATCTCCCCTCCTTCCACCCTCCTTTCTTCTTCTTTTTTGTTTTCTTTTCTTTTTTCTTCTCCCCCTAATGCCTCAACAAATGAAATGGATTTGTAAAAATGTTACACGGGAAAAAAAAATACACGAGGCATTACACTTACACTGTAAAACAAGAAAACCCTTAATAAAATATATTTTTTTTAAAAAAGAACTCTAATTGGGGTGAAGTTGGCTTGAGAAACAATGCATCAAACCGTAGTATTTTGTAACAAAGTGCAAGGTGCATATGCATTTAGGATAATGGTGTGTGAACAAGGATTTAAAACCCAGCAGTGGAAACACAGTTGAGTGCATTGTGGGAGAGAATGGACACACAGCCATAGTAGGCCACACTGGGCTAAAATATTGTCCAGTATTCTCCACATTACAAAAGTTTCTCTTCCATACTGGCAACGATCATAAAGTCACATACATAGTATATGAATGCTACGTAACAGTTGAAGAAATTCAGCTGAAATGTGATGGAATCCCAGTAAGGCTATTTTGTTCAATCAACCAATACAATAAACCTATTTGTTTACTTTCTTATTTTTGCATTAAAAAAAACACCTTCTTCAAAGTCTATGCTGCAACTCTGGAGCATACATCCATTTCAGGGTTTTGCTTTGTCTTGTTTTAAAGTGATAATGTTTCTTGCATTCAAGATTTACTCTGCTTTGGCATTGATCCATTCTGTCAGGATTCTTGCAGGACTATCCTACAATTATATAACCCTAGACATTAAAATCTTTTTAATAGGACGTTCTTCAGATAGTAATGCTTATTACTTTAATTACTTCCAAATATGCTAAGCAAGCCCTGTTTTATGGGGAAGGGGCAGCCCTTCGAGTTGTCCTCCAAACACTAAATTGTGGGGTGGGGGACATACATTGATCCTCCACATAACCCCCCCCCCCAAAAAAAGAAAAACTGGTATACAGTGGTACCTCGGGTTAAGTACTTAATTCGTTCCGGAGGTCCGTACTTAACCTGAAACTGTTCTTAACCTGAAGCACCACTTTAGCTAATGGCGTCTCCTGCTGCCGCCGCCGGAGCACAATTTCTGTTCTCAACCTGAAGCAAAGTTCTTAACCTGAAGCACTATTTCTGGGTTAGCGGACTATGTAACCTGAAGCGTATGTAACCTGAAGCGTATGTAACCTGAGGTACCACTGCACTTTAACAGGAAAACGTCTCCAGACCGTGAAGCTGCCTGTTGCTGAAACTACTTCCTGCAGTTTTGGTGGAAATGATTATTCAGAGCTGTACGTCACATCTGCTAGCCAAGGATTGGATGAGGCCTCACTGTCAGGGCAGCCAAAAGCTGGCAATGTTTTCAAGGTAATTGGATGGTTTTCAGCGCATACTAAAGGGTCCAGTGCACTTGAGGCCACACACATGTGGGAGAGGGCTGTAGTTTTGTGAGAGAGCATCTGCCTTGCATGCAGAAGGTTTCCCAGGTCAGCCCTCAGCATCTGCAAGTAGGGCTGGGTAACACTCCCTGTCTGAAACCCTGGATAAACCCTGCCAATCAGTGTCAGTACTGAGTTCTATGGACCCAGTTGCCTGTAGAAGACAGCTATGAAAGAACAGGGTGGGAGAGAGAGGTGTTTGGTGCCAGGCCAAACCTATAAAAAGCTGTTGTTTGTTTTCTTCTCCTGTGAAATATGTGCATTTTGCATTTAGAAATGCAGTTGCCCTATATACTTACATATGATATTAAGATGCAGGCAAGCATTTCGGGTGGTTGTTGTTGTTGTTGTTGTTGTGGGGTGGTGGTGGTGGATACTTTTTAAGTTTATAACCAAAGGCACATGGGGGATTTTGGGTTGTCATATTTATATCCTTCCCCTCATGCTTTTTAACAGATCACTGGCCTCGGGGTGAAAGGAATCCCGCCAAATTCATATGCGGGCTAACAGTTACTCTCAAAGGCACTCATCAAGAGCAGGAAAGAAGAAAATGTAAAAGATTCACATGCATATCTCTTTCCTGATGGCTACAGCAAGATGGCAGCCACGAAAAACCAAGCTAAATAACCTCCAAACATTTAATATAGATTTTGTATTTTGCCAAATTGGCCTTTTTGTTAACAACAAGAAAAACAATGTTTTCTCCTCTTCTACGAAAATTGATTCTTCCCTAATAAAGTTTGAAACGTATTCAGGTCCCGCTTTCTGAACACAGTATGTTCTCAGGAAATTGTTTGTTAGGCGAGTGCTCACATAACGAGCTGACAACGTTCATGGATTCCTAGGGGAACATTTCTAATTCTATTTTCTCTGTCTCCATGGTTTATTCCTAAAATGGTTGCAGCCAACCAGTGAACGGGAGACAAAGTAAAAAATCTGATTTGTTCAATCCCTCTCCCTATAATAATAATAATAATAATTTATTATTTGTACCCCGCCCATCTGGCTGGGTTTCCCCAGCCACTCTGGGCGGCTTCCATAAAAACCAGAGATACACTAAAAAAACCAGAGATCTCCCTACTACCTCCCTCCATGGCTTCTGCTCGAAAATGGCTGTTGTCAACCAGCAAAGCGGAAACAAGTAAGGAAGTGGGCAAACTCCGGCTGTTCGGATATCTGAATCAGCCATACATGTAGTAAGGTATGGTCATAATTCTTTAGGCTCGGATAACTGAATTTGCCATCAGAGTGTTCTGATGGCGGGAACTTCTTGGCTTGTACAACTGTGGTTTTTTATGCCTCCTGATTTCCTCCCGAACAACATGTGGCTGTGCCATGACAGTTGCCCAGTGTCTCCTAGTAAATGAAAATCATTAGGTTCCTTGTTTAACTCCACCAATTGCATATCAGTTTTGGCAATGTAGCATTTCTGAAAAATATCGCACACCTGCTTTAGCCACGAAATATCGTTCATCTGTCTAAAACACGGATGTAGAATCCATGACTGCTGGACTACAACTCCCATCATTCCTGACCATTGGGCATGCTGGCTGGGCTGATAGGAGTCCATTCCTATTTAAGGAGAAGAGTTAGTAGTTCTCTGGTTGAACCTTGCATTGCAGGGGGTTGGACCAGATGACCCTCTGGGTCCCTCCCAACTCTATAATTCTATTGATCTCTACCACACAGCCTATCAGTTTGTGCGTGAAAGCACATTAATGTTCTTCAAGTGGGGGTTGAGGAGCATCTTGGAAAAATTAAACCAGATTCATCTGCCACTCTGTCACCATGTAGCACTGACTCTCCACCCCGGATATATGCCACATCATTCTAAGAGAGGGACAAGGGTCTTCCTTGACACAGCCTGTATTTCCACTGGCAGGTAAGGAGAAGCAGCATCATAGCCCAGAGATCATGGTTCCATGCCTGAACATTGACTGACTAGGCACAGGAAAGGGCAGGACACTGGAGGAAACATTGACTGGCTATCACCCCATTGCAGGAGAATTGTGTGTCCATTATTTTGGGAGCGGGTGGACAACATGCACACAAGAAGATACATGTGTAAGGGTTAAGAATGCCTACATATATATAGTTCTGTAAACAAGTGTACAGTGGTACCTCAGGCTACATATGCTTCAGGTTACAGACGCTTCAGGCTACACACTCCGCTAACCTAGAAATAGTGCTTCAGGTTAAGAACTTTGCTTCAGGATAAGAACAGAAATCAGGCTCCGGCGGCAGCAGGAGGCCCCATTAGCTAAAGTGGTGCTTCAGGTTAAGAACAGTTTCAGGTTAAGTACGGACCTCCGGAACGAATTAAGTACTTAACCCGAGGTACCACTGTACTCCTGATAACAAAGGTTTGGGAAATAGTGTCCACCTTGGTAGCCTCTCTTTTTCTGAATTACTTCTAAATTATACATTATATCAGGGCTGGGGAACCTCAGATGTTGCTGGAGTAAAATGATCAGCCCTGACCATTGCTCATACTGCCTGCGGCTCATGGGAGTTGGAGCCTGACCACATCTGGAGGACCACAAGTTCCCCATCCCTGTGTTATACATTCCTTTAAAAACAAAGCGGGGTGCTGGTGGTATTTAATTTGGGTCCATGGCAGAAGGGAAGCAGGGTTAACTGCTGTCACACAGATTCCGATGTGTTTTAACTTTGCAGGTAGTAGTTTGGGGAAGGGGCATTTAAGTTGGAGAAAAAGATCCCCAGGGAAGACCTTTCACTCAATTACATAGTCCACATCCAGATCAGAGGACCCTGTGGCTGCTATTTGGGGGGGAAACAAAATATGTAGCTTCCTGATTTGTTCCTGCTGTAAAGATCCCTGGGAATCTACAATCCACGGCTGCAGGAAGCAAAGCTTACTTTGAGAAGCACCTGCCAGTCATAACTGAGCTTGGTTTTGCTTTGAACTCATTGTAAAGGAGGAAGAGGTCATAAGAAAAGGAAAGGCTGCTGCATTTATCTCTCGAATGGGATGTGGGAGGGTTGAAAATTGGATAGACGTCATGTAAGCAACAAGCCATTTACCTTCCCACCGGAGCGGTACCTATTTATCTGCTTGCACTTGACGTGCTTTCAAACTGCTAGGATGGCAGGAGCAGGGACCGAGCAACGGGAGCTCACCCCGTTACGGGGATTCGAACTGCTGACCTTCTGATCGGCAAGCCCTAGGCTCTGTGGTTTAGGCCACAGCGCCACGCTGCTCTGGTTCACCAGAAGCGGCTTAGTCATGCTGGCCACATGACCTGGAAGCTGTATGCTGGCTCCCTCGGGGCTCCCCCGGCCAGTAAAGTGAGATGAGCGCCGCAACCCCAGAGTCGTCTGCGACTGGACCTAACGGTCAGGGGTCCCTTTACCTTTAAGCAACAAGACAACAAAAAATGACAACTGCATCAAACAAGTAGGTTTGAAAGAGTCCTCCCCCCCCCATTTTCTTCACAGCTGGCAGAGCAATGCTGTACTCAGAAGTAAGCCCCACTAAGTAATGGGACTTGCTCGCAGGAAAATGTGTTTAGGAATGTAGCTTTAACTCTTGGGTAAGCATAGCAAGGTGGGACACACAGGTTTAATTAAAAAAAAACCATTAAAAATGGTTGAATTGTTGCGGTTTCTTTCCAAACCAACAATCTCTGTTAGCATGAAAGGGTTTTTGTTTTGTTTTGTTAATTCCAGTTTCTCTAGATCTTCAGGAAATTCCACTTTCAACGAGATTTTGCTCTTGGTAATCTTAGGTGTACAAAACATATCTCTCTCTTAACCTTGCAATGATGCTTTCGTTGCATTCTTTATACATCTGCAGTGAGGGACAACTTTCCAGTGCTTCCATGTGCTACAGCCATTGGAAGATACATATATATTTGAAAGGCATTTTCCCATCCTGACATTTGTTACGACAGCAGGAATATGGAAGCCCATGCCTGAAAGACTTAGGAGCCTTTGGGTGCTGACAAACACTGCACCTCGTTTTTCCTGTCTTGCATATTGAATATGATCTGCTGTTATCCCCCACACAAAGCAAACTGGATTGTAGGCAGGCAGGCAGTGGACCAGTCGGCTGCAGTCGACTCCCATGCAGGCACCCTGAAAATAAATTGACTTGGATCCTAGGAACCTGGTGAGTGTTATCACTATTGAATTAGATTTGCCCACAAAAAGGAAAGACAAATTTGCACTCTCTAGTATGCTGCATGATTTGATTTTAGAAAGTGGGTATGTGTGGGTTGCCATATTTCAAGAAGGGAAAATCTGGACACCAAAGTTGTTGAGCATTTCCTTGTTCTGTTTGCAAAAACCCAGACATTTTGCCGATTTAAAACAAATCCCCCCAGATGGTAATGTTGTGCTTGGAATCCTGGACATGTCCGGGACAAAACCGACAAATGGCAACACATTATCATTAATATCACTTCTAAAAAGTGATGCTGCTTTAGTTAATTAGTACAGTGGTACCTCAGGTTACATACACTTCAGGTTACATATGCTTCGGGTTACAGACTCTGCTAACCCAGAAATAGTGCTTCAGGTTAAGAACTTTGCTTCAGGATGAGAACAGAAATCGTGCTCCGGCGGCGCGGCAGCAGCAGGAGGCCCCATTAGGTAAAGTGGTCTTTAGGTTAAGAACAGTTTCAGGTTAAGTACGGACCTCCGGAACGAATTAAGTACTTAACCTGAGGTACCACTGTATAGGAGTACCCTCCATTTCTTTAACGGATGTATGCAGTGGTCAGTCACTACAAAAAAATGAGAAATTGGCTATCATTTGCAAGCCATTGATCTGGTGATCTGGTGTAGTTACACAACATTATTTATTTATTCATCTCTTTTATTTATTGCATCCATATCCCACCTTTTCTCCAAGGAGCTCAAGAAGGTGTACATGGTTCTCTGCTTCCTCATTTAATTCCCATAAAAGCCCTATGAGGTAGGTTAGGCTAAGAGGCAGTGGCTAACGCAAGGTCACATCCAGTGAGCTTAATGTCCAAGTAGGGATTTAAACCCAGGTCTCCCAGGCCTAGTCCAACACTCAAACCACTACACCACACTGACTCTCTCATTTAGAAAGAATAAACAAACAAACATAATGAGGCCTCTAAATTCCATGCAGAAGTCCATCCTGGGAGAGGTTAGCCTTTTAGTAGTGAAAGAGATTAGGACCAGGCTGGCTTTCTCCCCGGTAGGCATTTGTTTGATAATACAAGAAACATTATTGACATTTTGGAACTTCTACAAACAAATCTTAATACTAGAGCGGTTTTAATTTTTATTGATGCGGAGAAAGCCTTTGACAACATTTCTTGGATGTTCATGAAGAAAAATTTGGAAGGGATGGGAGTAGGGCGGGGGTTTGAAAATGGAATAGAGGCAATTTATTCAGAACAAAAAGCTAAGCTGATAGTACACAATGTGGTGACAGAGGGGTTTAAAATTGAAAAAGGGACACGACAGGGGTGCCCCCTATCCCCCCTATTGTTCATTTCAGTTCTGGAGGTGCTATTGAACATGATTAGAAAGGACCGGTCTGTACAAGGAATTGAGGTCGGAGTGAAACAATACAACCTGAAAGCTTTTGCAGATGACTTGGTATTAACATTACAGGAGCCAGTCTCTAGTACTAAAAGAGTGCTAGAATTAATTTCTGACTTTGGTCGGGTGGCGGGATTTAAGCTGAATAAGCAAAAAACTAAGGTTTTAGCAAAAAATTTGACAACTACAGAAACAGATGAGTTCCTGAAAGAAACAGAATTAAATGTGGTTAAAAAAGTAAAATACCTAGGGGTGTATCTGACCTCCAAAAATTTGAATTTGTTTAAAGATAATTATGAGAAATGTTGGTCAGAAATCAAAAGAGATTTGGAAATATGGTCAAGATTGAAACTTTCCTTGTTGGGCCGAATAGCAGCTATAAAGATGAATGTATTGCCAAAAATGTTATTTCTGTTCCAGGCCCTACAGATCATGGACAAAGTGGAATGTTTTGGAAAGTGGCAGAAGGATATTTCTAAGTTTGTTTGGCAGGGCAAAAAGCCCCGAATAAAGTTTAAAATACTAACTGACGCGAAAGAAAGAGGGGGATTTGCCCTGCCAGACTTGAGGTTATATTATGAATCTGCAGCCTTCTGCTGGTTGAAAGATTGGATCTTATTGGAAAACACTGATGTCCTAGATCTGGAAGGGTTTGATAATGCTTTTGGGTGGCATGCATATTTGTGGTATGACAAGGTTAAAGTTCACAAATTGTTTAAAAACCATATTGTCAGAAGAGCAATTTTGATGGTCTGGACAAAATATAAGGACTTATTGGAGAGTAAGACTCCGAGGTGGCTCTCACCGGTGGAGGCCAAGGCACGTAAGAGACTTAACATGGAAGCCTACTGGCCTAAATATTGGGAAATAATTGAAAAAATTGGAGACAATTGGAGGTTGCTGAGCTTGGAAAAATTAAAAAATAAGGTGCGAGATTGGTTGCACTATGCTCAAATTCAGGAGGTTTTTAAAGTGGATAAAAAGGTTGGATTCCAGGTGGAAAAATCGAAATTAGAGACAGAACTGTTAGAGCCAAAAAATAAACTACTTTCGAGAATGTACAACTTGCTGCTTAAATGGAATACACAGGACGAGACAGTCAAATCTGCCATGATAAAATGGGCGCAGGACTTGGGGCACAACATTATGTTTGAAGACTGGGAAAGGTTATGGAACACCGGAATGAAATTTACGGCATGTAGTGCCTTGAAGGAAAATATTATGAAAATGATATACCGGTGGTACATGACCCCAGTCAAACTTGCTAAGATATATCACCTGTCTGACAACAAATGTTGGAAATGTAAAGAGGCGGAAGGGACATTCTTTCACCTCTGGTGGACTTGCCCGAAAGTGAAGGCCTTTTGGGAGATGATTCATAATGAACTAAAAAAGGTACAGATAGGTAGCCATGTTGGTCTGCCATAGTCAAAACAAAACAAATTCCTTCCAGTAGCACCTTAAAGACCAACTAAGTCAGTTCTTGGTATGAGCTTTCGTGTGCATGCACACTTCTTCAGATACACGTGTATCTGAAGAAGTGTGCATGCACACGAAAGCTCATACCAAGAACTGACTTAGTTGGTCTTTAAGGTGCTACTGGAAGGAATTTGTTTTGTTTTGACTAAAAAAGGTACTTAGATTTACCTTACCTAAGAAACCGGAGGCCTTTCTTCTGGGCATTGTGGACCAGAGAGTACTTAAGAAAGATAGAACTTTTTTTATGTATGCTACCACAGCAGCAAGGATCCTGATTGCTAAGCATTGGAAGACACAAGATTTACCCACGCTGGAGGAATGGCAGACGCAGTTGATGGATTACATGGAACTGGCCGAAATGACTGGCAGAATCCGAGACTTGGGAGAAGAAACAATCGAGGAAGACTGGGAAAAATTTAAAGACTATTTGAAAAAACATTATAAGTTGTATGAATGTTAAAAAATGCACTTTTGAGGAAATTCTAGCTTCAGCAATTGTAAACTAATGAAATGAAAATTAAGGTACAAGAAGTCAGAGGTGGAATAATGAAATAACTTTATTATGTTTAAGCTAAAACGTATAAGATGTCGGTTACAACACTTTGGAAATTAGATAACATGATAAAATGAAAGATACAATAAGTTTTGAAATAAGTTAACAAATTGCTGATGTTTTGTATCACAGAGAACGCAGGGTTAGGAAGATGCGGGGAAGTCCATTGGATTTGCTGAAAAAAAGGATTATGGAAATTTGTAACTTCTCTACTTTATTTTCTATATCTGTCTTTTATTCTTTTTTTCTGTATTTCATAAACTTAATAAAAATATTATTAAAAAAAAAATAGTAGTGAAAGAGATTTATTGAATTGTCTAATAATCCAGCTTTGGTGCTCAGACCATGTGCCCAATGATATTCACTGCTGCCTTAATAAGTTCTATCAATTGTTGTTCTTGAGCATCTCGGATTGTTTTCATTTGATTTTTCATTCTGCATTGCTCAGGTGGAAAAACAGCTACCACCCATCCCCAGGCTTTCTCAATAGAAGATTATTGGACCTTGCAGTTGTGATCTGTTTCGTATGGTTTGAAAAGGATTGGGCAAGAACACAACAGCTTTCTTGGGAGGAGCAGCTACAACGCCCTACAGCTATTTTTCTCTTCCCTTTGGGCTGGGAACCTGGAGTCGCACAAGAGTATATTAGTTCATACACAACTCAAAAAATTAATCAGGTCGTCCTCAGTTGAGAAAGTGGCTGCTTTGAACGCTGTACGGTAAGATCAGTATTACTTTCTTATTAGCTTTCTTAATTGAGATTGTAACTGTGTTAGGGGTAAACTGTGGTTTCCAGCATACATTGGAGGAAATTGTGTGCTATAAAAGCACAGCTTGGGTGTGAGTATTCTACTGGATATTTTTACTTACCTGGGAGGAAGGTGGTCAAAGCCACATAGACGCAAAGGTGCAAATGATCTGAAATAAATCAGACAGAATAAATAATAATTTGGAGCAAATATCAGAGCTGGAAATGTGAATTTCAGCTATCTACAGGCTGTATTATTTGTTTATTTTGCAACATTTATATACCTCTTGATTTTAATAAAACCTCAAAGTGGTATATACCATGATCCTTTTGTATGTATGAACTCCCTGCAGAACAATATTAGTGCCTTAGTTCATAATTCAGCAGATGAGAACAGAGTTTTCGGATTAGAATCTAAGAAAATTACGGGTAATTAAGAGCCAATGGGGACTGCACAGGATGTGGCACTTAGGAAACCAGGAGGAACTGAAGAAGCCTATTGTGCACATGTGTAAATGTTCAATTACTAATTTCCAAATAGAATTTAATCATTACACAAAATGTGTAATGTCATTACACAAGGCTGTCAGTATAGCGTTGGTGGTGGTGTGTACATGAGAGTAGAGGACAAGTTCTTGGTAAAATGTGATGGTAGAAAAAGATGACCTGTCATCACACAGCAATGATATAACTCAAGAGCTTTCCAGACTGTGTGTTGCTGCACATTTGTGTGTCAGCTACAGTCTGTAGGTGTGTCATGAGAATGCTCCCTGCACTCCTCCCGGGGCTGAAAAGGGGTTAATTTAACCTCCAGTTTGCTAGTAAAACTGAATTACTGTGTTCCAAAATGATGCATGTCTAAAATGTGTGTCACCAACGTGAAAAGTTGGGAAAGCTCTGATAGAACTGCTTCTGTCCCTCTGTGCTGTTGTTTGCCCACTTCTCTTACCCGCTTGGATAAATGAGATTCCAGGAGTGCTATTAAGCAAGTGCCTAAAGGGAATGTGCCAACAGGATTATGGTGGGAATGGGTTGGGGATATTTGTTTGTTTATTCTATTTCATAAAATTTATACACCGCTTGATTGAAAAATAAAAAACCCCAAAGTGGTTTACAAAAGATAAAACATGCAAAAGTTAAAATACTAAAGCAGATTTAAATTATCTCAATTTTCTAAGCATCTGGATAGGCTTGTCTAAACAGGAATGTTTTTAGCAGGCGCCAGGGGAAAAGAGCACAGTGAAGGCGCCTGCTTGATCTCAATAGGCAGGGAGTTCCAAAGGGTATACGCTGCCACAGTAAATGATGAAGTTCTTACATATGCGGAACGGGTATTATGTGACACCTTTGGAAGTGCTAGTTCCGCTGGTCAAAGCGATTGAGTGGGCACTGCAGGATTGAGGATTGCAGTTGAGGATTGCAACCCTGGGTACTCAACACATTAAAAAGTTTCTTCCTGAGGGGTCTAGATTGCCACCAGAGTTATGTGGGTCTGTGTGTGTGTCTGAATGCCTGGTGAGAAATCAAAACGAATAGTTGACCTTTACATGTCACAATAAACCATGGTTTACTATGAATAAGCCAGTCTTGTCTACTTTGCTCTTCCCTGCTGGCATGTCAGAGAAACAAACCACATATGCAAAAATGGCGAAACTCAACAGAAGAATAAGAAATCAAGGTAACAAACTTTTTATAAATGAATGGAAATGGTTTCTTGAATATTTACAGATAAATTGCAAACAGATAAAAACATTAGCAGAGTTATTGTAATAACCTGCAGTTTTATGAGAGTATATATTTAAAGTAGATAATTAAATGAGCAGATTAAATGAATTTGGATATGCAGAAAATGTTAAAAAATAAATTTAAGGAACTGCAGAAAGAGGGTGAAGGAAGTCAAACTTTGAAATGTTAAATTGATTGTAAAACTAATGAAATGTATAAACTTGAAAAGTTTAAATAGAAACTGGGCATCATGGTTTGTTTCACTCTGTGGCTAACGTGTGTAGCTGAGGCTCATTAATTGTGCTTTGTTTGAGCAGAACAAACCCCAAGCGTCTATTTGGACATAATTTGGATCATAGTTTGCTATGTGTTAGTGGGAAGGAACTGCAAGCAGTTTTGGCACATTTACAGTAACCCATCAACCATGGTTTACCATGACATGCCAACTGGGCTAACTGTGAATGCTTAGTGATCTCCTTGAGGCCTTCACCTCCCTTCTGAAGCCCACCTCAGCCAATGTTTCCCTTCAGGAAAATGTTATTTACTTGGGGACTGCTCAGCTGTATCCCATGGCTGGCATTATGGAACAGGCTATTGTGAAAAGCCTCTGGAGTTATGCCATGCCTCTGGATTCATGTGACTGCTGACTCACTCTAAAACGCTATCAGCAGACTTCCAAGAGCAGATAAGATCAGCTGTTGCATCTTTTTAATTATATTTTAAGTTGATTCGAGTAGGCTGGCCATTTAAAAAATTCATGTATCTATAGCAAACTTGGGAGTGCAGGTGTCAGAACACAATGAGTCAGTTTAAGGAGCTGCTTCGATTTAAGCAGGGGTTGAGCAAGAACATGGTCATGTGCTGAACATTGTTTTTGGGTTTCCTTCATAGCTCGATACCTTAATTCACTGCTTCTTGCCTTTCCTGTTGCCTGAAAGGCACTAGGAGGTTCTCCAAGAATATATTGGCATTCTCTTTCCTAAACCAAGGCCATCCGCAAGCATTGAGAAAAGCAACGTTATTCTGCACACGGGTAATTGCTAATCTCAGGCTACTATTCTACACTGAGGTACTAGGGTACCTGCATCCCCATCAGTTCTTGCCTAAGTGAAGGAAGATAAAAAAATATAACAGAATGTGGCAGTCAGGTGTCTGTGATGCAATCCTTGTTTGCTGATTTGGCATGGAAATTACCATTTCACAAGGGCATGGATTGAAAATAAGGTGCTCAAAAGCACACAGTGCAAAAAATAAAATAAAAATTAGGACACAGGTGGGCTATGAGCAGCCAAGTCAAGTCCTGCCCACCTCCCTTCACTGCCAGTGGATCAGCCATCAACTGGCCAGTGGGTGGGAATAGTAATATTCCCATCCCATGTTGCAAAGCAGCTCAGGGACAGCAGTCAGTTTGGGGGCTGCATCAGGAGTGATGTTGGAGGCCTCCAGGGCTCCTGAACCACCCAATATAGCCGTTCCCATGTTGTTAATCTCCCTACCTGCCTCAGCATATCCTATGGAACCTTATTGTCCAACTCATGGCTGAACAGCTATGCAATGACTGTGTCTATCTATGTGAATTTGTGTGTGTGTGTATGTATATATATGTGTGTGTGTGTGTGTTTGTGTGTGTGTGAGAGAGAGAGAGAGAGAGAATGTGAGTGTTTGTGAGGTGGAAGGGTGTGCCAGGGAGGACGGGGGGGGGGGGAATTTTAAATACCATTTTAAATATTTTTTAAAAAATATAATATCTGGAATTTCTATAAAATAAATAACAGCATATGTTATTTGAAAAAACCCTCATTTGTTTATCTGTTTTAGCATTTTTTCATTCTATTTAATTTAAGCTTTTCATAACAAAACATTTGTTAGCGTCATTGACAAAGATCATTCTCATAACTCACTAGTGTTGTAACCAAAGCATGACCACCTCCATCTTTGTTATAACTGAAGCAGGACTAACACCATCTTGTTGCAGGTTGACACCATAATCATGTATCCTCTTTGTAATCATGCTGAAATGCAAGATTAAGACAGGGAAATAGAAAGTGCAAGACACAAGGGGTGTGTAAAGGAAAGTTTTAAGAGCGTGCAAGGGCAGGACCTTTAAAACATGGGTATAAACAGGAAAATGCCTAGCTAGCTGAGGTTGGAAACATCCGTTTTTGTGGTTAAGCTGGGAGTAAGGCTTTATCACTGGGTGTCTTGCATGTCTATTCTGTATGAATATAAAATGTCTGTGCCCCCACTTTGGGCAAAAGATTCCTGCATTGCAGGAGATTGAACTAGATGATCCTCGTGGTCCCTTCCAACTCTACAGTTCTATGATTTTATGAAAAGCTGTATGTAAACAGAGATCAGGGCCCAGCCTCTGTTCGCCTTCTCTGATTGCTTGCTGCAACCTTTCCTGTTTGAGCAAGAAATAAAACTGCCTTTAGCGGAGAATTCTCGGGTGACACTCGTCGTTGCTGGTAAGTGCTTTAAATCAGCATAATACCCTATTTCATTTCGAAATGAATATCTAAATTAGTTTGATTACTTTTAGGATTAGTTTTTAATCGTGTACAGAAACAAGGAAGGGAGACGCAAACCACAGTATTTGAATATATTATATATTCATATATATGAGAGAGAATATCTTTCCCTAAAAGAATTCTGGGCACTGTAGTTTACCGCTTGCAAAGTTACAATTCCCAGCAACGTTTAACGAACTACAGTGCCCAGAATTCTCTGAGGGCAAGAATGTGCTTTATAGCATGTACACGGTCTGTTTTCTTTGCCACAGGTCATCATGTCTTCTATTAAAATAGAGACTGTTGTGAAGCAGAAGAACAGGATGGGGGAGTGCCCTACGTGGGAAGAAAGGGAGAATGCCCTTGTATACGTAGACATCAATTCACAGAAAGTTTGCCGCTGGAACTCAGTCACCAACGAAGTTCAGTGTGTGTCTGTGGGTAAGGAAATAGTGTTTTTCATTTTATTTTGTGGAATTGTTTTGGCTTTGAAGAATCAACTCCTGAGGCATGACTTTCTCAGCCAAGGTTTGTGAGAGCGAGGCAGATGCAGGCCCCCTTCAGACCCAGGTTGTTTTGCGATCTTTCCTCAGTGTTACCACATTATTGCCCTCTGAAGGGGCACTCTTGTGCTGTAGCACAACAGAAGTAGGACAACCCCCCCCCCCAAAAAAAACCCCATTTGGATGGTGGAATAGATTTCATCAGAGAGATGGAAAAGGGGTGAAGTAGGCTTGCTTTGGCCTTGTGCTATAAGCATGAAAGCCCTGGAGTGGGGGTGGGGTAACGCAGCCTCTTTATTTTGCATTGTGCTCATGATGATATTGGGACATTTATATGTGATCGTGCTCTCAATACTGTTTGTGCCTGCAAATGTTTTGGGCGGGCAGCCTACCACTTTGTTTCCAGTCAGTGCACATCTTGTAGTAATAATAATAATAATGATAATAATTTATTATTTATACTCCGCCCATCTGTCTGGGTTTCCCCAGTCACTCTGGGTGTTTCCCAACAGAATATTAAAAACATGATAAAACATCAAACATTAAAAACATCCCTAAACAGGGCTGCCTTCAGATGTCTTCTAAAAGTCAAATGGTTGTTTATTTCCTTGACATCTGGTGGGAGGGCGTTCCACAGGGAGGCCGCCATGACCGAGTAGGCCCTCTGCCTGGTCCCTGTAACCTTGTTTTTCGCAGTGAGGGAACCGCCAGAAGGCCCTCAGAGCTGGACCTCAGTGTCCGGGCTGAAGGATGGGGGTGGAAACGCTCCTTCAGGTATACTGGGCCGAGGCCATTTAGGGCTTTAAAGGTCAGCACCAACACTTTGAATTGTGCTCAGAAACGTAACTTCCTCAAGTCCCATTGTGCAACAGTGCCAGAGTGCTCCTGCAAATAGCAATAATGCAATAACACAGGGGAAGCATAACAACTACTGGAGTGGTATGATATGTGAATGTTCCAGTACAAATCCATCACTAATGCAGAGTTATTGCGACCACGACATGTTGCAGACTTGCCATGCCAAAACGAAAACCAGCTGGAATGGGGTTTTTGGAATGGACACTTAATATAGTTTGAGTTTATTGCTCCATTGTCTCCAATCACATGCTGGCTGCAGAGATGGGAATTGTGGCTCAAAGCTTCTGGAGAGGCCCACAGTGACTATTCCCCAAACAGGCTTCATTTCTGCATGGGAGCACTTCTTCATCAAGGGTGCTCAGTGTATTTTGCCCTGGTTTGTAAACTTGTCCGTTCTTTCCCTGCCTGCAGACGCTCGTGTTGGCTCAGTAGCCCTTCGCAAGTGTGGTGGCTACGTGATCGCTTTAGGAAGAAAGTTTGCTTTCTTGAACTGGGAAGATCAAGTAGTCACTGATATTTCTGAAGTGGAACAGGATAAACCAAACAACCGATTCAATGATGGAAAAGTAGACCCAAGGGGTTCTTTTTATGCAGGTATATATTTGATCTGAATGCAATTGTATGCTGAGCTCAGTTTAGATAGCCCTAATGAGTTGAAATGTGTCTAAAAATTCATGAAACTGATTAATCTATATTAATACATTTGTGTATACAATAATGGTCTCTAAAATATTGCATTATAGTAGTATTATAGTAGCAGGGTAGACATAGGGTGGTATACAAATTTAAGAAATAACAATAATAGTCAATTCTGCATACAGTATAATGACCAGGATTACACCCAAGTATGCAAATTCTTGATGGCACAATCAAAATTGCCCAAGCAGCAAAAAAAAAATTTGAATTAGAAGTATGATAATATCCATAATATATATGTAAAATAAACAACAGAGTAGTATCCAGTCTGAGAAGTTGAAAGCTTGCTAACTTGTTTAGGGAAGTTTTTGATATTTAATGCTGTATTGTTTTTAACACTTGATTGGAAGCCGCCCAGAGTGGCTGGGGAAACTCAGCCAGATGGGCGGGGTATAAATAAATAATAATAATAATAATAATAATAATAATAATAATAATAATAATTATTATTAACTATTTTTGGTTGAGACAAATAAAAAGTACTGGCCTCTTGTGGATTTTGGCCTATTTATATAGGGTTACTTCCACTCATTTATGGAGAGAGATCATGAATGTAGATGTAATGACTTTCAAATAATTGAGGTTTACGTAACAATTCCCTGCATTTTAATGACAGTCTCCATATTAATTTTTATTAGAGCCAATTTCAGTATACTAAAAGAGCCAGTGATAGAAACAAATCCAAACGATTATCTGTTTACCAGTAAAACCATCCCAGACTATTGGAAGAGGTGCATCAGTTTCTCTATTCTTCAGAGGCAACTGGACAAGTGACTGAAATATAGAGGCAGTAAACATCTTTTCAAACTGCTAATGAGAATGAAAAATCATTTTCTGATCAAAGTTTAAAAGTAAAATAGTATTCCTCAGGTTTGTTTGTTTTTAAAATTGCAAATATGAAACTGTTTACGCTTTAACTAAAACACATGATGTATTACTATAATTCAACCTCTCACCACAGGTTTAGAAAGTAGCTAATTAAAAATAAAAGACCAGGGAGCCTATCTTTTGTTTCAGCTAAATTGGCAGGGTTTTTAATTTTTTAATTGTTTGATGTAAATTTTAATGTTCATAGTAAAGGCTAGAAATCCAGCGTTAGTCATGCTCAGAAGAGATGCATTGAAATTAACAGATTTAAGCTACTTAACCTCCTGGAATATCAGTAAGTAAGAAGACTGGCAGGCGGGGAAGTGGCTGAGGGCACTGTGAGGTTGGTGCTTCATGCAATGGAGCTGCTTCCATTGCATGATGTATGATGTGTGTTGAGGGATATATATATATATTCCTCACTAAAGGCTGCTAGGAAAGCTAGGAGGTCATTACACAGGTGGTGTTGTGGGACTAGTCAAGTGATTGACCTTTGGGTGGGATCAGTGCTATTTGTGCATTTTAAAGAGGCCCTTCAGTAGAGAATTACCTGACCTGTGCCTCTGCTGACCACCCCCTAGGTACCATGGCCGAAGAGACAGCACCTGGAGTCAGAGCAAGGCAGCAGGGGGCTCTTTATACTCTTTTCCCTGATTGTGGTGTCGTGAAGCAGTTAGAGAAGGTGGACATCTCCAATGGGCTGGATTGGTCACTTGATCACAGGACCTTCTTTTACATCGATAGCCTGGCCTATGCCGTGCAAGCCTTCGACTATGACATGCGAACAGGAATGATTGGTAACATTCTTCTTCAAACTGTTTATTGCAGCAGCTAAAGAAATACTTGGTAGTAGATTGGTAGGCAACCCTATCCTTTGGGGTAGCCAATGTGAAGCCTTGCAGATATTGTTGGACTACAACTCCCATCATCCCTGATGATTGGCTATGCTGGTTGGAGTCCAAACTCTGGAGGAGGGTGCCACGTTAGTCACCCCTATTACAGACTGTTCCTTTTCTTTCCATTATATGCCATATTGTCACATATGGCATTTTTCTTTACTTAATAACAGAAAACAACTATATATTGAACAGACAGATGTTTATTTCTCATAAACACACACATCTGTTTTTGGCCCTGGGAAGCAACAGTAAAGTGCTAAGGATGTGTTAGTGTCTTAAAATCCAACTCAGCATGAAAATCAAATTTTTTGGCATTTGATTCTCGTCTCAACTTGTTCCTATCTACAGCAGACGGAAATATGACACGCTCTCAGCTTTAAGCAAATGAGAGATGTGATTTGGTTAAAACCAAAACATTTTTGTTGTTGTTGTTCACTGATTTTTTTGTCATATTTAATGATGTCTCACTCCTTTTGTGCACGCCCTATTTTGTTTTCAGGTGCCATCATTTTACAGTTTTTATTATGCCTTAGGGCCCTCAAAATATGGAAGTGGCTGAGGGCTCTCTGGACCTCTGAAACGGAATGTCCCTGATCATTGAACATGCCGTTCAAGGCTGGGAGCAGGACCAGAGGCATTCAAAGACTTGGCCAGTACTCACTGTGAAATTGAGTGTGCGCGCATGCACACACCCACACACCCCAAGCAAGCCCCATAACTTTTTTTTTGCAATTTGCATTGTTTCTAAAATGTGGAAAATTTGAAAAGCACAACAGACAGTACAGTCTGCATAAAAATAAGCACTTGAATGCTGATTGCCTTATTCTTTATGCAGATTGTTGCAGTTGCAGGCCTGTGTACAAGCTGGAGAAAGAGGAGGCGATGCCTGATGGGATGTGCATCGATAGAGAGGGGAAACTCTGGGTGGCCTGTATTGATGGTGGACGAGTGATCCGCATCGACCCTGAAGCAGGTAAACGATTAATGAGGACTCTGCATTTTTGATCCCCAAAGGGCGGGGGGGGGGAGGTAGAGATAGAAGAGATCACAAATGGAGCACTTTTATTTGACTAACTCCAGTTTAGTGACCTCTTTAAATATTTACAGGCATCATTAAATGTCTGGAAATACTTGTCTGGATTAAACGCAAGGGAGATTCTCTGCCGATTTGGGGTCATTAGTTCACCTTCTGCTGGAGTGAGCTGAGTCAAGACAAGTCTACAGACTATGAGAGGCAAATATATGTTGTTTTTTTAAAGGATGTCACCCAACAGTGAACCCTAACAAATGGCCAGTACCTGTCACCTGCACATAAAAAACTATTTCACACCAATGTACAGGGCTTTCAAAAACATAGTTGTGTCTCCTGTATGGTCACCCTTTTAACATTTATGCTGTATGTCCATGCTAAAGCATAGTGAGTGAATTGCTCCTGAGTTATACACTCTTTGGTTTATCAAGAGATATTGGATATCACAATATTACTGATAACACAATATTACTACAAAACAGCTAAAATGAGTGCTATTTGGGCTAACCATGTGGCTGTCCCTTTTAAACCTCAGGACCCTATGCAAATTATTTGAATGTTTGATATTTGCCTCAGAATACCAGCCATGCATGTGTGTTTTGTTTCGTTTGTGTGTTTTCCAATCACTGTCTGTGAGGGAAGGGATTTTAGGGTTCCAGTAAAAATCAGAGCTCCTCGACCCATTTTTTAATGAAATAAAAAATGGATATATACCTGCATGTTACACATTTAGCATAATAATGAAGTAGGTGATCAGCATTGAGTAACAATTGACTTGTTATGCCCCCCCCCATACTTTTGTTTTGGTTGTCCTTTCAACTGTACTTTCACGCAGGAAAAAGAATTCAGACTGTCAAGATGCCTGCTTCCAGGATCACATCTTGTTGCTTTGGAGGGAAAGACTATTCAGAAATGTATGTCACTTCGGCCTACGATGAACTGGATAGCAATGCACTAGCCAAGGAACCCCAGGCTGGGGAAATTTTTAAGGTAAACAATTTGAGCTTTGTAAAATGAACCAAGCATAACATTCATTCAGCAGAATGTGAATAATGTAAAATTAGTTTGTAAAACTGCAGAAAGATGGGTGTTGAAATCCCCTTCTCCTGGCCCAGCAGAGTTTATGATAATCAACATGGTGTGGCTTGAATTTTCAAAATTTCTTAGGCATTTGTGTTGACAGTTCACTCAGAAGGAATCGGGACTCTGTCCTTTTTTCTGTGCTCTGTCTTATTTTCTGTAGTTGTCCACAGTTGCCTTTCTGTCTCCAGGAATATCTAGCATCCTAGATGAGCTTCTAATAGCCACTTTGTCTGGGCTCCAGACTCCAGACTGCTCACTGCTGCTATGATATGTACGTGTGTGTGCACGCGTGCGTGCATGCATGCACACTAACAAGGCCTTGGCAGTTCACCTGTACCTAGCCTGAGGCCTAGGTGAACCCAATGGAGCAGCTGATGGTCTAGCAGTTTGCCATTGTTATGAGAATTATAAGGTCTAAGATGTTGATAAATGTACCAGGCGGACACATACATAAATATATAAGCCACATGTCTGAAACTGTACACGAAAACAGTCCTGAAACCATGTTGACTCTCCCAAATTGACCTCAAATATTTCTCTGCAAGGAGGAAGGAAATCGAAAAAGCTTTCTCATTGTCTTTGGACTGTAGGGGCTTACACCTCCCTTTTCTAATACAGTCTGGCAAGTATCTGTTAAGCTGAGCACACTATCAATATGCATATGAGATTCAGGAAGTGAGTATTTACCATCACAAAAGAATGGCCAGACTGCCCAGAAAATGCAATGAATGACCATTATCAGGTATCTGGCAGACAGAATTTCTGCTGTAGACCGCCTCCTCTGCTGTTGACCGCCTCCTTCTGTGATGTATGTATGATGTTTCAGTGGGGTGGCCTTGAGCTACAGGTCTATATAAGGGCTTGCACACCATTGTTCTGGGTTCCTCCCTCCCTCCTGCATGGATGTGTGTGTTGAGTACCCCGTTGCAACAGTTTAATAAAGATCAGGCTTACTAGCTGCTTTGCTTCTCAATATTCTCTGGATGGCCTCTGTTATTTTTTCCTACCAATAGGGAACATACATAAGGACTCTGTACGGGCTCTTGGGTACCCCATAAAGGAAAAAGGAGCAGTTTTTTTTCTCCTTATAACACCTTGATTTTCCTATTTCCTAAAAACCTCCTGCTCTAAGCAGTGACTGGTGATTCATATCTGCCTGCCAAATGTGGCACGAATGGATAGACCAAGCTACGGATCAGCGCATGCAGTGACAGATCAGATGATGAAATCATGTCCTGGTGATGGGCTGCTCCCCAGCCCCCTCTCCCACCAGCCTGCACAAACACACAGACACACAAACTCTCCCTTTAACTCCCAGTTTAGAAAGTTTGGGATGTAGCCTGCAGTGACACTTACAGCACCCCCTCTAAGTGCCTTAGCTAGCAATCTGTGACTTATTTCTTGTTCTCTGGCAGATAACAGGACTGGGTGTGAAAGGCATCCCACAGAACTACTTCACTGGTTAAATATTCATATGTGCTCGATATTCAACCCAGCCAGAAGCCATGGTGGACAACAAGAGAAGCATGAATTTCAAACCTGTATGCTTATCTGAAGGCTACTTATATATCCTTTATGTACTGTAATGTTCCATAACTGGTTTTTCCCCCCTTCTCCATATGTTTGTTTTTTATGTTTTTCCCCCAAATAGGACAAATGGCAGCTTAGGACTGTATGTGAACATTAGGATTTTCAGTGGTTCTCCATCAAGCAAGGATCAACTTCCTCTATTAATCCTTTGTACAAGCAGAGAGCAGTTTGTAGCGTCTGCTTGCCAAAAGGTCACATTCGCTTTCCAGTAGCAATTTCCATTTTAATTCCCTTGATTAATTTCATTAGAATTCTTAAGAGTAAAATTGGCCTCTGCGGACAGACCTATGTTAATACGAAAGAAAATTATTCTGAAAACTGTACAAGTTGATCCTGTTAACCTGCTCTGGGAAGGAGGGAGGTGTTTCTGTTTCCCTACAACTGATGTTTAGATTAAAAGTTATTGAGTGAATTAAATTACAGTGCATGGAAATGAATAACTATAGAAATGAACAAGGGTTTTGTCAGAAAGAGCAAGGGCTGTAATTCAGCTTGTAATTAAAAGGAGTTGCATTTTAAACATGATTTGATAGTTCAGCTGTTATTCCAATAAACTCATGTAAATGTCAAGAATAAACTAATATTAATTGGCTGGTAACTGGGCAGGTCTGTGAAAAGTAGGTGGCAGATATAGGAGACAGTCTCATCACAGGTGAAAGGCAAACGGGCATGATACATCATGAGACATGGAGTGTGTGTCAGTAAACGAGGGGAATTAAGACTAAGAGAGCTGAGTGGGGAGTGCTCGTGTAATCTCACTGTATACAAGTTGTACAAGTGACAATAAAGTATTTCAATTTCAATTAGTTATAATTTCCTTTAAAATTAAAAAGCAGCTGGTGTTTCCTGCTTCTCATCTGAGAGAATTTTCAACTGTATGTTCTTTGCCCTCAGTTAGATTTAGGGACAGCACCTGTCTGCTCATAGCAGCAGAGCTCTGGAGAAAACATCACAAGGGTGCAAAGCTTGATTCTGCTACTTTTTCCTTACTTATAAGTAATGTAAAGAACTCTGTCACATTTTCTTTCCAGTGGGTTTCCCCCCTCCTGCAACTTGCATGTGTGGTTTTCATTTAAGTTGTTACGAAGTTATTATGAAGAACGTTTTGGAATATTGCAGTGGGGTGAATATCTTCCAACTTTGGTGAAATTATTTTAATTTGATATATATACAGTATATAAAACTCGTCACCTAAGTGGGGTTCAATGCTACTGAGATATACTTGTGAGAAAATGGATTTTTTCCAGCTCAGCTTTCCCCCTCAGCAATAAACAGCCTTGTATTAAAATTTCCCCCTGAATCATGGTAGCAAGATTGGTACCATATAAGGTATCATCTACCTGGTGCTGTTTTAGGCCTGCAGGGTGATAAGAGACTGCAATATGAAATTTCTGATCAAGGAGGATCATATGAGGACATGAATTTGGGTGCAAATTTTTTAATAAGAAAAATCACACCCACTGTGTGTTAATTGGTTCACCACTGCTAGGATATCAGTGTTAACAACTACCATTTTGTGCATGACCACTGCTGATTATATACTGTAATTATTGGTGGCTCTTGATCTCTGTATTTCATTTTCCTCTGACCTCACTGTTTACAATCTATCCCCCAAACCATGTGCATAAATAGACCTGAAACCAGGGGCATACCTAGGATGCAGGCCCAGGCGTCATGGGGGTGGGGGTGCAAAAATTGTGCCTCTCCACTCTTGCTCTAAGTGGCTAGGAGCCTGTCTGCCCGTCTGTGTGCTCCCTGGGCTACTCCAGGGCTGCTTGGGCCAGTTGGGCAAGGTGAACAGGTTCCTTTAAGTGCCTTGGCAGCAGAATCCGGTTGCCAGCGTGGGCCATTGCAGTAGCTCCCCCCCAGTTGGTGCTATTAGAAGTGTGAGTGAGTTTCTGGTCCATGGTGTCTGCTGGTTTTGGAGGCGCCAATTCAGCTCCTCACAAGGGAGCCTGGGTATACCTCTGCCTGCAACTCAGAGCAACACTGAAATGGACTGTAGTCTTAAGGTGCCCGAGACACTTTGTTGTTTTTGCTGCAACAGATGAAGACAGCTACCCTTCTGGAAAGCATTTTTTTTTTTGTCACCGATGGAACTATGGCACCAGGTCCTTCATGAATATCACAAATAATCTTGCAGAGTCATCCAAGGTCAGCTTTGATGCAGAGCTCTGTGGCATAATATCAGCCTGGCAGAAACTCAATCACTTTCTCCCTCCACGCTGGATAAATAAACTTTGAAGAAAGTTGTGAGGTCACTCAAGTTTGTGCGTGTCTGAAAGTCACAAGATGTTATCTGCATGTCTGTGCTTTAGTAGTTGTTCTCCATTTTCCCCAGCAGAAAATGCCACTAGAATATATTTCTGTAGTTATCCAGGCAAAGAATGGCAGCTTTGTCTTCTTCTTTTTTAAGCAAGTATTTTTTTTTAAAGCAGGAACCATGAAGCTTTGGCCTTCTGGCTGTTGTTACACTACAGAAGAAAGTAGACAATTGTGGTGGGCTGCTGGTGCTCACCTGACCATCCTCCAACTGAGTCACTGCTGCACACCTGACCCCGCTTACCTGGGAGTAAGCCCCATTGACTTCAATAGGACTCATTTCTGAGTAATCAGGATAAGGACTGCACTGTAAGTCCCCTTGGCCATTAGCAGCACAAAGCAATTGCCTCACACAGAAGGCAAGCATGCTTGTCAATTTCATGTGTACAATGTCTTGTCAGTTTCTTTCTTTTTCCAAAAAAGAGAGAGAGATATAACTATGTGTCACAGCGATAATGCACACATCCAGCCTTCTTAACCAATCCACGGATGGGCCAAAGATCTTAAGAGGTTTATCAGGAAAAGACAATGGAGGTAGCCAGGCAGCCATGGAAAGGACCACAAATCAGTTTGCAGTTAAATGGTTGGGGTGTGGAACAGGGGCAGAGGAAGGGGGTGTGGTGGGGGCGGGCTGCCCTGGGTGTCACCACTGAGGGGGGTGACAAAATGCTGGGCTGGGCATGCAGCGCACCCGAGCCACGCGTCTCTCCTGGGCGTGACACGGTGGCTTGGGCGCCCGCAGGCTCCACTCTGCCCCAAACGGTCCGCCTGCCACCTCCCCCTCAGCTGTAGGGTGGCTGAGTGGGAGGAAGCAGGCAGACTCCTCAAAGGCCCCATGGAGCATCCTGCCCCAACTCACCCTGCATAGGGCACATGCGTCGCCCCAGGCGCCCAATCGGCTTGCTCTGCTGCTGGTGTGGAAGGAAACAAAGAGTGACGATGCATTTGAGACATAATAGTTTTGTTCTACAGGGGATACACAAGTGGCAGGGGTGCCCTGGGAATGCAGACTGACAATGATGGTACAAGATACAAGTTTTGGAAAAAGAAATAAGTGAAAAACCAATCTGATAGCGCTGTTCTCTTTTCTCCAGAGCCAGAAAGTGTTGAAACAGCTGGCAGGGAAATGATTTGTAATGGGGAAATTGTTAGGAGAGAAAGGATTATGCAGTTATTCTCCCTAACCATTCCCAAATATATCCCCCTGTGACTGTTTTTCTTTATGCAGCAGCAACAGGAGGGGGAGATTGTTATGTGCTTCTGTTGCACAGGGTGTAATCTGGTTCTTTAGTTATCAGGTCTCTCACACACACAAAAACTCAATCCCTTTCAAGACGTGAGCGCCCTCAGGTGGCTGTCACTCAAGCTACTGGCAGTAATGGCAAAGGTTGAGATCTACTGAGTTCTGATAAACTGGAGGCGATATTCAAATTAAACTGGTTTTATTCGAAACAGTTCTGTTGTCCAGGGGAGACTAAAAAACAGTCTTCTGTGTTAATATAAAATACTTTTCTCAAAGGGACAGATTACTTTCCTAACACCAGGGAAGTTTTATTTTTATTATAAGAGAAAACTTTTCTATACATTTTTTTTAAAAATTATGCCATAAGTCTATCTGACCAGAATTACTTACGTCTCTCAGGAAACACTTAACCAATGGCTCATTATTTGCAAACATGGTGAATGGATCTGCACAAAAGACTCTCAAGTTATCTTCCTCACTATTGGCATGAATTAGTTTCGTTAATTTGTCAATGGAAACTCTTTGTTTATACTCTGCTTCTAGTGGAATTAAAGGGTGTGTTTTAAATATTAGTATCTTTATAACTCACCTGACATGTTCTTAAGTATCAGATACCTTTTGAAACTAAAAATTTAGGCAAAGCATCCTCTTGAAAGAAATGCAAAAATATAGATGAATGCCTTAAGAATAAACAAAGGATTGTAGCTACTTTATATGTGTATACCCTCTCTTATGAGTTAAATATTTTAAAGCTCTATTCAGTAATAAGGTATGCAATATTTGCTACATCATGCCTGATGAAACATTTGAGTTTGCATATTAAGGTAAACCAAATTGTGGATTACCAGGGCCATGTAAACATGGAGTCCTAGAAAGAAATTCCACTAAACTAAGCCTGACTTGGGTTTGAACCACATACAGGAGTAGCAAATTCTTCAAGTTAGCAAGGTACAGAACTTTTTATTTAATTCATTCTCTGAGATCAATAGTCTTTGGCTGGTAGATAAACCTGCATGTTCAATGAAAATTTCAGGTACAAACACATAAGAGAATTTATAGAATCAGAATTGTAGAGTTGGAAGGGACCCCAGGGGTCATCTAGTCCAACCTCCTGCAATTTAGGAATCTCAACGAAAGCATCCATGACAGATGGCCAGCCAATCTCTACTTTAAAACCTCCAAGGAAGGAGAGCCAACCACCTTCTGAGGAAGTCCTCAGCTCTTACTGGCAGAACGTTCTTCCTGATATTCTGTCAGAATCCCCTTTCCTGTAATTTGAAGTCATTGGTTTGAGTCCTACCCTCTAGAGCAAGAGAAAACACGCTTGTTCCCTCTTCCATATGACAGCCCTTGAGATATTTGAAGATGGCTATCATATCTCCTCTAGTCTCCTCTTTTCCAGGCTAAACTCCCTCAACTACTCCTCATAAGGCTAGTTTCCACAACCTTTATCATTTTGGTTGCCCTCCTCTGCACACATTCCCTCTTTCTTAAATTGTGGTGCCCAGAACTGGATCGTACTGGACATTACTCCAGGTGTGATCTGACCAAGGCAGAATAGAGTGGTACTATGATTTCCCTTGGTCAAGACACTACTGCTGATGCGGCTTAGAATAGCATTAGCTTTTTTTTTGCTGTCGCATCACATAATTGACTCATGTACTACTGGCAAGCCAAGTACCCCCCCATCTTATGTTTGTGTCACTGGTTCTTCCTGCCTAAGTGTAGAAACTCGCATTTGTCCCTACTGAAATTCATTTTGTAAGTTTTGGCCCAGTTCTCCAACTTGTTTTGGTCATATTGAATCCTAGTCCTGTCCTCTATGGCATTAGCTACCCCTCTGTTTGGTGTCATCTGCAAATTTGATGAGCATCTCCTCAATTTCTTCATCTGAGTCGTCTTAGGAGATGCTGAGGCAGTGCTGCGACATGCTTATTTGGATGACTCGCAGGCAAGGACTCCATAGCCAATTGTCTTAATCAGTACCCACTAGCTAGTAGCTTCCGCATTAGTTTCCAGCCATTCCTGTTATTTAATAGCTTCCTATAGCCCTGAGGCTTAAAACTGATGTCAGTCCGGAAACCCTAAGTTGACTGAGGAAGCCAGGAATGAACAACAAGACTTAGGTCACTTCTTAGAAACCGCTCTTCACAATCACCTGCTCTCAAGGACCAGTTACTGAATTACATGAATTATTTTGGCCACCTCATGAGAAGAGAAGACTCCCTGGAAAAGACCCTGATGTTGGGAAAGATTAAGGGCACAAGAAGAAGGGGATGACAGAGGATGAGAAGGTTGGATAGTGTTCTCGAAGCTACAAACATGAGTTTGACCAAACTGCGGGAGGCAGTGAAAGACAGGAGTGCCTGGCATGCTCTGGTCCATGGGGTCACGAAGAATCGGACACGACTAAACAAGTAAACAACAGACTAGTGTGATTCCTAGCGTGGCTAATCTGAATTTTTTAGCACCAATCTTTTTCCACGGCCGTTAATGAAAGCCAACATCATGAGCCTTGTCCTAAAATCATGAGAGTCCTGGTTTTCATTTAGACATTGGCTGTGATTCAGCTGCTGATCCAAGCCACCAGATGCCAAGGTGTAGGTTGGCATGCTCTACTAGTTAGTAAATCTGTTCATGTTATCAGATCAAGGAGAGCCTTAGATACCACATTCTGGATTCCAGGGGGGTCGGCTTCTGCCTCTTGTCCCATCCCTAACAAACATTTGATCCTCTGAAGGTTGCCGAGATGGGAATGTGGCACTCAGGTTGAAACAGGCTTTCCACTCCTGCTGTTCTTGAGCTAGAGCTTCTGTAGCACCTTTCATAGGAATTTCAGTAGATTCCAGTGCTTTTTTTTAAGGCTGCAGCTATGGGTTCTTTTTTATTGTGCTCGCGATGCTGTGACGGTGGTCATACACAACACTGCTTTCAGTACTGTCTGTCCCTACAAAAATTTCAGGGCATTCACATTGCTTCATAAGAAGAGCCTGCTAGATTACAATGATGATGACAACGACTTATTAAATTTGTATACTGCCCTAAACTTGCAAGTCTCAGGGAGGTTCACAAGATAAAAACACAATATAAAACCATGAAATGCATAATGAAAACAAAAGCAAGAACAACCCAATACAGTGGTACCTCGGGTTACATACGCTTCAGGTTACAGACTCCACTAACCCAGAAATAGTACCTCGGGTTAAGAACTTTGCTTCAGGATGAGAACAGAAATCGTGCAGCGGCGGCGGCAGCAGGAGGCCCCATTAGCTAAAGTGGTGCTTCAGGTTAAGAACAGTTTCAGGTTAAGAACAGACCTCCAGAACGAATTAAGTTCTTAACCCGAGGTACCACTGTAATCCCCAAAACATTTTAAAAGGGCATTGGATCAGGCCAGTAGCCCATTGGCCCAGCATCCTAGACTCACAGTGGGCAACGAGATGCCTGTGGGAAACCCGGAAGCAGGACCTGAGTATAACAATATTCTGTCCGCCTGCAATTCCCAGGAAAGGACATTCAGGTGCATATTGCCTCTGACAGTGGGGGTAGAATGTAGCCATTGTGGCCAGTAACCATACGATAGCCATATGCTTAATCTCCAGCCAGCTCTTATGCCACAATGTCCTGTTGAAACCCTGTAACCAAAACCCTGATTTTATTTCCGTCCCACTTCGGTTGCCATGCAGACGGCAATAACGTGGCAGCGTTGGGCGAAGTGTCACAAAACAAACAAAAAACCCCAATATCCAACAAATCCACTAATGCTGTGTGAAGAACATGCTGCAGGATACAGCGAAGGGACCCCGAGGCTTCCGAGGGTCATCTAGTCCAACCCCTATAATGCAGGAATCTCAACATGACACGGTTCCCCCATCCAGTCTGAAACCACACCAGATGCTGCTGTGCTTTGCAAAGGTGCTAGCAGTTTTATCACCTTCAGTGCCCTAAAAACCTTTTTGTATATATAATTTATATATACACATCCCTTGTGCAGAGTACCCTACAGGGAGGTAGCCAGGATTTATGGGGGGGGGGGAGGACTTTTGTGGAGTGTCAGAACCGATTTTGCACCTTAATAGCTGTTGATATTTACTATCAACTGCTACTGTGTATTTTGGGTCTATGGACCACAATGAAGCTGTGTGTGTGTGTGTGTGTGTGAGAGAGAGAGAGAGAGAGAGAGAGCGCGCGCGCTATCAGCGACTCCATTGGTCAGTTCGTTATTTTTATTTACTGTATTTGCTTGATTAAAAATCAATACAAATCTGAGGTTTTGCCTCCCTTAACAAAAGCCTGCCCCCACAACAAAAATCCTGGCTACGCCATGGTAATCCAGTAATCCTGGAATCACAGAACCGTAGTATTGGAAGGGGACCCACCATGGTCCTTTAATCCAACCCTGGCGTTTAATTCTGAGAAAGCCTGAACCAGCCTGTTAAAAACTTTCCGTGGATGGGGCGCAGTCCCACACCACCGACGCGTGTTTCTTCAATCGCGCGTGGGGCGTGCAGCTCGATCCATATTTACTGGCAAGTAAGCCTTGCAAGGGAGTGTGTCCAGGGTCTCTCGGCGCTTCTTCTGCCTCTCTCACCCACCCCCAATTCTGCTTCCGCGCTTTCATTAAAGCCCTGCTTTTGCCGTTTTTAGATTTTGCTGCTCCTCGTCCCGCCCCAAATTCGGCTGCCCCCCCCATACGCAAGAGGCGGGGCGTTGGCGACGAGGACCAATCCCGGGGCTTGCATGCAAATCGAGGCCAGCGTGTGTTTGTTTTCATTTCCCGGTGCAGCGGCTTTTGGGAAAAGGCGAGCGTGGGGTGCAGAATCGGAGCGGGCCCCGATTGAGAGAGGAGGCGAAGCTCGGCTCTGCTGTTGCTGAGAGGAAGGGGCAGCTGCGACCCCAACGCTGTGGAATTGCGTGCTGTGGAAAGAGAATGTTTTGAAGAATGTTTCCTGGAACGGGATCTTTCTGATTCTTCCTCAAGTAAGTTAACAGTTTTTCTTTGCAGTTTTTCTTTTTTTAAAATAAAAATTATTTGATGCCTCCCGTCTCCGCTTTGCGCGCGAGCGACGATACAATCCTGTGCAGCCTTGTTTACTCTCGAAAGTGTGACTAGGACTGCAGCTTAAATATTTTCCCACAGCTGAATGTAGGGCATGTCCCGCGTCTCTAAGCAACCGGTTTTTTAACTGTGCCACCACAGCAGTAATAAAGTCTAACTGATAAACATCCGTCCCCATTGTTATAGAAGACTTTCCCATTCAGTTTTTATAGTAGCATAACGTTCTAGGTGCTGTGTGTGTGTGTGTGTGAGAGAGAGAGAGAGAGAGAGGGAGAGAGAGAGGGAACTTGGATTATTTAGACAATACCAATGCCCCGTTGAAATATTTTGCGCAAAATAACTTCCCAGGTGTCTATGGGGGGCGGGGAGGACGATCTACAAACGCATTAAATAAGAATTTTTACTTGAAATTTTGTATTGGGTCTGCAACCCGTGCCTCCCCCCTCCCACCCCGTCGTCTGTGAGCCTTTCAGTTCATCCGAGTTGGGTTGCTGAACTCTAAAAAGAAGTGCAAGACGGGAACTGTGAAATTGTGGACTTTGTGTTTTACGGATTGCTGATGTGTTCAAAACAAGCGGCTTCCCCAAATTCCAATAAATGCTTAGGGATGGTTCATACTTCATCAAAATATGAAATATCAGACCGAAATATGAATAAATGAGGCAATGTGTATCATATACAGTACATTTATTGGATTGCAAAGATAGAAGAGTTGAATGTATACTTCATGACAAATACAGAAAGATCCAGAATACGGTACATGTTGCATTAAATGCAGTTACATATTTAATATGTCTGGCTTCTTTTTTGTTAACTTGCAGGAACAGAGGAGCAGAGGGAGGGGAAGATTAAACCTTTTCCTTTGTACTCCAGGTCCAACTAAAATTGTCCCTCAAGCTGGGATTTGCTGTAGGACAGAAGGTGCTGTTGGTGAAACCATGCATTTATTGTAACATGTAGTTCAGCCTTGAATGTACAAGTTTTTAGGTCAAGTATGGGGAACTGGTGGCTCTCCAGATTTTGTTGGACTCCAACTCCCATCAGCCCCAGCCAGCATGGACAGCGGTTAGGAATGATGGGAAGTGAAGTCCAATAATACCTGGAGGGCTACAGGTTCTCCTTACCTGTTTAGAACTTTTCTCAAACATATGCACTGTAATTATGCAATTTTATGGTACAGTCATATAGCTTGAAGTATGATGTATAAATATAACAAATTAGAATATGAGTTAGCATCTCACATGGAATTCCTCGCAATAATGACCGTAAGCTAGAGGTTCCTTTACACAACCTGTTGCTATTGCACATGAGGATCATCTCACTAAACAGGCACATGTTTGGTTTAGCAGATACTGTTACTACTGATCACCTGAATAGATGGGTGATCTAGAATAGAGATGGTGAGAATAATGCCCATAAAATGAATGGTGCTCTAACATCTTTTTTTTTTGTTAGGGAGAAAGTTGGTTTGCTCTGACATTATTATTATTATTATTATTATTATTATTATGCATTTTTACCTGGCTTATAAGGTTCCTTAGGAGATTATGCCTGAGCTGTGGAAGCTTTAGTATTACTGATTCGTAATTTATGTGTGGGAACAACTGACCTACTTAGGAAAACAATACACAAGGAATGGAAGAAGGGACTGTACAAAAAAAATAGGTTAATAGCCTGGTAGGAAATAAATCAGGTTATGGTTGTCATGATCTCCTGTAGTCAGGCAATATTGGCTGCTATATATGGGGCAGATTAGGATGTCTTTGTATAGAGTCTAATCTGTGTTGTGCTCCCTGATGTTCCTAATTCTTATTGAATAAAGTGTGCATGGATTAATTTTGCCCAAATGACATCTGTTGTTATTTTGGGATTTTGTTGTACTATATCATGGACTGGCTGGATGCAGAGGAGTGTTGGGGGGGCACCAGCTGGGGAACCCTCAAGGGAAACCCCTGGGGAAGAGGTTTCAGAGGCCAGGGGACTGGTAGTGGGATGACGGGTAAGAGGTCAGAGGAAGCTGAAGAGGCAACAGGGTTTAGTGAGCAGGGAGAGGCTGTGGCAGAGAGCAGTCCAGCTTCAGAGGCAGGAGAGGAGGAGGGCCAGGAGATGGAGATGAGGCAGGCTGCTGAAGAATCCAGGGGGTCTCCCTCTCCTGTTGCGACCAACTCCCCCCGCCCCAGTCTCACAGAACACACAGAGAAATGAAGAGGGTGGAGCAGTGAGAGACAAGATTTTGAAGCCTCAGTCTGCTGGGGAAGAAAATGGGGGAAGAGCCTTAGAGAGTGGTGGGAAGGCTCTCACAACTGCTTCATTGGGGCAAGACCTACTCGGAAGGATTGCTATGACCACTAGGTATGCACTGTTTTGGTTTCTTTGAGTAAAGAATTAACTTCAATGACACTGGTGGTGGTGGTGTTTTATTGCTGACCTATTCCTGACTCCAGCTTTTGACATACTGCATCTTTTGCAGTTCATGAAGTAAAATAGATTGACAGATTTGGGATGGGTATAGACCAGTGTTTCCCAGCCTGGGGTCTCCAGCTGCTTTTGGACTACAACTCCCATCATCCCTAGCTAGCAAGACCAGTGGTCAGGGATGATGTGAACTGTCTGGAAACAGCTGGAGACCTAAACTTGGGAAATACTGGTGTAGACTATTAATTTTATCAATATTATTTTCTAGCATATCAAACATGAATGACTTACTCAAAATCTATTTTGGTATTGGACCAAGATTCTTCTTTCCACCACAGCCCCCTTGGCCATTTGACATAATTTTGATTGCAATCCTATATCAATTTGTCTGGGAGTCTGTTGAGCACAGTGGACCTTACTTCTGAGTAAGCATGCAAAGAATTGCACTGTTGATCTTGGTTTGTGGATGGCAGACTGTTCTTCCTAGTTACCTGTGTAAATGGTTGGGATTTTATACATGGTAAAAAAAGAAGTGTAGATGCCTTTCAAAACAAATTCCTGAAAACTGATTTTACAGTTCTTTGGAAAGTATATAAAAAACCATTGATATGCACTTTCAGGACAGGAAAAGGTAATTTGATTGGTTTATCTGCACAGTGAAGAAGAAGAAAAAAAGATGAATTCAGACAACTATATCCCCCCCCCCCCGACTTTTGCAGTATCTAGGTACTGGGATTCAAACATAACCAGGTCACCTAAATGGGTCTTTGAAGTAGTGGACACCATAATGCTTATAGGTTTTCAAATGCATTTTTACTTTAGGACACTATCATCTGTTAGATTCCAAAGGCAGCTACAAAAGTCATCACATTAAGTGAAGAACCCAATTGTCTGAATCTATTATTGGGTATAGGCCTCTTTTAGATGGGTTGTTTTAATCCCATGCATATGCTTTAGGAGCAGTGATGCATATGGTGACTAGTGCCACTCACAGGTGAATTGACCTGGTGCCTGTAGGTCAGTTACCCAGTTCTGCCCTATTTGCCATGACTCAGAAAAAGGCGGTGATAAATTGTGCTGATGCATATCATTCCAACCACTGTCACAGCCTTTCGGCTGGTGCAATATAAATGGCTGCCTTAGAGGGCAGTTTATGTCAGGTACAAAGGGTGGAACAAAGACTTGATGTGCGATTTTTTGTCTAGTACATTAGCGCCCTCCAGGTATTTTAGATGGCAAGTATCTGAGGGATAGCTCATTCGGTAGAGCATGAGACTCGTAATCTTAGGTTTATGGGTTCAAGCCCCTCGTTAGGCGAAAGATTCCTTCATTGCAGGGGATTGGATTAGATGATGTTTGTGGTCCCTTCCAACTCTACAATTGCAGAGTTTGATTAAATTAGCCTTTGCTCTGATTCTTACGTTCTTATCTTAGAGTGTTGTTATTAGTTTGTGGGTGCAAGGCACCTATAATTCCTGAATTTAGTAAGTGTTAGAATTTAATCAGTGCCACAACTGTACTGTGCAATGAGAAGGTCATACCGACGGAGCAGACTTAACTTCTCATTTTGTTCAGCTTCTTTTATAGAACATCACGCAAAAGGGGAAAATGAAGGGACGTTCAAAAAAGAAATCTGTTCACTTGTACAGTGATGGCGGCCAATGGATGTCTAATTTGCCGGAATGTCTCTGGGGCATTCCTCTCTCTAATTTGTCACTTCCAGGTAAATAGCACCAGCTTTTCAGTATCCTATTACACTTAGATTTGGATTCGCTATGCTCTGTAGCACCTGTGCACTCCCACAAATGCAGTATTAACATGTGTAGACCACATTTTGGAAATAGTTCTGGAGTGAGCTTCTTCCTGTCATGTTGACTGTTGTTTTGGTGCCCGACAACTCAGTCAGGGAGCAGGCCCAACACCGAATCTCATCGACAAAATCTAATAGATGTAAGCCATAATGTTGGGGTATGTGTAAATGGTAAAGGTAAAGGGACCCCTGACCATTAGGCCCAGTCGTGACCGACTCTGGGGTTGTGGCGCTAATTTCTTGCTTTATTGGCCGAGGGAGCTGGCGTACAGCTTCTGGGTCATGTGGCCAGCATGACTATGCCACTTCTGGCAAACCAGAGCAGCGCACGGAAACGCCGTTTACCTTCCTGCCGGAGCGGTACCTATTTATCTACTTGCATTTTGACATGCTTTCGAACTGCTAGGTTGGCAGGAGCAGGGACCGAGCAATGGGAGCTCACCCCGTCACGGGGATTCAAACCGCGACCTTCTGATTGGCAAGTCCTAGGCTCTGTGGTTTAACCCACAGCGCCACCCACGTCCCTTTGGGGTATGTGTAGTTTGCCCAAATTGTATCAGGAGGGTGGTTAGGAAATTCTAACTTAAAGCTTCTTGCTGAGAGGAAAACACTAGCCAGGAATGATTTTCCTTTTCTGCCAGCCCTCCAGAAACAACAACTTTGGGAGGTTGCGTGATGGCTCAGAATCAGACATCACATGGATCTTGCTTTTCGACCCAGTCTCTCAGCCTCCAAGAAACTTGATGAAAGGGTTTGCACTGAGCTGGGATTTGATACCCGCTTTTCCCCACTGATAGATCTTTTTGCAATTATGTGCTTAGGGTGGGAATTGTGTGTAAAGCCACATGGTATTAGAGATGAAGTTTTGTGCAGAGGGTAAGATTTGTCAAATGATTGGAAGTAGATTGACTTTATGTTTTTATTCCAATAGGAAGTCATGATGCTATGACTTATTGCTTGGATAAGGACTCGAAAGTGAGCATAAATGAATCCAAGTTGCTGCAGTTTATGGACAAGCATATGCACAGCATAGTACACCCAATTATTTTGAGGTGGTCTATAACACAGGTAAGCAGTTCTCAAACTTTCTGGTTCCTGTGTCTTATCACTGAAGCTTGCTTTTTCAACAGTTAGCATGCTCACTCTGCTGTAAGGGCCATATGAGATGTACCATCCCACAGCTACCGCAAGGAGAAATAGAATAAATGTGCCTGATGTATTAAAAATGTTGAGGTTTGTGCTAAGCAACTTAAAAGCACAATCTGCTGTCTTCTGAATACTATTTTTTATCTAAAGTCAAAAAAGTGTGCTACTGAGACAATTCAGTATTTTTCTTGTTTGCACTTTGTTTTTAACTTGACAGGTGCTGACTCTGTCAGAGCAACTGGATGCTGGAATAAGGTATTTTGATCTGAGGATTGCTCATAAGCCTGATGAACCTTCCATGAAATTGCACTTTGTTCATATGCTGTACACAACAGCGGTTGTAGAGGTACAGTTTTGCTTTCATAGCACTGAAGTATTTATTATTTCATATTATCATGGGATTTATTACCTGCCTTTCACCCTAAGGTCCCAGGGAGGACTTAAAACACAACATCACAACATAATTTAAAAAAAGAGTTTAAGACAACTTACTGTAGGTACATATACAGTCATACCTCATGTTACATGAGCATTTTCAGGTTGTGTCCTGCGGCGACCCGGAAGTACCAGGGTTTTGCTGCTTGCGGGTTTTGCTGCTTGCGCATGCACAGACGCACAAAATGACACCACACGCATGCGCAGAAGCGGTGAATTGCGACCTGCGCATGCACAGACGCAGGTTGCGTTCTTTTCAGGTTGCGAACGGGCCTCCAGAATGGATCCTGTTCGCAACCAGAGGTACCACTGTAATGATCTAACTCCCCTAGATGTTGTACTCCCAACTCTCATCAGCCTCATCCATTGGCTAGGGATGATGGAGGCTGTATCCCAATGTTTGGAGGGCTGCAGGTCCCCCAGCCCTGATCTAACTACTATTTAAGTAATATGGGGCGTGTGCCAGCCCCTTCCTGGTGCAGGTGAAAAAGCTGCATGTATGCCTCAATGTCTCATCTGTAACAGCCTTGTGGGGGCATATCCCATTTGAGGAAGAGTACTTCCATCAGTTTTACCATTGGCTTTTGGAACTATCAGGTTGTGTACTGGATCAGGCAGGTGCCAGGTAATTTGCCTGATTCTGCAGCCAGTGCAGAGAGTACTGACCCCTATGATCCTGCAAACAGTGCTGCAACTAGACATCCCATGCATACTAAGCAGGACTAGTTGGTCTGGTCATTTTCATATTATACATTATATTATATGCATGTATATATATGCATGTATACGTATGCATGGTTGCCATGGCTGTACCATGTCTTGTTGGCAGAGAAAGCACCACATCTGTACCAGGTGAATCAGAAACTTCACTTATGTGCTCCCAGGGCTTGGTATGGGTGCTGGCTCACTACAGACCAAGGTCTGTTTGTGCGTGCAGGGAATATGCTACCTTCCTACGGTCCAGATCATGGTCACTGATGCCATGATTTTCAATAGAGTGCAATGGATCTGTATTGGAATGGAAATTATTGAATGCCATTATGGCCTGAAAAAGATATTAATACTCCCCCCCTTTTTTGTATCAAATGATCTTTAGTGTCAAAGTTCAAGGAGATGCTCCTTCAAGTCTGTAGTGTGGAAATATAGAACTAAGGACTTATTTGGATGTTCTTCTGCATACGTCCTGTTGGAATGAAAAGGGCGCTGCTTAAGCACATCTGTGTTTTACATGGATACCGTTCAGTGGAGCTTGTCTAGAAAAATCCAAGGTCCTTGATGACTTTACCACAATATGAAAGTTTAAAACCAACATGCATGATTATGATTCTTTATTAAATTTATATCCTTCCCTTCCTCCCAAAGAAGCCCAGGATGGCCTTGAGGACTGAAGGCATGTTAAAGTCAGAGAGCCATCAATTCCAGCTTGGGTATTTTGTATTCATTCTGTAGCAATGGCCCTATTCAGAAGAAACCAGCTGTGCTTTATTTCCATTAAAATCTACAAACTTGCCCCATTGCTTTCGATCTTGCTTGTGCATGTCTCTTTTTTTCTGGATTGGGGCTGTTGCAATTAATTTGCAGGAATCTTGGTAGCTGTGAAGATGCAGTTCACTGGAATTTTGGCTACTGTTACGCTGTTTTATAAATATCATAGGGATAGATCCAGACTAAGTTACTTTTGCTTAGCTCTCACTGAATGGGATTTAAGTTTAAGGCACAGCTTAATGAAGCTAACCTAACCAAATGTGTTATGGCTAGAAAGCGCAGCTCTCAAAAAGCTTTTTTCTCAGGTGTCCACCATTTCAATAAGACCCAAAACGTAGACTTACTAAAGATTCAGCAATGACCATGTTGACTCAGGTATAACATAGCAATTCCCTGTGATGTCTGGGCTTGCATATTTTAATCTGTTTGAAGATTATTAGGATTCCACAGCGGGCTAAGCAACAATTACAGCAGACAAACATTACTAACCCTAAGTGTTCAAAATATGAATCAGCTTCTCAGAATTGCCTGACTGGCTTTGCAAAGCACAAATTAAAACACACTTCTGCTTCTCTTTTATTGGCCTTCTAGTTTCCATGAGGTTGGAACAGATTGTTTTTCAAAATACTGAGATCCTGGTGTACCTAGATTTCCAAGAATAATAGATATGCAGACTGTGGTTCAAAACAAACTCTGGTCAGTTTTAGAACAAACCAACTTCAAGCCACAGTGTCTGAAGCTAACAAGTTTGCTTTATGTGGCAATCCCTGGTCCAAATTCCTTCTCCTGGCTGTCCAGAATGAAAGCAAAGAATGTGTGAGGCCAAGACTTGTGGCTACTTCCTGGTGTGTGTAGTGCTAAAACATGGTTTACCAATTAAGTGAGAACTAGACAATTGTGTTTGCTAGATACTTGGGTGCACTGGCCTTTATAGAGATTTCTGTACGCACAGAGGCTTCCTCTGTGTTTTCTTTCTTTTTTTAATGAGCCAGGGAGTGCACCACATGGACAGAAAAGGAATTCTGGTGCATACAGCCTTTCCCTTCCATGTAGAGGAGAGGTGGGAAAACCACAGCTTGAGGACGACATGCAGCCTCCAGCCTTGCCCAGTGTGGTCCTGACACCTCTCCCCAGAATATCCTGTAGCTCACTTTGATCAAGTGCCGCCCAGCATGGAAGGAAAAGCAAGTTGCAAGTGGAGAAACATATTGATTTCTGTCTTTGTGGCTCACTTTCCTTCCCAGTTAGGCTGGAAAAAAAGGAGGCTCTGTAGATGAGTACACTCAAGAATCTTTGGATCACACCTTATGTATCTAATTAATCAGATCCTTTTTTTAATTATTAAATCAAATGGCCCATTAATTCTGCCTACTATGTGATTAATGTTCTGGGGTATTTTTTTGTATTGTATTTGACCTGTGGTAACTTCAGGTTCTTAAATATAACACTGCCATATTTATTGGAAAATAATGATTGAGCAAACCACCCCTAAGTTGATTGCTCTGTTATGTGTGCCAGATGGATTTGATGTCAATAGGATTTGAGACTATGCAACAGATGTTAATATGAGACTTTTAAACCAAAAGGCCTTCTGAGCTAGGATACCTCTTCTGTTTTGGTTTGTGGTTTTGTTTTGTTTTTTGGCATATGCAATTCAGGAACTTCAACTTAATCAAACATGACAGATGGCCATCCAACCTCTGCTTAAAAACCTCCACCTCTCGTGGGAGTCTGTTCCACTGTTGATCAACTCTTCGTGTCAGACAGTAATGCAAACAGAGCAGAAATACTCTGCTGTGTCATAAGGACAGGTTACTTGCCACTTAGACTTGAAAATTAAAGTCGAGATTTTCAAGATCCCACAATTTAGTCAAGATTATTCTATTGTTGCAATTACATCAAGTGGTATTTTTTTTTTAGCTGTCTCTACTGTAGACAAGGTAAAGGTAAAGGACCCCTGGGCAGTTAAGTCCTGACAAAGGTGACTATGGGGTGTGGTGCTCATCTCGCTTTACAGGCCGAGGGAGCCAGCGTTTGTCCACAGACAGCTTTCTGGGTCATGTGGCCAGCATGACTAAACCGCTTATGGCACAGTGGAACATTGTAGCAGAAGTCAGAGCAGATGGAAATGCCGTTTACCTTCCCACCACAGTGGTGCCTATTTATCTACCTGCGCTGGTATACTTTCGAACTGCTAGGTTGGCAGAAGCTGGGACAGAGCAACAGGAGCTCAAACCCGTCACGTGGATTCAAACCGCCAACCTTCTGATCGGCAAACCCACATCTCTGCATACTGTAGATAATATACTCAGCTTGCGTTAGCTAACATATGTCAAACAGGAAATGTGTAAAAAAAATTCCAATCCTGCACAATTAACATCACTGTATCTGTAGTATGCAGATTCCAATCCTGCACAATTAACATCACTGTATCTGTAGTATGCAGCTTAGTGTCACTTGCGAAATTCATCAATTACAGGTTGCTGTTTGTTTCAGTTTCCTTGTAGCACTTAGCAGCTATTTATTTTACTTGTTTCGTGTTGGCTTTTGCAGGATGTCCTGTGGGATATTTTACGATGGTTAAGAAACCACCCCTGGGAGGTTGTCATTCTAGCTTTCAGAAATTTTGATGGATTAGATGAGGACCATCACCGCCATTTGGTCTCCCGCACAAAGGAGATCTTCAGTGGCAAACTGTGTCCTAGAAATGTAAGTTGCTTGGAATGTTTGGTTGTGAAGTTTCAAGATTGTAGATGCCTTATTCACACTGGCCTGTTCAGGATGATACACTGAAATAAATAGGATTGCTCATGTATATATCCTCGAACTATGCTCTAATTGAATGAGATTCTGTACATATTAACATCAATACCCACATCCTTTTTGGTCAATAGGATTTCAAAAGATGCACTGTGATTCAATGGGAATAGTTTAGTGTTTAATTTCTTAAAATGAAAAAAGAAGAAGTAGTGTTGAGACTTGAGGCGCACTATCCAGTTGGTGGATACAGACTGAAGCTAGTTAAAATGGAAAGGAACTGTTTGTCTGCTAACATTTTTCCACGACTCTTTGTCTGCTAACATTTTTGAAAACAGATTCCAGAGTGCAACCTTAGCACAAATTAAATTATGCTTTGCTATTACTGACATTACTAAGATGTTAAATGTTTCAGCATGTAAACATGTTGACGTAGTTAATTCCTTAAAGGTGTGCTACATTAAAGAAAGAAGCCTCAAAACAATAATGGAAACTTACATGGTTGCATCTAATTAAGTTCTACCCTGCATAGACCCATTGAAAGTGATGGACCTAATTTTGTCATGTGGCTTAATTTCAATGAGCCTGCGAGTAAAACACAGGATACAAGACCTAATCTACCCTCCCAAAATGAGCATCAATCCTCTCCTGGCTGAAGTAAGCTTTTTCCAGGTTTGGTGTGGGTGTTCAGTATCTGGCCAAATGTAAAACATATCACTGAATAGTTGCTCCATTGATAGCAATGGGATTTACTTGCAGGCAGTACCACAGACAATTCTGTAGCCTGCTCCACATGCGTGTATGGATAATGAATTGGGGGTGCCAACTTGAATAAAATATGGGGGCAGGAGAAGAGGCAGGTAAGCCCTGCCCTACATAATTGATCACATAATGCAGCACATTTACACTATTTGCATACCAATGCCCATTATCTTTGGACCCCCCTTCAAATATTTTATTGGGGTGGAGGGTGCTGAAGGGACCTCAGTCCCTAGGAGTTAGCTTCTGTATAGTGAATTGTGCTGTGTTTTTTTAAAAAATGTACTTAAGTAGGAAAGGAAGAAAGGTCCTTTGGTTTTTGAATAGACCCCAGTCCTAAGCTAGTGGATGGGCATCAAACTAGCAATGGTTATATTAAAAGAACATAGTCCATGGAAGGGGGTGGAGGAAGAGTGTCTCCATGAATTCAGTGGCCTTATCTTCAAAAGTGTCTTGCAATCCACTTGCAGCCGTCTTACTGTCATATGTTTTGCTATACAATTAGGGAACTACAGGAAGTATGACTTGGAACTTGAGGTTCCACAGAGCTGCCTTGAACTTGATCCTCATCCTTCCTACTGAGCAACATGAATTCAGTATGTTGACATCCCTTATCTTTCAGGTCACTCCGACCCTACGGAGCATGTGGTCCTCTGGCTATCAGGTTATTGTGTCCTATGACGATCCAGGACAAGTGACAAAGCACTGTGAGTTGTGGCCCGCGATTCCCTACTGGTGGGGAAATAAAACAACAGCGGCAGAGCTTATCCGTTACATGGAGATGAGGAAAAAGAATGGTCGCCCAGGTAATTGCTGCGTTTGGATCTCCCAAATGGCCAGCTGGCTGGGGCTGATAGGGGTTGGAATCCAAATTCTGCAAATGGGAGGTGGAGTGCTTGGGTCCAGGAGAAAGGGTAGCTTACAACTGAGCAGAATTGCTCATGGACAGGCAACTTGATTTTCTCTTCTGAGAAGGAAGATGTGCTCATCCATGTCAGTTCTGCTCTTAAGTGCCCATCTCTGGTACTTGAAATGGAAATCTAGAAAAAATCTAGAAAAAAATGAAGATCAACTGCTGAGTTAAGAGCCACAGTCTGTACTCAGCTGCACTGTAGGGCACATCCCCATACCTTTTAAATTTGGGTTTTAGTTCATGGAACTAATCTCTTTTTTAGCTGGGTGGCCTTTTAGAATGATTTTATGCTCCTTGTGTTGGTTTTATGTGGATTTTATATTGAGGGTTTTGTTTTGTTTTTCATCAGATACAGTAAAACAATTGTCTAAATTTTGTGAACTACGCAGATATGTGGTCAATGGGGTGGTCTACTAGATGGATAAATAAATGGCAAAAGTAATATCTGGCTTGCTCTCTGTGGTTTGTGAATGCAGCAGAACCAACATAGTGGTAGAAAGGGAGCAAGTCTGCTCTTCCTTGCTAAAATAAATAATGACACTCTATGCTGGTGCAGAAAACAAATAACCAAAAGGGAATAAAATCACAGGAATTTCAGCTAGCAATTCCCTTTTTTCTTTTTTCCCTACAGCGGGATTATTTGTTGCAGGAATCAACCTCACTGGAGACTTAGGTTATATTCTCGCACATCTACGTGGATCTGTTAAGAAAATGACTCTTCCTGCCCTTCCATTCCTAAATCAGTGGGTTAAAAAACAGCGCCCTGGATCCAAGAAAGACTGTATCAACATAATTGCTGGAGACTTCATAGAAAAAAATAACTTTGTGGAAAACGTGATAGGCCTTAATAGAAAATTTTTAAAATAGCATTGCAGCTTGGATGCATGCTTGGGTTAACACCTAGCATGCCATCTCAAAAAAAGAAGAAGAAGAAACAAAAACCATAAATAACCCACCTACCTCACAGGAATGTTCTGAAGATTTTGCTTGCAGCTAGGATATGGATAAACCGAAGGTGGCTTCATGGAAATTTCTATGAAAAGACCCAGTTTTTCTGGGAAGCATTTAGTGCAGTAATTGCACTATACTAATATACAATCTCCCAAAACTCTGCTCTAAAAGATCTGTGCATTCCAATCTACCAGGGGATATATTACTGTGAAACATTGAGTGTTTGCGACAGGCATCCGGCAACCACAGGCAGACCAGCATTCTATGCTGTTGTGATCTGGGAGAATATGGGTGATACAAAAATGGAAAACCAGGAATGCAGGCTCCCACAGTTAGGGAATTGGCTCATCTTGAAAGCTGTTAAAAGACGTGCGCACAAAGAAGTAACCATGACAGCGCAGCTTTTCTTCTTGGTTCGAAAGCCAAGATGTATCAAGTTCCCAAAAGGCTGCATGCTAAGTGAGACAGCGACTCCTGATTGCGTGCTCAGCTACACTAAGTCTGCAAAATTCTGCAGGGTTCAGGGTTACCAAATTCATCAAGGCTTCAACAGAATTCAATAAAGAGGAAAAAACAGAATGAGAAGAAAGAGAAAATTTGGAATCTAATAAAAGAAGGGGAGAAGAAATTGAGATCTAAGCCTAAATCTCAAGAGATACTAAGAGAAATAAAATTCTATCAAACACAATACATGGAATTGATGAATCAGGAAATAGAATGGAAAATTAAACAAATGAGACAAAAGACTTTTGAGTCCGCAGATAAATGTGGGAAGCTACTGTCTTGGCAATTGAAAAAGAGGCAAAAATTGAATACAGTGACATCACTCGAAGTAGATGGGAAGTCTATTAATAAACCAAATGAGATAAGTAATTGTTTTCAAAGTTTCTTCAAGAAATTATACAGACAAGGGCCAAAAAACGAACAGGAGATAGAAGAATTTATTGGAAAATACGGCCTATCAAAAATCTCTGAAAATAATAGAAGGAGTTTAAATGAGAAAATTACAGATCAAGAAATAGAGAGCGCCATTCAGGATATGCAGCTGGGAAAATCGCCAGGACCAGATGGATTAACTGCGAGATACTATAAAGCACTGAAGGATTGGTTAATACAACCATTGAAAGAAGTTTGCAATCAAATTTTGGAAGGGAAAAAGGCTCCCGAATCGTGGAAAGAAGCATTCATCTCACTTATACCGAAGACAGAAACTGAGAAACATCAAGTTAAGAATTACCGCCCTATATCACTCTTGAATGTGGATTATAAAATTTTTGCAGACATTTTAGCAAAAAGATTTAAAAAAGTTTTGTTAGAGGAGATTCACAGGGACCAAACTGGCTTTCTACCAGGCAGGCAATTGTCAGACAATGTGAGGAATATTATAGACATTTTAGAACTTCTGGAAACTGACATAAATAGAAAAGCTGTTTTGATTTTTGTGGATGCAGAGAAAGCCTTTGACAATATTTGTTGGAGTTTTATGAAGAGGAATCTCCAAGGGATGGGGGTAGGCAAAAACTTTGAAAATGGTATAAGTGCAATTTACTCTGAGCAAAAGGCCAAACTAATTGTAAATGGTATGGTTATGGACGAAATTCCAATAGAGAAAGGGACACGACAGGGATGCCCAATTTCCCCTCTATTGTTTATATCGGTACTGGAGGTTTTCCTAAATATGATTAGAAGAGACCAGCTGGTTAAAGGTATACAGGTCGGAACTAAACATTATAAGTTAAGAGCATTTGCAGATGATCTAGTCTTGACATTACAACAGCCAGAAACCAGTACAAAAAGAGTTTTGGAACTTATTGAAATATTTGGTCAGGTAGCAGGTTTTAAATTAAATAAACATAAGACAAAGGTGTTGGAAAAAAATCTCACGGTGGGGGAAAAAGATAGTTTTCAAAGAGAAACTGGTTTGGAAATTACTAAAAAGGTAAAATATCTGGGGGTGAATTTAACATCTAAGAATGTGAACCTATTTAAAGACAATTATGAGAAATGCTGGGCCGAAGTGAAGAAAGATCTCGATATATGGTCAAGATTGAGACTTTCCTTGTTAGGCCGAATTGCTGTTATCAAGATGAATGTATTGCCGAGATTGTTGTTTCTGTTCCAGACATTGCAAATTTTAGATAAGATGGACTGTTTCAAGAAGTGGCAGAAAGATATATCTAAATTTGTCTGGCAGGGCAAAAAACCCAGAATAAAATTTAAGATTTTGACTGATGCAAAGGATAGAGGGGGCTTTGCCCTGCCGGACTTAAAACTTTATTATGAAGCAGCGGCTTTTTGCTGGCTGAAACCATGGCTACTTCTTGAGAATACAGACATTCTGGACCTGGAAGGTTATGATAATAGTTTTGGTTGGCATGCATATTTATGGTATGACAAGGTAAAGGTACATAGAAATTTTAAAAACCATATTGTTAGGAAAGCATTGTATAATGTATGGAACCGATATAAAGATTTGCTTGAAAGTAAAACCCCCAGGTGGTTGTCACCAATGGAAGCTAAGGCGGTAAAAAGATTGAATATGGATACAGAGTGGCCAAAATATTGTGAAATTATAGAATATGATGGTGAAAAGTTGAAACTACAGAGTTTTGAGAAATTGAAACCCAAAGTTCGAGATTGGTTACATTATTTCCAGATCAATGAAACTTTTAAGCAGGACAGAAAACTAGGATTTCAGAAGGAGAGGTCAAAGTTAGAAACAGAATTGCTAGAACCCAATACCAAGAATCTGTCTAGAATGTATAATCTGCTGCTAAAATGGAATACACAGGATGAAACGGTTAAATCAGCTATGATTAAGTGGGCACAGGATATTGGTCATGATATTATGTTTGCTGACTGGGAGCAGTTATGGACCACAGGTATTAAATTTACGGCATGTAGTGCCCTGAAAGAGAACATAATGAAAATGATCTATAGGTGGTACATGACTCCAGTCAAGCTTGCAAAGATATATCATTTGCCCAATAACAATTGTTGGAAGTGCAATGAATGTGAAGGAACTTTTTATCACCTTTGGTGGACCTGCCCAAAGATTAAGGCCTACTGGGAAATGATCTATAATGAAATTAAGAAAATCCTTAAGTGGACATTTGTAAAGAAACCGGAGGCTTTTCTCCTGGGCATGGTCGGCCAATTGGTACCAAAGAAAGATAGGACCTTTTTTATGTATGCAACAACAGCAGCAAGAATCCTTCTGGCGAAGTATTGGAAGACTAAAGAATTACCTACTCTGGAAGAATGGCAGACCAAGGTGACTGAATTTATGGGATTGGCAGAGATGACCGGCAGAATTCGTGACCAGAAGAAAGAGACAGTGGAGGAGGACTGGAAAAAATTTAAAATCTATCTTAAAAATTGTTGTAAAATTTCGGAATGTTAAGATGTCAAGGGATTGGATACAAAGAATTACAGCTATAAATTGAAATTTATAAAATAGAATTTTTTTTAAAGAGAATTAAATATAAAAATGGGATGAAGAATTGCTAAAAATTTTTAAAATTTGGATGCAGGGAAGGGGAGGTTTGGGGAAGTCGTGTTATGTTTATTTGTTTTTTGTTTATGTTGTAAAATCAATAAAAATTATTTTAAAAAAAAAACAAATTCATCAAGGCTTACTTATGGAAAAATAAGGAATGTGATTGAAGTTCATGGTTTAGGGACAATTAGGAAGACAGGAGTGCCTGGCGTGCTCTGGTCCATGGGGTCACGAAGAGTCGGACACGACTAAACGACTAAACAACAACAACAAGGAACAAAATGTTTAGCTAGAGCATCATGTTTACCACAGTAGGCAACAGGAAGGGGAATGAATATTCATTCCAAAAGCAAACCTTAGGGAGTCATACAGAATAAATAAGAGCACTGGACTTCAACCACTGTGTAGCACTGTTACAGAAAAAGCTAATCTACTTCTATGAAGGGTATAAGAAAGGAACAGCAGCAGAAAGGCTGACTAATGTATTCCAGAATCCCTAGTCAGTGTTAACAGTTCTAAGTGTACATTGCAAAAAATAGAGCTACAATCAAGTTTCCCCTCAAGGCATTAAATATTTATTTTTGTTAAAGGAGGGGAGCCCAGGCCTGTAATATAAAACTTTAGGACTTTTCTTCTCCAAATAAGTAAGTACTTTTTAACAAAGTGTCAGGAATTGTAACACAGAAGTTAGAGCAGCATTAGCAGTCTGGAAAATCACGGCAACTTTTCTGATAAAACAACATTCACTTTGATTAAAAATTAGCTTTCTGACTGATAACAAACCCTGCATATAAGCAATTGAATAGATCTGCCACTTTGCCAAGAATGGGTGGTTTTATGCAATTCCCCATAAACTGAAAGTGTTGCAACTGTCTCATGACATTTTCACAAATATGTTTCTTCAGCAATCCAAGGCAAACAGTTCCTGGTCTGTCTGAAGCAAACAGGATGAAGGTCTATATTCTAGCAAAGCACTCTCTCTCTCTGTGTGTGTGTGTGTGTTTGTTTAACAGCTCTGCAATACCTATTAAACAGACTCTCTGCAAAGATAATTTATCTTGTTAACTGCAAGATGAATAACTTGATCGAGGAAACAGTCTTTTGTATTTGCCCAAAGTGGAATTGTTTATGATCACCTTCACGTTGGCTGTACCATCTTCAGGAACAACATCCACATCTTGCACTGTCGCTTCTTTGTAGAGCCAACTAGAAAGGCAGAAAACAGTGAGCCTTATAGACATTGGCTGTATGCAGACAAAAACCAATCTCTGGAGTATTAGGAACACCGTGTGCTTATGCACTCACTCCTACCCTTGCATGCTCAGATTAATAAGCAGTTCCCTGGTCTGAGCAAATGCTCCAAATCAGGATTGCCGTTCACTTTGCACGATACTCGTAAATACTTCACGTGAGTTGGGCACAGGAAGGTGGTAGGGTAGGGCTGAGGGTTCCCTAACCCGATATGAAGAATAAGAACTCCTTAGCTCCCTTCTACAGTGGTACCTCGGGTTACATACACTTCAAGTTACATAAGCTTCAGGTTACAGACTCCCCTAACCCAGAAATAGTACCTCGGGTTAAGAACTTTGCTTCAGAGATGATGGATTTTTCGGAACTAGCCGACCTGAACAGAAGAGTCCGTGACCAGAAGGAGGAGGAGTATCAGGAAGAATGGACGAAATTTAATGACTATTTAGTTAAATATGCTAAGTTAAATTGGAAAAAGCTTGCAATTACCAGATAGGCTTAGGATTTAAATATGTAATGTGATGAATTAATATGTTTAATGCTGAATTGGTAAGAAAGAAAGATGTTAAGTGATTAAGTTAAGTTTATAAGAATTTTGATTTGGAAAACTGTTAAAATGATTTGCACTGAAATTCAACTAGGGGGATACGAGGAAGTCACTTAAACCGCTTCTTAAAAAAACATCTTTAGACCCGGCCAATTTGGCCAACTATCGCCCAGTCTCAAATCTGCCATTCTTGGGCAAGGTGATTGAGCGGGTGGTTGCTGAACAACTCCAAGCACGCCTGGAGGAAACGGACCATTTGGATCCCTTCCAATCGGGATTCAGGCCTCACCATGGGACTGAAACTGCCTTGGTCGCGCTGGTTGATGATCTCCGGCGGGCTAGGGACAAAGGTGAGAGCTGTTTCCTAGTTCTGCTGGATCTCTCAGCAGCCTTTGACACCATCGACCATAACATCCTTCTGGACCGTCTAGAGGGGCTGGGAGCTGGGGGCACTGTTATACAGTGGTTCCGCTCCTTCCTCCTGGGCCGTGTCCAGAAGGTGGTGGTGGGGGGTGAGTGTTCAGACCCCTGGGCTCTCACTTGTGGGGTGCCTCAGGGTTCTGTCCTCTCCCCCATGCTTTTTAATATCTATATGAAGCCGCTGGGAGAGATCATCAGGGGGTTTGGACTGGGTGTTCATCAGTATGCAGATGACACCCAGCTCTACCTCTCCTTTAAATCAGAACCAGTGAAGGCGGTGAAGGTCCTGTGTGAGTGCCTGGAGGCGGTTGGAGGTTGGATGGCGGCTAACAGATTGAGGTTGAATCCTGACAAGACAGAAGTACTGTTTTTGGGGGACAGGAGGCGGGCAGGTGTGGAGGATTCCCTGGTCCTGAATGGGGTAACTGTGCCCCTGAAGGACCAGGTGCGCAGCCTGGGAGTCATTTTGGACTCACAGCTGTCCATGGAGGCGCAGATTAACTCTGTGTCCAGGGCAGCTGTCTACCAGCTCCACCTGGTACGCAGGCTAAGACCCTACCTCCCCGCGGACTGTCTCGCCAGAGTGGTGCATGCTCTAGTTATCTCACGCTTGGACTACTGCAATGCGCTCTACGTGGGGCTACCTTTGAAGGTGACCCGGAAACTGCAATTAATCCAGAATGCGGCAGCTAGACTGGTGACTGGGAGTGGCCGCCGGGACCACATAACACCGGTTCTGAGAGATCTGCATTGGCTCCCAGTACGTTTCTGAGCACGATTCAAAGTGTTGGTGCTGACCTTTAAAGCCCTAAACGGCCTCGGTCCTGTATACCTGAAGGAGCGTCTCCACCCCCATCGTTCAGCCCGGACACTGAGATCCAGCACCGAGGGCCTTCTGGCGGTTCCCTCATTGCGAGAAGTGAGGCTACAGGGAACCAGACAGAGGGCCTTCTCGGTAGTGGCGCCCGACCTGTGGAACGCCCTCCCATCAGATGTCAAAGAGATAAAGAATTACCTGACGTTCAGAAGACATCTTAAGGCAGCCCTGTTCAGGGATGTTTTTAATATGTAATGCTGTATTGTTTTTAATACTGATTGGGAGCCGCCCAGAGTGGCTGGGGAAACTCAGCCAGATGGGCGGGGTATAAATAATAAATTATTATTATTATTATTTTATTATTATTATTATTATTATTATTATTATTATTATTATTATTATTATTACTTAACAATGTTAATAAGATTAGTTTTAATAAGGTTATGATTTTTGTTTGTTTGTTTGTGTGTTTATAATTTTGTGAAAATCAAAAAAAGGGGAAAAAAGAACTTTGCTTTAGGATGAGAACAGAAATCGTGCTCTGGCGGCAGCAGCGGGAGGCCCCATTAGCTAAAGTGGTGCTTCAGGTTAAGAACAGTTTCAGGTTAAGAACAGACCTCCAGAACGAATTAAGTACTTAACCTGAGGTACCACTGTACATTGAAACAAAGCAGTTCTGTGACTGCAGTCTAGACAGTCAATGGGAAGCATTGGTGATGTGTTCTGTAGTAGCAGCAGCAGCATGATTACGAGTCAACAGCCTGGTGGCACCCAAGGACATATTTCACCAAACTCAAGGTCAAGAAAGCTAACCAACACACCAAGAAGGGAACTCTTTCAGCTTTAACTGTTACAACAGAACCAACAGAACACAGGCAAGTTGTGGGTTTGGCAAGGAAAATGAAGCTATTTTTTAAAGATGTGTTAAAACTTTGCTGTGGCGAAAGACCTAAAAGCTATCTGTGTTTGATGAAAAAGATCCTAGATACAAATTTGCTCTACAACAAACACCCCGCAACCAGTAAGTAGCCTTACCTGAGCTGAGGTCCAGATAGATCAATTTTAATTGTCATAATGTTTTTCCCAGTTACTTTCAAAACTCTGCTGTCTATTTCCTTTTTTAATTCTTCTAAACCATGCCCGAGGAGAGCAGAAATTGCCATTGCATCTGGCTCAGCCGGATGATACCTCGAAGAAAGCAGAGGTCAGAAAGTCAGGTCTTGGCAGCAGGAAACAATATAGTTGATACACAGTGTGTTTTGTTGCTGTGGGCCTAGGAATGTTTCAGACATATTAAGATGATGCTCATATTTTGATTCCATTCTATGTAAGAAGAACATTCTGGAATTAAGCTCCAAGATCATTTTGTTTGGGGAAAATTCAAGAGTATCAGGATCAGAAGAATGGTAAAATTCAGGTATTCAAACCTGATCAGGCATGTGGTTGACTCTGGTTCCTACCACTATCTAGTATCAAAAATATTGAAGTAAATGCAGGGTTATTTCGCTCTTAAACTAATCACATAGCTCAGGTGCTACGTCTGTCTTCACTGTAAATGTAGTACAAATTAATTTTTTCTTCATTATGGTCTTCTGTAAGTGCAACTTTTCAATTCCCAAAGTGTTGCATGTTTCTGAGCCTCATTAAAAGCAAGCAGCTCTTTTGAGTGTTGTAAATATTAAATGTTTTATTTCTAAGAAACTCATAAACCAGTCAATCCGGTTTAAAGGACACAACATAATTTATATTTAAATAACATTTAAAACTGAGGAAATAAATAAAACACAAACTGTTGTGCGCTGGATTCCACCTAGCAGTCATTTGGCATTGTGAGTTAGAGAAAATGTCTCAATTTTTGGCCATGCTGGGTGGAATCCAACCATCCGCCTTGCATTCATGGAAGGCCTTTTGACTCGGCAGAAGCCTCTGCTAACCCCTGTACCCCTCCAGAGAGTGGAAGGATTTTCCAGACCAGCGTGGAGGTGTCTGATGGATCAAAAGCCCTTCCATGAATGCCAGGGATTCCACCCACTGACTTTCGGCTCTTGTCCAGGTTGACAGGGCCGTGGCGTTTTGCCAGCAATGCAGAAAATGAATCTGGCACATTGCAGCTTATTGCAATACTCTAGTTTAACTTGATTAATAATTGAGATAGCCGGGAGATATAGACGATAACATTCTGTTACCTCTTACCTATTTATCAAATCCACTTTATTGTGAACTTCAATAATTGACTCCAGTAGGTGGCTGGGAAGATTAAGTTTCCTGAGAACCGATAGCACGCTTTCCTTCTGGAGGTTGCTTTCTGGATGGCTAACATCCCGCACGTGTATGATTAAATCCTAGTAACAAATAATATGCATGCCCCAAAAGGTGCTGAGTTATTTGACTTTTAAAAGAGAGCTGTAAGAGAGAAGGCTAGTGTTTCATACTGCTATTTGATGAGGTACAAAACTGAACTCTAGGTGAAGTATTATTTGGCTAATTTCTAGAGTGCCTGTTTACTTTCCAAGAAGTAGAAATTGCTTTCATCTCTAGCACATATTAACATTAACTATAGACCCTAAGCAATTCGACCTTCTCCTAAGGCTAGAGGTGGAAGTCCTTGGAACAACAGAGGAAAAATAGACCAGGAAAAAGAAACTTTTGAAAAAGCTAAACGGATGCCTCCAACCAGATAAAACTGAACCAAAACCACACCCATGTAAAGCTCCTTTTGTCAAATACTCTTGCATCACTGTAGTATTTAAGATATGTGACGCAGATGAGGGCTTAAAATAAACATATTTCTGAGAAAGACCTAAGAAGGCAATTCAGCATATCTAGGTTGGTTTTGGAAATTAATGTAAGAACTATTATGGGGGTAGGGTGAGTTGCACCCTATAGGTATGATATTTTGCTAAACAGATTAAAAAATTTGTATCTAAAGTTCTCACTTATGACAATAAAGGTAAAGGACCCCTGACAGTTAAGTCCAGTCGTGAACGACACTGCGGTTGCGGCGTTCATCTTGCTTTACTGGCCGAGGGAGCTGACGTTTGGCTGCAGACAGTCCCCCGTCCCCCCTGGGTCATGTGGCCAGCATGACTAAGCCGCTTCTGGCGAAACCAGAGTAGCGCACAGAAACACCGTTTACCTTTCTGCCGGAGCAGTACGTATTTATCTACTTGCACTTTGACTTGCTTTTGAACTGCTAGGTTGGCAGGAGCTGGGACTGAGCAACGGGAGCTCACCCCCTCGTGGAGATTCGAACTGCCGACCTTCCGATCGGCAAGCCCTAGGCTTAGTGGTTTAGACCACAGTGCCACCCGCGTCCCCACTTATGACAATGTCCAATACAAATTGAGCACAGTATGTTGCAGTCCTCAACTCTTCCTCTAGGTTCGTCAAACAAAGCCTATAAATTCCTCAGAAACAAGTGCCTAGTATCCAGGGGACCAGTATTTGCACCCACCTTAAGAGTAATTTCTCCCAAATATGTTTGTTGGCTTTTAGGCTCCATATCTGTTGAACGGTGGTGGTTGTACTTACTGAGCAGGCTACATCTTCTAACGTAGCTGAAAACGATTCCACAAGGTCATGGGGCAGCTGAGACAGAAATCCAATCGTGTCAACATACAGGACAGTCAGACATGATGGCAGGAGGCCAGCATGGGCTGTAATGTCCAATGTTGCAAAGAGCTGATCTTGAGGCTGCAGTGCTGAATCCCCAGTAAGGGCCTTGATTAGAGTGGTTTTACCTAACAGAAATCAAGGAAGGAAAAGCTGAACCAGCCACAATTATAAAGGGGGGGGGGAGTTAATGGGATGGAGACTTGTCATTTATAGAAGCACAAAACCAGCAACCATGTCAATACTATTTTATAATCCATATGCCGGTGCACATTAGTGTGTTACGGACAGGTGTTCAGGAGATCATGATCCATCAGGTTTCATTTGAACAGAAGGAAGTGTGCCTGTGAGTCTTTCTGTGACTGGTAGGGGGTCCCAGGATCCAAGTCCCTTCCCTTCCCTTGCCTTCCCTTCCCAAAATACAGTTATGGAGCTAAGTGTGCAGCACCCTTCTGTGAAATGAGCCAGCCTGACTGCTTCTACCTGTCAGCATTTGTAGCCAAGGAGTGAAATCAGAGCTGTGATTGATGAGAGGGTTGTTTCAACACCAGTAACAGGAAACCCTGAGGTCCTAAACAGCTTGTATTTCCCCCTCCCCTTTAGTGCACTTTTGCTGCTTCTGTCTTATTTTCTAGCTGTCCTTGAAATCTCTTCAGTTTTCAATTCTTTTTCTCCTACATATCAGGCTCCACCTATCTTGTGGTGGGATCTGGTACTCCTTGTAAGTTATTTTCTGAAATACTACTACACAATAAACACAGGTGGGTATTCAGGAATCCCCTTCCACACATGGCAAATGCAGAATGTGAAAACTTTGCAAAGAGGCTTAGGCTCTATCATTTATCAAGGATTTTAGATATGCGGGAGACCCTACTAAGTAACAAAAAAGCACTTTGTTTTCTCAGGAAGAACTGGCATACATACATGTTACAGTCCAAGAATTAAAACTTCCTTACACAAAGCTCTCTTCACATTTACATGAATTTCCAGCAAGTACTTAAATACTAGCAACATAAGCATTTGTGCTGCTGTTCCCTACCACAATTAGTGTAGCCCATTACTGAAATAGTAGGAAACTCTGACTTTCTTCTTTGACTTCTGAGTAAGCGCCTTTTTCTTCTAAGCCTCTCTAGCGCTTTTCGAATTTTTAGTTCCTTTTCTTTTAAGAGGCGAAGTTGCACTTCCATGAACGTTTCACCTGAAAGGCAAGCAGCAGCAAAGCAAAAATCAACTATTTGGAACACATGAAGGAAACAAGGGCGACAACAAAGATTAAGTCTTTGCAAAATTATTATTTTTAAAAAATAATAATCACACAACAGTAAAAATAAAAGCTGGAAACAATCCAAAAAGTCATGTATAATTTTTGTTAAAATGTAACAGTTTCCATAATCAGTAATGATAACATAAAATAAAGAATTTTAATATACACTGGAACCTCGGGTTACGTTACCCTCGGATAATGTAAACTTCGGGTTGCGAAAGCGGCAAACCTGGAAGTGTTTCGCCACTCGCACATGCGCAGAAGCGGTCTACTGCTGCATGCACATGTGCAGAAGAGGTCTCTCCTTTTGAGAAAACTTTGGGATACGGCCGGACCTCCGGAATGGATCCTGTTCACAACTGGAGGTACCACTGTATATGAAAATAAAATTTTGGAAGGGAGATGAAGGATTCAGCAGTTGGTGGAACACAATAAAAAATGTGTACACAGTGGTAACTGGTTATGAACTTAATTCGTTCCGGAGTTCCGTTCTTAACCTGAGGTACCACTTTAGCTAATGGGGCCTCCTGCTGCCGCCGCACGATTTCTGTTCTCATCCTGAGGTAAAGTTCTTAACCCGAGGTACTACTTCCGGGTTAGCGGAGTCTGTAACCCGAAGTGTTTGTAACCCAAGGTACCACTGTATTGCTTAAATGTACAGAACACTGAACATGGCTGCCACACCTGCCTATTGCAGCTAGAATAGTCTTTAACCTTGAACATACTAGCACAGGCATGCCTTTTTCAGGAAAGATCTGTAAAAAGGATGCCAGACTCCCTTTTATTCTTACCCCAGTTTTCACATAATGCTAAGCCAAATCATGAGTAGGCATGGTTTTGGCTTGACATTATGTCTGAACCCACGGGTAAGCCAAGAAAAAAAGCTTGACTTTAGCTCATGCTTTGTCGGGAGACAAACCATGAGTTGGATTTGGATGCAACGCAAAACCAAACCACAGCTTATCTTCAGGTAGCATGGCAACAGCAGAATCGGGAGGAAGAGCAAGGCAGCAGCAATTCATGCTTAGCTATGGTTTAGATTAGCATTACGTGCTAACCAGGCCACAGATTTTCTGGGAGAATCCACAGAACCAAGTCTAAGCAAACATGTTTCATATGCATGGCTCTAAAGGAATCACTACAAGAACAGTTCCATAAAGACAAGCTGCTTGTGGGTGGTAATCAGTGTTTGCAGCAAAGCCCTTGATTGCAATAGTGATGGAGTTTTTTTACTATTGATTTCCACAATAAATGCTGCCTACCTGAACCCATAATGTATCTTGAGCCACCTCTCTGCTGATCCAACCGATTGACATCATTTCTTACATTGGTCCTGAGGGATAAAAAAATTAATATGCCTTTCAATGGCCATAAAAGTCTATTGACAGTTAAGTTACAATGGATGCGACTCAGATAAAATTAGTTGAAACCAATGAAAGAAGTTAGGTAAAGGTAAAGGTACCCCTGCCCGTACGGGCCAGTCTTGGCAGACTCTAGGGTTGTGCACTCATCTCACTCTATAGGCTGGGAGCCAGCGCTGTCCGCAGACACTTCCGGGTCACGTGGCCAGCGTGACAAGCTGCATCTGGCGAGCCAGCGCAGCACACGGAATGCCGTTTACCTTCCCGCTGGTAAGCGGTCCCTATTTATCTTCTTGCACCCGGGGGTGCTTTCGAACTGCTAGGTTGGCAGGCGCTGGGACCGGACGACGGGAGCGCACCCCGCCACGGGGATTCGAACCGCCGACCATGCGATCGGCAAGTTCTAGGTGTTGAGGTTTTACCCACAGTGCCACCCGCGTCCCTATGAAAGAAGTTAGTTGCAGTTAAAGTAAATACCATTGCTTTTAATGAGACCTAAAGCACAAGCCTATACATGCCTAGCCAGAAGTTAAACCCCACTGAGTTTGACAGCACTTGCTAAATTGGCATAGGACTGTAACCATAGCTGTCAACTTTTCCCTTTTCTTGTGAGGAATCCTATTCAGAATAAGGAAATTTCCCTTTAAAAAAGGGAAACGTTGACAGCTATGACTGTAACCTTACACATAATTAACATTAGCTAAGATCAGATTCTTTCTGATCGTTTAAACATAATACTTTCATTGGCAAAGAAATCTGTTTTATGGTACTATGCTGGACTTTTAAACCGATGGTGCTTTCACACATAAAAAAGTATGTTAAGGGTCTATCAGAACTTCTGAAAACTACATACACAGCCCTGAAAGGAGATGAAAGTGATGAATAAGCACTCATAAAAACTGTAATGATAAAAAAAATCCATGTATATATCTTTTAACAAAAAAAAGGTAACTGCAAAATAGCTTTAAAAAGCTTCTTAACTTGATCTAAAGCTGCTTTTATAAGTTGTAAGCTGCCATGTTATATTTTATAATTTTTTCAAATAAAACATACAAACCAGTCTTCCCCAGTTTGGTGTTCTATTGATATTTCAGACTACAACTCCTATCAGCTTCAGCCAACATGGCCTGTTGTAGCTGATGGGAATTGTAGTTCCAAACATCCGGAGGGCACCAGGTTGGGAAAGACTGATCTAAGCTTTGTAATGTAGTTACAATAGATGTAGTTACATCTATCAGTATATTACATAACAGGCAAGTCAATTCTGAGTTATTATCTGAAAGCATTTCTACTTTCTATTCAGATACTAACATGAAATGTGCATTGCTTTAAGTACCTTAGAAGTGGGATTTCAGCCAATGCTATCTGGAGCTTTGCCTCTTTTGTTCGAGCATTGCAGCGGAAAATATGAAGGACGATTGTGTATCTGTCAAAGACTTTCACTTGCCAGGCTTCTTCAAGTTCTTTCTTTTAAAAGATAAAATAAACTGAAGGTTTTTATATTGCCTGTGAATTTGATGGAATTCAGAATTTTAACAATGTACTGCTGTAAATTTAGCATCTAATGGCTTTAAGGACTTGATTGCAAAACCTTGTGCTTCATTTTCTGCATATTTATAGCCCTCCGATATAGAAGATGTCACTCCTGGAATGGGGATGGACCAAGTAGCCTCATCCCATAGACTTCATGCGAACAACACAACTATCTGTACCAACAGACCCTTCACACGTACAGCTGTACGTGCAAAGGCTTCTATGTCACCTGGAAACTGAACTGCACAGGCTTCTGGAGTGCATAGAAGCCTTTGTGCATGCAACTGTATGTGCAAAGTTTCTATCAGCACACAGTCATGTTGTTAATGCAAAGGCATGGGAGTGAGGTCTATGTATCCCTGGCCCTTTGCTGGACAACACAGGAGCAATATATTCTGAAGAAGCCTCTATGCTCCATAAGCCTTTCTAGACATGGTTTCACCTACACCCAAGTCACCACCTATGATGAGTTTCCTCTTCTCTGGCATAGCATGTGTGAATATGTAGCATATCACCGGGCACTATCGCATTGTGAGTTTCCCTGCTCCCACCAGCAGCTGGTACCTAGTGGAGTGGATTGAGTAAACTACTGCATTACAACATTGTGTGGTCTGTATTTATGCTACAGAGGGGAAATGTCATCACAAGGAAGCATTTGAGGTACAAGTAAAAGAATGCCTAGACCAGTTTTTCATGTGTATATTACAAACTGATGCATGAAAAGGAATATGGAACCATATTTAGGTATAATTTAGTGATGTTTAGCCACGAAGCAAACATCATACTCTGTCATAGTCCAATCCTATGCAGGTTTACTTAGCCCGTTCAACAGCAAGCGAATAAAATCAGAGTTATTTCTTGACTACTGGACTTCTGGACTACTACTAAATCAATGATTTATGCAGATTCTTAGCTACATTCACACTGTATCAATATAATAAAAATATTCCAGAACCACGAAGGAAGACTTGTTAGCTTAGATATAAAACTTTGGATTACCTTTGTTAGAGGAGAAAGCCTTTCAACATTTACGAAGACAGATGATACGTTTGACAGTCCTTTAATCTTATCTAAAAGAAAAGTATTGAGATACATAATTTTGTAACATATTGACTTTTTTTAAAAAAAGTGAAATAGTAGCCCTGCATTTTAGGCATTTCTCAAGGGTTGGCAGGGCAGGCACCCACTTCCTCCGCCGTGTCCTACAAATACTCATCAATCACATTCCTAGGGACAATTCACACCCTCAGGTAAGGCAAGAGTTTCAGCATCAGTCATTTGCTAAGAAAACATCTGACTAACTCTTGCAGATAGCCAGATTATAGCATTATACTTGAACTACTACCAATATCTGATGTTGGATTAATGCATATGGATATTAATCTGTTCCCCCAATTTGGGTGCATTAGAAAACAACAGAAGTGCAACAGCTGGTGCATGAGCGGAAGGGGTAAGCGGGTAGTACACATGCAGAAAGCTTGCTCAGAGTTTAATAAGCTGCAGGTTAAAGAGAGTTATAACTGAACCAGTCCATTATGTACAGTCAACTGTTATTATTTATTATAGCAAACCTAAACATTTCACTGAATCAGTCATAGTGAAATATTTCAAAGTTATAGCCATTCAACCCCCCCCCCCCCATTTAGAACATGTAGTATTTAAATGAGTATATAAATCTGATGGTTAGATACTACGGGGTTTCCTTTCATTTTATGAAAATGATAATGTGAAGCATTAAAGGAGAAAAGAAAAAAGCTTCAAAGCTTTCTTCTGTCTTACCAGTCAGAAGCTGAAAATTCCCTTTGCCAAAGATAAATTTCTTGTCAGGAACTTTTGTAGAAAGGATTATTTTATCTACAACTGTCCAGTTCTGTATGGTGTTTATGAGAGCAGCAGCCTCAGCTAGTTGTAGTTCAGCTGTCAGTTGGGAGAGAAAATTGATACAAATACAGTTCTAGTCACATAACATCATCCATTTTCAACATCTGTTTATCCATAAACACACAGTTATAATGAAAAGTACATCTACGAAATGAAATCTTGGAAAGTTAACACCCTTCAAGCTAGAGGCAATGTCACGTCTAGAGATGGAGACACCAGTCTGTTTCTGTTCCAAGTCAGTTTCACATGTGCTCAAAGTCCCATAAACCCGTGCAGAAGTCACCCCAAATTCAGTTTAATGCACCATAATGGTATTATTAACAATAATTGCATCTATACCCCTCCCTTTTCCCCATGGAGCTCAAGGTGGTGTGCATGGATCCCCCCCCCCATCTCATTTAATCCCCTGAGAGGTAGGTTAGGCTGAGAGGCAGCTGACTTGTGATGACTTGGGCTGGTTTCTATGCCTGGTGCCAACACCGTTACTCCATGTGCGAGTACAACACACAGGAGGACAAGCTGGGCGCAGCTGCGTTGCAGACACACAACCTTTCTTGTGTGGCTGTGCCTGACGTCTGGCATCACACCTGTGGTTAGCTGCGGCTTGCCTGGCCCCCATTTCACAGCTGGGTGAACAAGAAACACTTTCTGGGCGTCAAGAGGGAGAGTGGGCAGGCTCGGTTCCAGCAGATCTTCATCTATGTCCAGCCCGTCCTCGTCTTCCTCCTCGTCGCCCCCTGCTCCGCAGCTGCTCCGGTTGCCGTCCCAACCCCTCCTTCCCTTAGCAGGCCCATGGCCAGACTCCGGGAGCCGATAGCTGGCGCCAGTGGCGTGCCAAAACCTGACCGGAGCGGGCGCTAAACGCCCAGCCGCTGGGAGAGGAATAGCGACGCGCAACTTCTGCAGCAGCTGCCGCCACCGAAGACTCACGAGGACCATGGCGCGCGCGTGTGTGTAACACCCATTAAGTCCCCCCAGTCGCGATTTGTCCGTCCCCCAAAACACGCTCCGCGGGTCCCATCACCGGTTGGAACAGAGCCGGGCGCAAAGCCCAGCCCCCTCCTCTAGCTCCGCCCCACACCAACCCGGAGCAGAAGCAGTTGCCATGAGAGGGGCGGGGCTTGAAGGAAGAGCGTTCCAAAGCGGAAATCTCGTTCCTATTGGGTAAGTCGCGGCACGTGATGATGAGGAGGGATCGGGGAGCTTCGAGCGACTTTTGAGGGCGGGGCTCGTGCCGCTGCTGTGATTGAACGCCGGGGCGGGCCGCTCCGCCCGTGTCAGAACCGGGCCTTCGCCTGGGCCGTTGTCGGCCAGCAGAAGGGTAGGGGGGCGCGCTCGCGGGCGGGTGGGCGGTCAGTGTCCGGGCTGAGGAGGGACCCGCTTGCGCAACGCTCCGCGCGCGTGACCCGCCGCGTTCTCGGTCGTCGCCCCTTTCCACCTCTTTCCGCCTTGCGCGGCGAATTTCTCTCCCTTTCTGCTCCTGCTTCTCCCGCTTCGTTGCGCTCTGCTCCACTTCGCAGCCTCTTCGCAGCTTACAAGGTTGGGTGGGAGTTTCCGAGCAAGGCAGGAATTCAACCGCTGGAAGTTTTTGGCACCCTATTCCGGCCCCTCCCACCCACCTGCCCCGTGTGAAATTTGTACCTGTTGATTTTCTGGCGTGGTTAAGGACACAGGAGTCTCAACCCCCCGCCCCCCCCGAATGACGACAGTCTCATCTTGTTGTTTGGGAATATCTTTTTTTTGCATTCAAATCTTGCCTTGCTCCTTCCCACGAACATACTTTCCTTTGCCCTGGCTGAGGAAACCTAGCCAGATGGGCGGGGTATAATTAATGATAATCATAGTAATCATTCTGTATTTGGGTTGTACTTCCTCTTTAGCTGCAGTCATGATAACTGTAAAAATATTTCTTTTTCTGAATTATATGCCCTATTCTAAACAGCTGTAGGTTTCTCTCCACCCCCACCCCCCACCTTTAAAAAAAATCTCTTTTTAAAAAGGGGATTATTTTCTCTTTGGTAAATCGTATTTATATAGAAATCTCTTTTTTCTGTGTATTATATTTCATAACACACGAAGCAACGGTTTTAAATGAGGTAGATGTAGAATGAATTTTGTCATTGCGCCACTGGTGAAATTTTCTTTCTTTCTTTCTTTCCCCACCACCTTTTTCCTCCCTAGGAACTTAAAGGTGGTGTACACGGTTCTCCGTTCCCTGTTTTATCCCCACAACAACCTTCTGAGGCACATTAGGCTGAAAGACAGTGACTTGGAGAATTTCAATAGAAATTAAGGAGGTAAGAAGAAACCTGTTGGATCAGACGAAAGGCTTATCTAGGCCAGATTTCCTGCAGGCAGGTGCATCTACTAGGCCTACAGGCAGGTCTATGAAGGTGATCACTCTCCCTGGCTGTTGTCAGCCTCTCCTCGTACCTATTTAGTGGCATGAAACCTTTATCCTTGAGGGTCCCATTTAGGCCTAATCAGCTTTTAAGGACATCAAAGCCTGTGGTCATCATAACCACATATTTATTTTTTTATTCTACAGTCCTACCTCTTGTTACATTCGGTTCAGGTTACGTCTTTTCAGATTGCGTCCCGCGGAGACGCGGAAGTACTGGAATGGGTTACTTTCGGGTTTCGCCGCTCACGCATATTCACTCATGACGTCATGCGCAGACGTGCAGCTGTGGCTTGCACTCTGCTCATGTTGCGAATGGGGCTCTGGAACGGATCCCGTTCGCAACCAGAGGCACCACTGTATTAATAATAATAATAATAATAATAATTTATTATTTATACCCCGCCCATCTGGCTGGGCCTCCCCAGCCACTCTGGGTGGCTTCCATAGAAACCAAAAATACAGTAAAATATCACACGTTAAAAACTTCCCTGAACAGGGCTGCCTTAAGATGTCTTCTGAATGTCAGGTAGTTGTTTATCGCTTTGACATCTGCTGGAAGGGCGTTAAGCATTTTTCTTCCATAATGGAACACACGGTGGTGTACATGTGGTTCCTTGATTACACCCTATGTGAAGAAACATTTTCTTATGTCTGTCCCAAATGTATTACCAATCAAATTTTTGCCACAGGTGGTCTCCCTGTGACTTGAAACTTCAATGCATAATAATACCGAACTTTGTATAGTGCTTTCCTGCATTCATGCACATTGTTTAGTTGTTATCTTTAAGCAACCTTGGAAGACTAATTAGCACATTGTTCTGCAGCCCAAGACTTAGTTCATTTTGTCAACAAGGGCAACAAATAAAAATGATAAAAAATAAAGCAGACATGTGCTGAGGTGCCTAGATTAGGATACAAATAGCTTTCTTTCCTTCATGTGATTGCTCTTTTGGTGTGTGAAGTGGGGCTCATAAGCAGATTACAGCTGGTCTGCCTGAATCAGTTGAGGAGGGATGTTTGCCAATGTGTGTGCATGCAAGGTTGTGGGGTTGGTCGCACGCAATTTCGGCCCCAACCACTAATCTCATGCCAATCCTGAAGGGATAGTAAAAGCACCTGACTTCCTTAAAGTATCCTGGTAATTCATAACATCCTTAGAAAACTACAGCTCTCAGGATACTTTGGGGGAAGTCATGCCCTTTTAATGTGTGGCTTGCACACAGCCCAATAAAGGTAAATAAAGCTGGAGGTTAGTGGTGGGGAGAGAGTTCACCTAGTGAGATCTGAACAGATTCATAACCTAGTCTCCTAGCTGCTATGCTACAACAGCTTAGTTTATGAGCAACTTGGATTAAGAACACTGCAAACCCAGAAGTAGGTGTTTTGGTTTGTGAACTTTGCCTTGGAAGCAGAACATGTTTTGCTTCCTGTTGAGCGTGTTCCATTTGTAAATTGAGTCCCCCGCTGCTAGGGGAAAGCACGCCTTGGTTTAAGAATGCTTTGGTTTAAGAACGGACTTCTGGAACGGATTAAGTTTGTAAAGTCATACCTCAGGATAAGTACGCTTCATGATAAGTATCTTCGGGTTGCGCTCCGCGGCAACCCGGAAGTAATGGAGCGTGTTACTTCCGGGTTTCGCCGCTCACGCATGCGCAGACGGTCAAAATGACGGCATGCACGGAAGCGGCGAAACACGACCTGCGCAGATGCGCAGTTGCATCTTACATTCTGTTCAGGATGCGAACGGGGCTTCAGAACGGATCCCGTTCGCATCCCAAGGTACCACTGTACTATACTATCACTCCTGTCTTAAGACACAAAGTATCTATGAAGAAGACTATGTTACTGTTTTACTATAACATACACTATGTTATGAAATTCTTGCTGTGTTACTATGAAATTGTTCTGTAGTGTTTGTCTCAATTTTAAAATTTATTTACTTAATTTTTATGCTGCCCTTTCTCTGAGGATCACAGGGGCAGTTTACAATATAAGAACACAAAAATACAAAAAATGGTATCAAACAAAAACAGTAACCCTCCCACTTAACCAGAGGCCTGGGAGAAATGCATTCCTGTTTCTTTGTTGTAAGCCGCTTTGAGCAGGATTTTTCTTGTGGAAGAGTGGCATGCAAATGAATGAATGATTGACCTAATAATGTTGCAAAACGTTGAGAAACAGTGTAATCTCTGGTTATGTTTCAAGAATTATTTCTGTGTAACACAAAAGATTGCGTACTGCATGTTGAATGATGGCTGGTCTTCAGAAATGCTATTATTTCAGCGACTTTTGTCTTGTGGGATTGTAAGTAATTCCGATTAGATTCTCCTCTTAGCCATGTTGCTAAAATATAATTTTACTGTTGTATTTTTGAACTGCTGCTATTAACATATTGTATTGTAATTTTATGGTGTGTATTGTCTGCTTTTTAAAAAAAAAATCGTGCAGTTCTGCTGTTCTGAGGAGAGCTGAAGAAAATGAATTTGAATTGCTGTTGCAAATATTCTTTTTCACGATGAAGCGTCTGATCAGAATGACTTGCTTTCTGTGCTGCTGAGAGGATGTAGCGAAAATGATAGCAGAGCCCAATTCCGTTGCCAATCTCCCCAACCACAAGTAAGACTTTTGACAGTAGCATACAGAACTTATCTTGTTGTTTTTATTGAGAAGTTTATTTTATTTTAGTGGTCTGGAGTGGTGTGTGTGTGCTCATACATTAAAAATGTTGCTTGTCAGTTTATAATTTTAATATGATACAATTATATAGTTTCATGTTTAATATATCTTAACATTTAACAACGCCAGCAAAACTTAATAAGATCAGAGTTAAAATAAGGAGGAATCCACTGGGATAAAATACAGTGGTGCCTCGCAAGACGAAAAGAATCCGTTCCCCATTTTCTTCGTCTAGCGGTTTTTTCGTTTTGCGAAGCAAGCCCATTGACGGATTAGCACTATTAGCGGCTTTTAGCGGCTTAGCGGATCAGCTGATAAGCGGCTTAGCGGCTTAGAAAAAGGGGGGGGGAACCCCCGCAGGAACTCGCAAGACATTTTCGTCTTGCGAAGCAAGCCCATAGGGAAATTGGTTTTGCGAAGCGCCTCCAAAACGGAAAACCCTTTCGTCTAGCGGGTTTTCCGTCTTGCGAGGCATTTGTCTTGCGGGGCACCACTGTATAACATCAGGTTGGAGAAGGCTGAGTTAGTATAATTTAGGGTTGCCAGGACAAACCCCAAAGTTGTTGAATATAATGTCGGAATTGACAAACTATCAAAACTGACTCGGAAATTGAGTGAAGTGGAAAGTAGTTTGTGCTGGTACCTCCTTAAAAAGTGGAGTGCTGGCCAAATGCAAAATGGTAGCAATCAAGTGACCTCTAAACCACAGTTTGCCCATAGATTTGTAAGTTCAGCCCATGGTTTGTGTTCCCAGCAAGAGTTAGCCACAAACTCTTGGCATGGCTGGCTCATGCAGTGTTGCTCTCCAACTTTTTCTGAGTGCCCTGCATTTGGGTCAAAGTTCAGTGGAAGCTGAGCCAGCTGGTTTGGTTGTGGGACTATTTTACCCTAACTTTTAGCCTGTGGGACTATTTTGTTTGTTTGTTTTTTAACTTGGAGGAAGGCAGCAGAAGGCTTATAGGCTACACCTACTTTGTAAAGCCTTTCCCCTGTCAGAAGCATTTCCTCCCATTTCTCCTTCAGACAGCAGCACATGCTGTACAAATTGGAAGAAAAGCATTGGTGAGCCAGATATGGCCTGTGGGTTGCTGACCCCTGCTTTGACTTGTGCTTGTATGTTCAGTTTGTGAAGCAGAGGTTAAAGGAAGCTAGAGACTGATTTATGGATGGAGAGTTAAATACCCGCCCCACCCCCCCATGATGTAAAGCAGATACCCTCTCCTATTTTGCTTTGGTTGAATAGCTGCAAAGTATGTAAGCACTTCTTGCTTTGAGACATATGTAACATGTAAAGTTGCATGTGGACAGAAGTAGTGGTGGCTGGTGCCCATTGGACGAGGAGGCCAATGACAGGCAAAGCCAGAACCAATGACCGGCATCTTGGTGTCATGTGAACAGTGGGTTAAATTACAGAGTGTTTGGCCCATGTCTTGAGTTAGCACATCCCCTATGCTTGCTGGATGCTCTGAGATAAGAGTGCCAGGTGCAGTGAGTTACCCTATCAACACCAGCAAGGTTGATTGTATGACTTGCTGAATCATTCACCCTCCCATTGGTTCAGGAATGTAGAGGCAGACATAATAGTCTGTAGGGTGCGTATCTCATTACATCCTTGTTCTAGGGTCTGACTCTGAATTTCTGAGAGTCAGGGGAAGAGGCTGGGTGGTTTTTTTTTTACACAGCAGTGTTAGATAGCATGGTGATCGTGTTTGTGGATCTGTTCAAGGACCAGAAGGGGCAGTATATAGTAGATAGCAGTGTTTAGCTTTGTCTTGTCCCTGGAGGCAACAATCACTGTTACTTTGAGCTGTGTGGGAGAGGAGTTCCCCCCTTAACTGGGGACTCTGGAGGAAGCTGTTCTGCTTGGAGCAGATAACCTCTAAAGGCTCTCCTGGGGCACTGCATGCTCATCTGATACATCACACTGGTTGAAGTGTGGTGAACTACCGACCGTCTTCCAAAATCCATCAACAAGGCAGGGTGAACTAATGCTAGTTTTACACCCATCTTCACCTCCGTTGAGTTCTATAAGGATGTCACAGAGACTAAGGGTGGAAGGTGGCACTTTTAAGAAAGAAGGCAGACAGGTTGGGGGCTAGCTGAGGGCAGACTGAGGTTGGTGGGGCAGTGATCTATTCACTCTGTTGGAACAGCCTCTCCTGGAAGAAGTGAGGAAAGCTAGGGTAAAAATCATGTGAGTCATTGGCATGTATTAATACTAATTTGAGTGAGGAAGGCAGTGTGTGGATTTGCTACTTCTTTCTTTGTCTTAATAGGCAGCACAAGCCCAAACAAGTAAGCTAGCCTGTGTGTTTGTCCATGCAGAGGTTGGGAAATTTTTTATAGAAGTCTAATGCACTTGACAAAAGGATAGGTTTTGTTTTGTTTTAAGAAGGTAGACCAACAAAGTTTCTGTGATTGGGATTATTTAACGCCCCCCCCCCCAAAAAAAATCTTTAGGGTATAGTGAATTTCAAAGTGGCATCATTGACATGGTTTCATAGTATGCAACAGACTAGATATTACAAAGGGAATATGTAAACAGTTTCCTGTTTATTTATATTATGAATAAAAAGTGGAAGTGGTAGAGTGACTGCTTAACCCTGACATCTTTTGCTTTTTGTCTGTTTAAGAAATGCTGGGCAGCATCCAACAGAAATCAACACGTGCAATGGGACTTCCAGTTTAGCTTCTTCTCCAACCGTATGTGTCTCCAAAATCTGTTCTGGACAGTCCCCGAACCTTACGGATCAGATTTTGGGGGAGCGCAAGCAGGAGACTGCAGGGGGAGAAGAGTAAGTTGAAGCTCTATTGTGCTACATTGGATTTCACACCCGCTCTTGAAGCTGTTTTGTCTCCCATGGGGAAAATGATAAGGGAACATATATCTTTTTCTCCATGGGGAAAAAAAAGTGACTGGTGGGAATTTTTAATGGACAAAAAGCAGGAGGGGAAGGGGTTTAGCATCCCCTTTGCTCCTGATTGCAGTTTCCTGCAGTTGCTTTTCATTCATAAGAAGTTGTGACTTCTGTGTAACGTGTAGTTTGGCCCTTTGTTGCCTGTAGTTGCAACAACACAAGACAACTAATTTGTTTGCCCTGTAAAAAGAAGAACGTTTTAAAAAAAAACTAAAAAACTGATAAAATATTAGCTCTTAATATTCAGCATTTCCTTTCAGGGGTTTTGAGTCAGTTTAAGTAGCAACTTGGTCCTCAAAAGAGCCTTACAGTGCAATCCTATATATATAGCATGTATATGTATATGTATATGTATATGTATATGTATATGTATATGTATATGTATATGTATATGTATATTTGGAGGGATGATAAAGCTGCAATCCTATACAATTATTTGGGAATAATTAAGTTCTGATGAACTCGAGTTCATCAGAACTTAATTATTCCCAAATAATTGTATAGGATTGCAGCTTTATCATCCCTCCAGATAGGTGATTTATTTTTTTAGTGGGTATATTCTGCAACATGTCATTGGTGTAACAGTAGTTTGTTATCAGTGGATTTGTAGTGCACATCATTCAACTTGATTGGTTGTTCTGTGATGCTTTCCCTATGTTACCTTATTATTGCCATCTGGAGGGGGCACTCTTGCACCAGAGTGTGACAGAAATAGGACACATACCCCTGGAATATTTATGGTATGAAAAGTTACAGGATTTCAGCAGGAAACTACAGAACATGCACTGATTGCAAACAAAGCTGTATGTCCACCCCAGAACTTTTACAGGCACAAACAGTATTGAAAGAAGCATCACATATAACCACCTTGATACTGTCAGGAGCATTAATAATCACAAATGCACAAAATAAAGGATGTGTGGAGGGGACTCTAGGATAACAGTTCTTAAAGCCCGCAACTCAATAGAGATTGCTCTCTTTCTTCAAACGATCTTTCTTTTTCTTTTTCTAATGACTCAGAGAAAATGGGATCCATGAGGAGGTTGTCTCTGAATCTACAGTGCAGAACGGCAGCTGCTTGAGAAATGGCAATGTTAAAACTTTTGTAAGTTTCTGTTATGTTCTATAATTTCACTAAGTGGACAGGAGAAGGAATGTGCTTCCCTGGATCTCATTGTATTGTACGCATAACTTAGGGTTAGACTGGGTATACAGTTGATTCTTCGTGAATGATTTATATTGTCTACAACTGTTGAATGTCAGTAGTCCCATACCAACGCAAACAATCTCAGATGATATTTGTGCATGCCCATAAATAGATCTCTCCCCGCCTTACAATTTTTAGGTATACATAAATGAATGTTGAGTGTCACTGAGTATCATCATTCACCAATGAATTTCCAGACATTCACACATTTGTGGAGAGGGAGAGAGAACAAAAGAAAGGGCAAGGAATTGGACTAGATGCCCCATGTTTTCCTTACTACTTTTATGTTTCTGCAGTTTCCCTCTGATTGAAGTATATGCAGTTGAAATTATTTGCTATTAAGTTGCATAAAATGTAAGTGAATTTACTCCACAAGGAATGGCTGACTTGACACATGCCTGTTCACCATAGAATAATAGAATTGTAGAGTTGGAAGGGACCCCAAGGTTCATCTAGTCCAGTGGTGGCCAAACTTGGCCCTCCAGCTGTTTTGGGACTACAATTCCCAACATCCCTGACCACTGGTCCTGTTCGCTAAGGATGATGGGAGTCGTAGTCCGAAAACAGCTGGAGTGCCAAGTTTGGCCAACACTGAATTCTAGTCCAACCCTCTGCAGTGCAGGAAACTCAGCTAAAACATCCATGACAGATGGTCGTCCAACCTCTGCTTAAAAACCTCCAAGGAAGGAGAGTCCACAACATCCCAAGGGAGACCATTCCATTTGATTTCTGAGTGTGCGGGCATGATTTCAGGCATTTGGACACATGGTTACAATCTTCATTTGGAGAGCACATGCTAAGCACCACAATCCTAGCTCCTACCATGTAAAGATGTTAGCATGAGTCCTTGTGTCTGAACTGGGACCTCTAGCTTCAGAAATGATAGAGGGGCATTGTGTTTAAAGTAAGGTGAAATTTCTGACTGTGACCTGTGATAGCTCATTCATACAGCCACTTAATGCTTTATTGCTGTAGAGAGGTAAGAGAAAAATCCGAGAACAATGTGAAAACAGAAGAAGACACCCTTCAGATGGTAGACGGCCAAACCAGCTGCAAAA